>NC_063059.1:740157-1340157 GCF_018812025.1 Megalobrama amblycephala | reverse complement strand
GCATTTAAATCTGCACTAAGGATGTGTTTCTGTCACATATCAGACATTCGCACTTCAATAAGATGACAGAAAGCAGGTTAATGCGTTTACATGCCACGCAAAATCAAACACCAAAAAACTACCTGTTCTGACCGGTTTATGCTTAAGCCGTTCATGACCTTACTCCGATAAAAGAAAACGGGTTACCGCATTTACATGGCCACGTTCGTTGTCGGCTTATTAAGCATAATCGGCTTAAGAACGTGCCTGTAAACGTTCATGATGACACGTTTTGTGGTTCACTGTGGACTCTTGACCTATAGGATCAGTAATGTGTCTGTTCTGACCCACAGATCCATCCCAAACACACTCAAGAGTTCCTCATGTCAAAACTGAACGTAAATACAATCATATTTGTATTTCTTCATCTCTGACCCTCTCTCTACATGTGCAGCTGGCGGATGTCCAGTTTAATATACAGACAGCCAGAGTCTCTCTCTCTCTCTCTCTCTCTCTCACACACACACACACACACACACACATAGATTGCTCATGTAGTTTCCTCTCTAATCAATGCAGTCTGCTTGGAGTTGCAAAACCCAAAATGAATATAGATTTGCTGTCCTCTTGCTCACTAAATTATGCAAAGCATTGTGTTTTATTTCCTGGGTCTTTTGGCAGCTTGTGTGAGTGAAGAACACAGCAGCACCGGTCTGAAGAGAGCGCTGGATCTGACCTTATGTCTATTAACACCGGCTCATTATGAGACTCGTCAAACTGACAATGGCATGTGAATCTGTTTCAAACCCTGGGCTGCCTCAGTTCTATGATATTTTCTACATAGGCAGCAACTCTGTTAACACTCGCTCTCACACACCATGAATTCCTGCATAGTGTTTGAGCGCAGCTGATCTTGAGTTTGACATTGGCGTAATGCTGCTAATCTGATGACATCATCCTTCCATAAGCTTTAAATGGTCTGCGATGGAATCATGACTTCACATGTTATTCCTTGATTAAACTGGAAGGAAAACTGGTTTGACTTGCTGAATCTTATTGGTTCAATCAGTATTGCCAAATTGGACTGATTTTGATGGCTGATTTAGATACCACTAACAGTCTACTAATCCTCAACTAAGAGAGTCAGGTGACAAGTAGGTGCAGCGTTACTTAGAGTGTCTAAAGAGGACCAGCAAAATAAAGTGTTTTTTCAGTCCTGTTCAAAGGACCTGTGAGCTGCAACACCTACCAGTAGGTTTAACAACCTGTGTTACTGATCCCTAACTTTTGACTGGCATTGCGTGGAACTGGAATTGAAACGGAACTGCTGTGCTGTCATTCCTTTAGTGTTCCAAAATAAAGTGTAGCCATCCAGCAATCCTCACAGAATGATTTATATGAATGGGCACCTGTTTACGGGTGTAAGATGAGGACTCACATATTGAGTATTTGATGGCGTCTCGCTCTGGCAGTGTGATGTGGGGATTGGAGCAGTTGACGTTGGCAGAAAATGGGCAATCACACTGGCACAGAGACAGATGCTGCTTCACAGATACACAAACCAATAAACCCGCCAATCCACAGCTGTCCACACCGAACACAGCCGCATTCTCTGTGAAACATTTCACTGACACCAAAAAGCAGATTTCAACTTATTTAACCTGTTATTGTCATTGTAAGATCGTATTAATATTGTATCCTCCCCAATCACTGATATAGGATGATATATGTAGAAAGACCTGAGAACACTAAACTGTGTTGAAGTTCTGTGAGCAGATGTGTCAGGTTCATGTGTGATATTCCAGGACAAAATCCTGCATTGAAATATAGTTTAACAAGACAGAGAAAGTTGATGATCAGCGTCATGGTCCTCACAAAGCCTGATTGGAATGGTTTGGTCAACTTGAAACTAATCCTGTAACCCTGAGTTTGTTCAGCTGGCGTCATGGTACAGGCCTCAGGTCTGGATTACAGTGGTGGAGTGATGCTGTACAGAATCTGCTGTATCCTGCACTTATTAAACCCCACAAACTGGGGAGTTGTGTCATGCAAATTGTGTTCAGTGCTAAATTTCTGATTGTGTTCTTAACTGATTTGCATTAATAATTCTTTAAATTGAGTGGTAAAACAATGCAATGCAGTTTATTGTTAGTGAATTCACCTTTCTATGTGTGTTTTCTCTTGTCTGTCTCTCAGGAGGAGCTCAAGACGTTCCAGACGGTAAAGTGTCTGAACAATGGAGGATACCAACTGCAAAAGTGAGTTGATACTGTCAAACTCCCAGGGCTGGGATTCATTTGCTGGAAATTTATCAAATAAAAAGGCAAAAGTAGACAAAATCCATTCTAAAAAGTCCAAAATAACTCAAAAACAACCCAGAGAATAAATCCTCAACAATATGCAAGAGACAAAACTTGTGATTAGGATGACAAAGACCAAATGAAACAAAAAGAACAATAAAAAATAAATAGCTTTCAATATTATCTATGCATTATATACTACATGTACATTTTGTGTGTCTCAGTATTCATGTAAGAGCTCCCTCTAGTGTTCAGGGGTGGCTGTAGGCTCAAATGTTGCAGAACACTAAAAGAACAGGGCTTCTTCACTTATGTGAGAAAGCGGTGGTCTTTATAAAATAAGCATTTCAGAAGTAGAAACTTTATTTATCATGGGATCTTAAAAAATAATCCAAATTGCAAACTAAATCTATACTGAAATGTATCTATATTCTGGGGGCTCTATATTCTAGCTGAGCTCTCAGCGTGAGTTTAAGGCGACTGTTATTTTAGAATATTATTTTAGAACGTAATAATTCATTGGAGACACGTCATGCAGCTGACAGATATGTAGGTATAGCATTTATATCTTTTTAATTAAAAATATTCATAAACACATTAACTATATCATGAATTTTATGATATATCCCGATTGTAAAATATGTGGAAGTGAATGTGTTTTGTCGCACGATGAGTTTGCACGGCAATTCAGAGCTTTCAGATTTACGGAATTTTCCCCGAAATACACAGAAGTATGTAGCCGGTGAACTGGGAGAAGAATAGAGTAAACTTTGTTTCATACACAATGTGTATCTGATATGAATAAAACACTTTGTCAAATTATATAATTGAAAGGGTTATTATTGCAGCTTCCATAGACATCAGTGTATGAAATTTAACAAACTATAAATGTCTTTTTCTATAACTTAGTACTTCATTTGAATGTGTATTTAAATGTCTGAAACCTAAAGTAAACCTGATGTGGTTGAAAACACTGATATATGACAAGCCTTAAGCGCGTCTGTCTCTGGCTCAGTGCCAAAGCATATTTCAATTTAGCAGTGAATCTTCGCATTTTATTGGCCATTATCCTAATCAAACACTGTGTGTATTACAACTTCAGAATTATATTCATATAGACTGTCAACATTGATAAGGTATACAGGTGCTGGTCATATAATTAGAATATCATCAAAAAGTTGATTTATCTCACTAATTCCATTCAAAAAGTGAAACTTGTATATTATATTCATTCATTACACACAGACTGATATATTACAAATGTTTATTTCTTTTAATTTTGATGATTATAACTGACAACTAAGGAAAATCCCAAATTCAGTATCTCAGAAAATTAGAATATTACTTAAGACCAATACAAAGAAAGGATTTTTAGAAATCTTGGCCAACTGAAAAGTATGAACATGTACAGCACTCAATACTTAGTTGGGGCTCCTTTTGCCTGAATTACTGCAGCAATGCGGCGTGGCATAGATTCGATCAGTCTATGGCACTGCTCAGGTGTTATGAGAGCCCAGGTTGCTCTGATAGTGGCCTTCAGCTCTTCTGCATTGTTGGGTCTGGCATATCGCATCTTCCTCTTCACAATACCCCACAGATTTTCTATGGGGTTAAGGTCAGGCGAGTTTGCTGGCCAATTAAGAACAGGGATACCATGGTCCTTAAACCAGGTTCTGGTAGCTTTGGCACTGTGTGCAGGTGCCAAGTCCTGTTGGAAAATGAAATCTGCATCTCCATAAAGTTGGTCAGCAGCAGGAAGCATGAAGTGCTCTAAAACTTCCTGGTATATGGCTGCGTTGACCTTGGACCTCAGAAAACACAGTGGACCAACACCAGCAGATGACATGGCACCCCAAACCATCACTGACTGTGGAAGCTTTACACTGGACCTCAAGCAACGTGGATTGTGTGCCTCTCCTCTCTTCCTCCAGACTCTGGGACCCTGATGTCCAAAGGAAATGCAAAATTTACTTCCATCAGAGAACATAACTTTGGACCACTCAGCAGCAGTCCAGTCCTTTTTGTCTTTAGGTGCTTCTGACGCTGTCTGTTGTTCAAGAGTGGCTTGACACAAGGAATGCGACAGCTGAAACCCATGTCTTGCATACGTCTGTGCGTAGTGGTTCTTGAAGCACTGACTCCAGCTGCAGTCCACTCTTTGTGAATCTCCCCCACATTTTTGAATGGGTTTTGTTTCACAATCCTCTCCAGGGTGCGGTTATCCCTATTGCTTGTACACTTTTTTCTACCACATCTTTTCCTTCCCTTCGCCTCTCTATTAATGTGTTTGGACACAGAGCTCTGTGAGCAGCCAGCCTCTTTTGCAATGACCTTTTGTGTCTTGCCCTCCTTGTGCAAGGTGTCAATGGTCGTCTTTTGGACAACTGTCAAGTCAGCAGTCTTCCCCATAATTGTGTAGCCTACAGAACTAGACTGAGAGACCATTTAAAGGCCTTTGCAGGTGTTTTGAGTTAATTAGCTGATTAGAGTGTGGCACCAGGTGTCTTCAATATTGAACCTTTTCACAGTATTCTATTTTTCTGAGATACTGAATTTGGGATTTTCCTTAGTTGTCAGTTATAATCATCAAAATTAAAAGAAATAAACATTTGAAATATATCAGTCTGTGTGTAATGAATGAATATAATATACAAGTTTCACTTTTTGAATGGAATTAGTGAAATAAATCAACTTTTTGATGATATTCTAATTATATGACAAGCACCTGTAGCTAAGAGTGGTCCAGACCAACCTTACAAAAGTATGACTTACAGAAGGTATACTTAATTAAGAACGTTTTGGGAAACACGTATTAACGTTAAAGTACAGCTTAAGGTATAATTTAAGAATCCAGCCCTGATCTTGTAGTATCTCCCTCACTGTAGTAAATAACATTTATCTTAAAGGGAGATGTTTCACAAACCAGCTTCCTAACAGTTGAACTCAGTAGTTTGATCCATCACTGGGATGTAAGGCATGATGCAGACCTGTGTTTTTGAATTTTTCATTCACCAAAGTCAACAATACAACAGATCATTAGCATTAGTAGTGCTCATTTCAGTAAATTAATAGAATTGTTAAGCTCTTAGTTGCTAATTAATACCCGGTGGCAACCGTCAAAGATTGGCGGATCGGAACAATCAACAATTAATGATCTGTTTTAGGAAGATCTAGAGGCACACACCACTCATAGACTCTCATTACAAACTTGAACAGTATTTAAACTCTTTTTGTTATACTGGTTAAAACTCTCTTCACATCCTGATAGCAATCAATAATAGAAGTGTTCTAAATATTAAAACATGTATGTCTTCTGTGGAAGTCTCAAGACCAAAAATGCTCATCCATTTGGTCCGAATGCAATGATATGATGTCCTATCTGCCTGTCAACATATGTATTTCCATACCTCCGCACACCTGCTCTCACAGACATCACGTCATCAGTGCTTTCAGTAAGGTTATGCAGAGTTGTAGACAGACGTCAGTCACTGAGTGACACAAACAAACAGCAGCATCTTTCACAGTTCCTCCTGAACCAAAACAACGAGCTCATGCTGCATTCACACCATGTCGTAACTGTAATCACGAGATGGCAACACGTGACATCCTACCCAGAGCTGTTCACGTCCTCAGACTTGGATTTATGTGTTTCTATGTCAACACTATCAACGGCGAAATTAATCTGCAGCAGTCAGGTGGTACAAGTAAGAGCTCTGCTGTTTATGTTCATTATTATTGTAGTGCTTTGAGACATGAGGTAATTTAATGGCATCTCAAAGCTCTGGCTGTGTGTGTTCATGTGTTTTGGAGGAGGCGTGGCTTTGGAGATGCTCTGAAGGGAGGGTAGGATCTCATGCTTTCAAAGCTAGCTTGATATTGCTTGCCACTCACTATCTTTAAATTGAATGTAGTTCTAGAAAGAGACATGAAAATAATAAAGTATACACACTGATTGAACATTAATATGCAAATTAATACAATCTGCATTTTGTATGACATTAACACTGGAATTACGTCTATAAAGCAATTGTATAATAGGATCAGCTAGCGATTACCTTAAGGCAAGTTCACACTACAAAACTATGAGACTATACGAATCACCACGGTGCTCACACTATGTCTGTTCAGCAAAAAAACGATGGTAAATAGAGCAAAGACAACTTATTTACATTATATTTCTTGTTAGTTTATTAGTATAGGCCTACAGCAATTATGATCAAATTGTCACCTTGCATTCATGTACATTAAAGTGTTTCATTGCTCACACTACAAGATCATGTGGCAATAATATCAAACAGTTTGAAAATATAGCAGCGTTTGTGACTGCTTGAGACCGGTTCGGATCATGTCGCTGACCTGCTCATACTTAACAAGCACCTGTTAACCATAGAATGGTTTATATTTCAAAAAAACATCTATCGCATGTCATTATGTGTGAGTTGTCTCGCGTTGTTTCGCGCTTCAGAACTTCCTTTAAGGGATCATAAGTGGGTGTTTTAGTGGGTGTTTCCTCGCTCCTCCATCCTCAAACCTGTGACCTGGAACCTGATCAAAGTTAGCCATCTTGAAGGACATCTCAATTCTCTAATTGCACTGCGAGGAGATGAGGAACGAGGAGTTAAGAAGCTTCCAGAGGAGGAAGTCTTTCTTCTCGTATAAATTCTCCTCCCCCTTCAAATCTGTCACAATCATTTTAATTTATCCTTTTCTTTTGCAATTTAAATAAACCAGGCATCTCACATATTTCAACAAGGCATCTTGCTTTATTATTATTTATTATGAATTTCTTAAATAACCAAACCTCAACAACATAGTGATATGAGTGAACCATCTTTGTATATCTAGCCTACTTTCAAGTCTTTGCTATAGGTCAGTGACTGACTGCCTGACTAAATAATCACAACAGAGAATTAGACTATTACAGACACACAAAGAACTGTGTGAACATATTCATAACTGGCTCTCAGTTTAGTACAGTAAACATTGCATGAATCCTGCAATAGACGGCTGGAGCTCAAGACTCAGCTAGTGTTGTGATTGGTTAGATTAAATCAACACATTCCTCCCGAGCTCTGTTTAAAGTCAATACATTGGTACAATTACTCTAAGAAATGTAAAAGAAATATTAAATGTTTTCTTTTCATGTTTTGTGTGCTGTATATGTGTTCATTCCTTTGAGAATTGAAAAATATTATGTTGTGTGTGTGTGTTTGTGTGTTTCAGCCACCAGATGGCGACAGACGTGGAGAATAACATCACACATCCACTGGAGACCACAGTGCTGATGTGAGTCAATATCACCATACCATCCTTACCCACTGCTGGTTATCACTGTTGTATTGTCATTCATCTGCAGCTGGAGATATCACTTTGTCATGGGAAATAATCAGCATCACACTGTCATCTTTGTTTATATGTTAATATATTTTCATTGTCATAGATAATGATGGATTTTGCAGTGTCATTGGTGATTATTGCTATCACTTCACTATCAATAATTATAATGGTTTTCCTTTGTTAACAGTAATTGCTTTTGTAATCAGTTCATCATCGCTATTGTATCATTAATAGTTTTCTGTATTTCGTTGTTATCTGTGACTGTGTGTTTTATTACCATTACCTCATGTAAATAACTCACTCTTGCTCATGTCAACTCTCAGAATCCAGCATGACTGGCGGGACTTCCTGCCGACACAGGATATCCTGGAGAAGAGAAGCCCCTCCCCTCCCTCTCTGTCCTCAGACAAGATGAGCACGTCCATCAGCATGGCCACCCTATCAGACGGCAGCACCCCCGTAAGCCCCGCCCTCATTTCTCTTCTAAAGGCTGATTGTGTGTATTATAAATGTCCAGTCATGGTTCTGAGAACCAGTTATTGAAGATCTTGAGGAGCACTTGCTCATCAGACACCGGTGTGTTGAACGGATCTCTGCAGGACGGTACATCTCCAGGGCTGGCATTCATTGGGTAGATTGGGTGATGCAGGAGTGTTTGTGTGTCCTTTTAGTTCAGATTGGTGTGTTCATCTGCTTTGGTCAGGAGTTTGTGAAGAGTAACGTTACATGCTCTGATGTTTATTAGTGTATTTAAACATTCATTGCATGTATCGCATGTTCTGGCTTTTTGAATCCTGATGAAATTCTACACACTGTCAGGAACAAAATGCTGTGTGCATCTGTGTAGTGTCAAATGCCTTTGATAATGTGTTTTGGACCTCTCCCTGGTAGTATCTGGTATTATCTGGTCACCTTTGGCTTGCTTAGTTGGGGACACTTGACATTTGATATTAAACAGTGTTCTGATCTGCCTGCATTGACACCATTGTATGCGAACTGAACTGAGCTGGACGATGACATCACTGTTTACTCCAGTGCTGATATAGATAAATTAACTAAATTAATAACTATTGATTCTTACAACGGAATGAATCAATACTGAATTTACGCTGGACAATGACACCATTTTCTTTAAGAGCTGCTGTGCAGCCAAAATTATATACCAGTTATCACTGTAAAGATGCTTTGACACAATCTGCACTGTAAAAAGTGATATACAGGTGCTGGTCATATAATTAGAATATCATCAAAAAGTTGATTTATTTCACTAATTCCATTCAAAAAGTGAAACTTGTATATTATATTCATTCATTACACACAGACTGATATATTTCAAATGTTTATTTCTTTTAATTTTGATGATTATAACTGACAACTAAGAAACATCCCAAATTCAGTATCTCAGAAAATTAGAATATTACTTAAGACCAATACAAAGAAACTTTGGACCACTCAGCAGCAGTCCAGTCCTTTTTGTCTTTAGCCCAGGCGAGACGCTTCTGACGCTGTCTGTTGTTCAAGAGTGGCTTGACACAAGGAATGCGACAGCTGAAACCCATGTCTTGCATACGTCTGTGCGTAGTGGTTCTTGAAGCACTGACTCCAGCTGCAGTCCACTCTTTGTGAATCTCCCCCACATTTTTGAATGGGTTTTGTTTCACAATCCTCTCCAGGGTGCGGTTATCCCTATTGCTTGTACACTTTTTTCTACCACATCTTTTCCTTCCCTTCGCCTCTCTATTAATGTGCTTGGACACAGAGCTCTGTAAGCAGCCAGCCTCTTTTGCAATGACCTTTTGTGTCTTGCCCTCCTTGTGCAAGGTGTCAGTGGTCGTCTTTTGGACAACTGTCAAGTCAGCAGTCTTCCCCATTATTGTGTAGCCTACAGAACTAGACTGAGAGACCATTTAAAGGCCTTTGCAGGTGTTTTGAGTTAATTAGCTGATTAGAGTGTGGCACCAGGTGTCTTCAATATTGAACCTTTTCACAATATTCTAATTTTCTGAGATACTTTGGGATTTTCCTTAGTTGTCAGTTATAATCATCAAAATTAAAAGAAATAAACATTTGAAATATATCAGTCTGTGTGTAATGAATGAATATAATATACAAGTTTCACTTTTTGAATGGAATTAGTGAAATAAATCAACTTTTTGATGATATTCTAATTATATGACCAGCACCTGTATAAATAAAGATGACTTGACTATTATTTGAAGTACCTTAATGGAGTACAATGTAAATAGTATGGTAAATGAGTATTGAAGAGTTGTCCTGATTGTTACTGTTCTATTGTTAGATGAAAACATTTGGAATCTGAATATCTCATACATGACCACTAGAGGGATCTGTTGTTCAGGCATTATTGTACAGTACAGCATAACACACACAAATACATTCACTCTTTTTATTTTTTCACTTTTTTCAGTTTATTTGTTTAGTGCTGTTTTTACAATATATATGGCTATATATAAGCAGCTTTAGAAGAACAGAGTCGCCCAGTGAGCAGTTGAGGGCAGCGGTGACGGCCCACATACATCATATGCAAATGCTAATTATGATGTACATCATAGTATGGACTCCTTTGCTGTTTCATTATATATAATAATTATAGTGATGAAATGAATAAGAGGCTGTGCACTGTGCGGTAGGGCTGCAGGTGTGTGTGATGGACACTGGGTATGGCTCGATGATGGGCCGCAGATGTGAGGGTGGATCTGGGCATGACGGGAGCTGGATAACCATCAATGTTTGGGAGGAGAATAGAAATGGAAAATGGATTTTTGTGGTGTATTGCATGTAACCCTAAGCACGTGAACACATGACCTAAGGGTGTGTGATATTGACAAAAAAAATATCTCGATATTTTCTGGCATTTTATCAATAACGATAATTAGACAAGTGTGTTATTGTGCTGGTACCTTGGCAGGTTTAGGACTTTCGTGGACAGCTGACTCCTAAAGCTTTTGATATTCTTCATTTTCTGTGTGGTGGTCAGTTCACAGCAGTGACAGAAATGATCTTTTCCAGTTAGTTTCAATAGATTTTTTACCTTTTAATGGACATTTTTTAAACCTAATTATATGCATGCATCATCTTTTTTGTCATTTTCTTACATTTAATCATTTATAATAATAAGACACAACAGGGCTGTTACCAATAAAATTAAATTAGTATCAACAAAATTCATCTTTGGAGAGGAAACACAGAAGCTGCATCTGAAGGGTCATTGATTTAGATCATTTACACTGACTGTTTAATGCAGCTCAGAGGTGACAAATGAATAACCTGCAGTTACAAATGTATAAATAATGTTTTAATGTTTTGTTTTAAAGATAAAACATTGATTACTGATATTTGAAATTATTTAAAGCATGAAAAGATACTAGGTGGCAGCAAGTAACTGTTAATGAGTAAGTCATTGAGATTCAACCGATTCATTCAAATGGCTGATTCATTCAGGAACTAAGCATTTGACTATAATGCCCCTTTGCATAAGATGCAATATAAGTCTCTGGTGTCTCCAGAATGTGTCTGTGAAGTTTCAGCTCAAAATACCCCACAGATCATTTATTATAGCTTGTCAAATTTGCCCCATTTTGGGCGTGAGCAAAAACACACCGTTTTTGTGTGTGTCCCTTTAAATGCAAATGAGCTGCTGCTCCCGGCTCCCTTTCCAGAAGGATGTTTCTGAATGGTTAGTGGATAAATTTATGTAGTTGCTGTGGAGTTGATTCAACTCATCCACTAGCATGTGCCATCATGTTCATCTTTTGTGCTAAACCCGTATGGACGCCCACTATACATAGTGTACCTGTTTGCCAAATAGAGCCATACACACCAGGCTAATGTTTATGATTGCTATTAAATCCTGTGAATGGAAACTGTCCTGTCATAATTGCACTTTGTTGTATAGTTACATGCTTCTGTCACTGTAAACCGGCCTGTCAATCATCCTGTCACAGTTACCATCCTCACATTTTAATACATTCACTACTCAAACCATTAGAATTTCTTCTTACGGGAAGAAGCTACAGTGTGAGATGTTTCACAGTGATGCTTGAACTGGTCGATAGATTAACGTAAGTATTGTTGAACTTGAATTTTTCCTGTGTGTCTTGATCACGTCATTCAGATATGAATCTTTGATATGGACTGATGTAAAGTTGTAATGAGTCCACTAGAGGTCAGTCTGGGGCTGTAACTGTAATCACCATCATCACTTATCTCCAGGGCTTCCAACAGGAAGACCATGAACATACTGCAGGAGTCTGTGGATGTTTTTAAAATGTATTTCTAAATTTGTTCTAAAGCATTTTTATGTGTTTTTGAAAGAAACAACCTCTTGGTTGAGGGTAAAACACACTCTCTGTCGATAAAGCAGCACTGTGAATCCACTAGATGGTAAAGGATGTAAAGGTTGGCTGAAAAATGATGTCAACAAAATCTTTGTTACTGACAATCACTGTCTCACTCACTTTCTTTTTCTGATGTAATTGTATTTTGTTGTCCTAGTGTTAAATCGTCAGTATAGAACAGAGAAAGGCACCTGGGTCTCTCTCTCTCAGTCTTTTAATTTCATGACAGTCACATTAAATATTTAGAGGCTGTAGACTGCGTCAGAATAAGGCCTTGTGTGTCTCTGCAGCAGTAATATCTGTGCGTGGCCCCGGGGTCCCTGACGACGCAGCCCACCGTGATGTGCATCGATCTGATCCCACGCTCATTGGTCACTGCTGTGTGGTTGGGGATGTGGCTGATATTAAAGGTTGATTGATATGATTATGATCGGGCTCTATTCATTAGAGCCGTGAGCGTGATTGTCTGTTCAGAGCCGCTGGGAATAAAACAACGATTACGGATTCATCACGCGTCCTTCACCGCAGAGGAAGACGAGGAGAGACGGATGTCCTCAGGACGGAAAGTCAAGCTGTGCATGACTGATCTGGGATCGTGATCATTCATTATCTGAAAGTGTTTAAGATGCAGTGTGTTCATTTGTCGTAATGACATCATTTCAACTCTACTAACTCATTGTGAGGTGAAAACAAAGCATTTCGATAAATGGGTGTGGTCTCAGCAGCAAACTGAAACACTTCAAGTATGAATTTTATGGAACGAATAGATGGATTCTGAAATAATAGTTCATCTGAAAATGAGTTTCTTCTGTTGAGCACAAACAGACTGTCACAGTCTTTGGACTCTGTGTGTTTCTTAATCATTCATTTGTTGTTATGGACACTAATGATTTTCAGCTGTGCACTTATCAATCACCATCATCGTCACCTGTATTGAAGTTCAGTTCTGGTTCAATCTAGTGTCCGGTGTCGTCTTTAGTGGATGTGTTGTGTCTGTTTGGATTACCCATTGGATTTCTTAAATATTACCTATTTGCCTTCATCTAGTGGTGGTGAGATGAAGCCTCATGAAGCATTGAAGCTGTTCAACCAAGTGGTTGTTCATTTCTCGAGGCTTCATTTGCTCACAATACCACCTGGTGGTCGAAGAGTGTAAAACAAGCAGATACATTACAGATAACATGCCCGTAGGCAGGGGGGGTTCGGGTGGTTCGAACGAACCCCCCCTCACTGCCAAAGGTCCAGAATTTAAGTCGGTTTTTTTATGTGATTATTGTCATCGTTGTTTTAATCAATGCTTGTGACAAATATTATGGGTTGCTGTTTCAAATGAATACGATACATTATTGTAGCTGGACGTGTGTGTGTGCCGCGCGTGCAGTTCAGAGAGTTCTCGCAATACACTTTTCAAAGCAACGGTGAAGAAGCATCGCCTCTGAATGATGGGGGGTAGGGGTTTTATATATATATATATAATTAAAATGATTTCTATATTTTCTCCACTCAATAGTCTACAATATAATAGCCTTATAAACGTAGCGTAATTATAATAATAAAACATAGTGGGATATTCAGTGATATTGGCTGTGCAATATCGACTTTTGTGATTGGCCAATACCGGCAGACTGGAGCCAATGGAAATGCTTCGGTGCGCGTCTTATTCCGCTGAGAACTTCAAAGCAGACCGCTTGAGGTAAATCATCTGGAATGATTAGTATATTGATTTACGATGCCTATGTGAGAGTGTTATGTCTGTACATGGGCGTCGGAACCATTGTATGTGGGTGGGACAAGACCCACCCACTTTTTAAGACCAATGATATTGGACCCACTCACTTTTCCTGTCTCTAATTCAGCATTTGTCTAATCCCCCTCAGGCGATGCTACTCCACAAACCACCAACAGAGCATAAAAAAATACCAAAAATAAAAATATTTTTTAAAACATCGCCAAGTAAAACGCTGCGTTTATATAGAACTGTCTCTTTACGTCCACCACAAACGGGACACTTTTCAGACGCGCATTCCGACTTCGCCTCAGCGCCAGGCGCAAGTCAAACGAGTAGCTTCAGTTGAACAACAGTGAACTGCGGTCAGATGAGATGTTGTCAGGGTATGTCAGTAAAACTCCAATCAGCCGTTAGGCTATAGCCTACTGTGCTCAAAGCGTGAACCCAAGAATTGCTCGAGCAAATGCGCCGGCGCGCGCTGCATATTACTTTATTATGGGAAAACTATGCGCTAAAGAAACTACGGGCATGCACCGTCGTTATTCTGTTGTAAATGAATTCATGAAATTACCAAACATGCGATTAAAGCTGCCTCAAAACTGTGCATGCATGTATGTATTTGTTGACATGGTTTTAAAGCTATTGTTATCCAATTTGTTGGCCTTAAAACGTCTTAAAATGCATATATGTACACCAAGGAAATAACAATTTTCTCGGGGGGGCATGCCCCCGAACCCCCTAGCATAAAACATTTTCTGACCCTGCGTACGGCCCTGCTTTCTTTTCTGTCTAACGAAATCAAAGTAACGTTAATCGTGTATTTCTCCAGTTGTGCGCTCTTTGGGACTAAACTTTGTATGCACTGTGTGATCAATGTGTGAAAATAAATGGGAGCAAAAACGCGATTGAATGTAAAGGTTTGTGTTTCGTTGTTCTATTAAAAAAAATCAATAACTACCGATTGGTCTTGGCATTTTATTTATCTATCTATATGTATCTATCAATAACTACCGATTGATCTTGGCATTTTATTTATCTATCTATCTATCTATCTATCTATCTATCTATCTATCTATATATAAAAATACAAAAAAATTAAAAATGGTACATGAGGAAGCAATTTGATTTGGTGCATCAAAAAGCGTGCTCGTTATATACCAGCAGACAAGCTAATCCAGCACAAATTAGTGCATAAAAGGTCACCAAAATGAAGTATTTGAACCTCATAACAAAAGGAGGAGAAAAATTGCAAAAAGGTCCACTTTTTGAAAAAAAGAACCCCCCCTTTCAATAGGCTGGCTACGGACCTGGATAATGTGATCTATGATACACTGTATTTTGCGCCAGTTAAGGCTTAGAAATAAATGGCGATATCAAATGTGTGTAAATCAATTCTTTGGTCATAATAGGCAAAACTCACCTCTATCACAGCCACAAATTTTGAGGGGATCCCATGGGTTTATATCTGTCAAAATGTTGCACCAAGATTTGAACTACAGTCAGGCAGAAGCGAGGCTTCGGACGTCATCAATGACGTCATTGGTCTAAAGCGATACAAGCCTCGTTACGCGCTTCACTGAAAGCTTCTGGGATTTCTCGACACGCTCTGAAGCCTCAGCACAGAAAATAACATCACTACCTTCATCTTCATCATTGTGTGTTTTTATACAACCACCCCGAGACAGAACACCGGACGTAACAATGTTTATGTGTTTGTAAGATTTTCTTTTCTTTTTTGTGTTCAGTGTTTTTGTTCCATTGTCCCCCTTGCTTGCACTATGGACTTTCTGGCAGTGAAACTATTCTGCCTTGAGCAAGGAGAATGCTCTCTCGAGGGACGTTTAGAGACGTTTTTGGATCTCGCCCATCAGATCACCTTCCGGGGAGGTTCCAAAAGGGAGTGTCACAACATATGTGGAGTGGGTTCTGGTATCCTGCGGATCAGCGTTCACCATTGAGGATGCCGGCAGCCCCACTCCCGATCCAGTACCCAGCCAGAACCACCCAGACGATGACCGAGGTTCACATGATCATGGAGCCCGAGCAGCACACGGCTGACCAGGTGCGTGAGGCGGCCGAGCCATCCATCGCCCAGGGAAAGTTGGTGGACTTCGATGGTTCGGAAGTGAGCCCCGCCCACCCCCCAACCATTACTGAGAGAGAGATTTTGGCCTAGACACTTTTTTATTTTAAGTTTGGAGAGGACATTTTTCTAGCTCCTGAACCAGCCCCCCTCTCCCACCACCTCTCCAGACTATTTTGAACTCTCTATTTTTTTATTTCTTTGGTTTTTGCATTAGTCTTCAATTTCTTCCCCAGTTTCCAGCCATCAGTACCATCCAGTTATCACCGTCTCCCTTCAGTCCCTCAGCATCACCCCTGCCTCCTCTCAGTAGTGAGATACCACCAGGGACCTGTCAGGAGCCATCTCCTCCAGGGCATGACAACAAATGAGTGATTAAGGCACACAATTAGGAGCCTGAGGCTCTGCCTCCAGCTTCGGTGCACTACGATCTGCATCGACCTGTCACCCTGGTCCTGCGCCTGTGCTCCTTCTGCCCTCGACCTCAGTGTGGACCATTGGGCATTCGGCCTCACAGATCTACCTGGGTCAGACATCGCACCTCCGCTGCGGACATGTGGACCGTCCGCTGCTCTCTGGTCCTCCACCCCTTCGGCTGCGGCTTGCTCCACCCTACCTCAGGCTCCGCCTCCACCTCCACCCTTGGTCGCTCTAACGGCCACCGCTCTCAGACCTCCAGATCCCCACCTTGTTCTCAGATGGTCATCGCTGCAGCTCCATCGCAGCCATCTCTCCACCACCTCAGCTCATCGGCTGTGTGGTGGCCTTCATCCTCGCCTTCATTTTCTGATGGCAGTAGCCAATCAAGATTGCCGTTTATCACACATGCTTCAGACATCGGCTCACGAGGAGCGTTCCCTTAGTGTCAACACTGACACGGTGCAAGTTCCACTTCGAAAGGGAACTAAATATATTTCTGTCATGACAACTCTCGGAGTGTTTGGCATGGTAAAGGGTATGACAACGTAGATATGTCTGCTACACCTCTGCTGCTGTAGGTTATTGCTGCTGCTGCAGAGCAAGTACAGGACTTGCTACTGCCAATACATACACAACACACTGCTGTGAGCAAGTAAGACATGCTGCTGCTGTACAATAGCGAACATGAATTACCCATAGCAGATCTATACAGGTGGAGCTGGGGAAGGTGGAGGGTTTCTGAAAGCGCGCTGCGCTCCCATGTATTTGAAGGTTGCACAAACAAGCTCATTGGCTACTGATACAGCAGGAACCAATCAGCTGTGTCCTATAGATAATATGTGATTATGAGCAGGTGGGTTAAAGGACTATTAGCCTGTGCCATCTAGAGTTTCATGACAGAACTTTGTATTTAAATGTAAGCTGTAACTTGTGACCAAGCTGTGGTTTATTTCTGATATTGATTTGGCTAGCAGAAGTTCTGAATGGCCGGTCAAATATTGAGCAAATAACACCTCCGTTGTACAAGGTCAATGGTATGCTCTACCCCTTAATGATTGGCCATGATTATGATGTGTTGGAAATCTCAGAAGCATAGACCAGGAGACTTTGGGATCTCTTGAAGCAGAAGTTACTCTTTATTGAGAAACACGCTGTGCGTCGCTGTGGTCATCCAAAATCTAACTAAGGCAGTGACTTTGTAGTTCATATACATTCAAGGGGGAGGGATACATAGAGTAGAGGTGTGGACAATCTAAACAAAGGATGCAAATTCCTTAGGGCTCCCAGGAAAAACAAGTTTTTCCATAGTGGGTGAGGCCACAAAAGAAGGACAGATCTTCATAGACTCCACACATACTTCTATTACACAAAATGGAGCAAATGTTCTCCGTCTATTAATAGAACTGAATATAATGAGTGCTGTTTGTAACAACAAAAGGTATATAAACTTACCTATTAAGGTAGACATGAATGCATGGGTGAATGTTCAACATTACACAGTCATGTGCTCAGCACAATGCCTAGATGGAATTGGTTTTGAAAATGAATTGTGCACAGGAAAACCCTTAAAGACTGTTCTAATTGTGAACTTTAAACTATGCAAATTACCCTGGCACCAGAGGGGGGCATATTGTGACCAACAACACCAGCCAATCACAACGCTGGATCGGAAAGGCTCCAACTAGCAAATTCCTCCTTCTCGGGACGGATTAAATGGTTCTCTTTGATACAAGGAAGAGTAGTCATTGTAAAAGTTCCTAAAAAAGTTTTTTGTACACTCTAATTTTTGGGGAAAAATATGTTTAATGCTTCATCTAAACATCCCGAGTATAATATAATATTAAATGGCATATTTTGACAGTCAGAAAAAGAGATGTGGTGACCAAATATAAATGATTCAACTAACATGACTCACTGTCAGTATAAATCAGATCATCCCCCTCTATGAATGAATGTAAAATTATGCAAATGAAAGCACAAATCGACTCGCATCTTATTATCTAACACAGTCCAGTTATTCATGTATTGTTTTAATATCTAGCCTCATATAAGAAGCTGACTGAAGCATAATCTCCATTATCATGCTCAGATCTGTGTGTGGTTCATTTCACGGCTGTGACATCAATATCATAAATCATGTTGACTGACCTCAGCAGCGCTCTGAAAGCATCTGATCGTCTCCTCTGAACATCTGCTAACACTGCTGTAGAGATGCTGATGTATCACCAAAACACTTCACTCCAAGATAAAGAAAATAACAAAAGAAACTATATTTTGCTTAATGAAGCTATTTTTAGGACCATTGACTGTTGCATTGTATGAATCTGTAAATCTGTAAAAGAATAGAGCAAGAGCAGAGCATTAAAGTCGTCATGAAATCAAAATCGACCCCATTTACTTGCATATTCCTAGTCTTGTGGTGAACAATTTATCCTTGCAGGTTAATACACAGAAAAAAAAATGTTCGTCGCTGTAATCGTTAATCAAAATCTGATCTTCAATATTCCGTTTCACTTGGAAATATGTCACAACACTGGAGAAAAGACGTTTGCAACTTCCGGTTCACGGGGACTTTAAGTTAATTTCTGAATCTACTCATATTCCTCCATGATTAGCCCAGGCAAAGGGTTATGGGAATTGAAGTTCATGTTGAGATAGTCCAGGAGTCGGGAGGAGTGCCATCTGGTGGACATTATGGGCACTCCAGCTGGTGGATGTGACCTGAACAAATGCACAAATGGACTAATTATAGTGCCACCTGGTGTCTGACGGATGTGTGGTATTGGTAGTGGGGGGTGAAACCATCTTACCTAGTTTGAGATCAATACAACACGGTCTCTGACTCCGAGACACTTTTGAAGTAGAAAAAGAATAATTCCTCAAATAGTACAAATACAACAACACCTTCTGTGAATAGCACAATATAAACCACAGGAGTCAAAGCTAAGAACCACCACGATAGAAAAGAAAATATGTGTACAAGTGTGTGTGTGTGTGTGTGTGTGTGTGTGTGTGTGTGTGTGTGTGTGTGGGCACACTGATGAATTTTACATACAGAGCCTTTGGCCTGTAACTGCAAGTCGGTGAAGTGGATTTTCCTTCATGCTGTGCTGCTCTAATACTCATGGAGTTTCCAAATCCTGCAGAAAACATGAAGAAGATGAACCCATCTGATCAGACGGAGGATATGAGAGAAGAGAGACGCTCTGTTATTCACTGGAGCTTTGTGTTGAAAATTAAGCAGGCTGTTAAAAGATTCAGTATTTACTGAATCAAGGACTTACAAAGATATGTGTATATTGAGTCGTTCGGTGTATGTTTACTACTGATAAAAGACACTGAAATTACCCTCATTATATGATAGCTTGAACTTGTTTGAATTAAGTATGTAATAGAGTATTTGAACACATGATTGAAACAATAGTGAGTTCCTCTTACAGTCTTTATATGCATTTTATTATGTTCCTCTTATAATGACCCGTACCTCTTATATGGTAAACTGAGATTGACCAGAATTTCAGAATGTGCAGAGTTATCTATTCATTTACATTTACATTATACGTTTACGAGATGCTTTTATGCGAAATGTCTTACTGTACAATAAAGAAACATTAACAATTCATCACATAGCCAACAATATTCCTTACGATGGCAAGTTTATTAGAAAGCTTGATTAGAAAACAAGCTAGAACAGAGGAGAAATGCAGAAAAGAAAAGTGAAATATTGTGTGTGTGTGTTTTAGAGAGAGAGAGAGAGAGAGAGAGAGAGAGAGAGCTTTTTTATTGTTATTTTAACAATTCTTTATTACAAAAATAAATCACACAATACAATTAAATTACAATATATCATGAGAACAGACCTAACTCACAAGACGCGTGTAAAAACCAGACTCCAACTGTGTTTGTGAATAGTGTTTCTTTGCTTTTTCTTCTTGTGTATTTGTTCTGAAGATTGTTTTGTCAATAAATGGGAAGGGTTTCAATTTTGCATTTGTGTTGATATTTTAGGTAGGTAATTAACGGGAAATCATATCACTTAGATTTGAATCACTATACATGATTATGTCATGTTGTTTAAACTGTACTCATTAACAGTACATCATAGTGTATTTAATTAAAATATACTTAAAATACATTTAAATTATAACAAATTATAATAAATACTAAATTGCAACATCATGTAATTACAAATATATTTAATTATATAATAGTGTAAATGTTACTGACATTAAAAGTATATTTTAGTTCACATTAATTGCTTGTTAGTACATTTTGAAGTACATGTTGACCATATTTCAAAAACAATAAAAGTAATTGTGAAAGTACATATAAAGATGTATTAAAGTCCCACTTAAGTGGATCAAAAAAATAACTCAAAAGTTCTAATTGCATTTAATATATACTTAAATGGGTCATGAACTGAGAAATCAACTTTTCCTTGTGTTCATTCTGATGCCTGATCTGATATTAATGATTCATGTACAGTCAGATGATCTTTGTCTGTGTGTCAGTAAATCAAACCAGCGACTAAACGCTCAGCTTCACCTTGTTTCTCTTAGTAGGATGAAAATAATCTGTTATTTAAAGGTGATTAAATTATATAAAGAAAGCGATCACTGGAGCTTTTTGATTTACAATCGCTGGAGCTGTCAATCAAACAGCACAAGTTTATCAGTGACTGAGTTCTGGACTCGTTTTATTCAATGAATCTCTTTGTTTCATCGTGTTTGCACTGTTAGTTATGATGAAAGCATTTGTTAGTGTGCAGAAATTGAGTTGCAATGACGAGATCACTGCTTTCATGAGCTCAACAACATGTCTGTGATCGACTACAATGTTCATCACTGCAACCTTTCATGCCACGATCTAAATATAATGCCACAATCTAAATGCAATTTCATGGTTAGTTAACCTTGAGAGCTGTAATAGGAAAAATGTGTTAATAGTTTGAGAGAGTAATACTGAGCTATTTCATAGGCAAAGATGTCAGCCAATCACAGCAGTGGGCGTTTACACTGAAGTCTCACAGAGACACGCCCATTAAAACAGAGCGTTCAAATCAGAGGATAAAATCAGGGTAAATGCCTTTTATTTCAAAATTATGATAATGTTTGATGTAAAAACCATACTAACATTATAAGTGCACCCTAGGAAACATGATAAAACAATAAAACAACACAGTTCATGACCCCTTTAAACTCTAATACATTTGAATTCAATTACTAATAATATGCATTTAGGTTTTTAAAAACATTACATTTAATTCACACTTAAGTGCATTATTTTGAAGTATATTATTTGTGTAATAAGTACAGTATATAAAAAGGGAAGTAGCAATATTTATCTTAACTGCAAGTCTTATTGAATGCTGCAATAAAATTCAGATATGTTTGTGGTTTTTTATTGTTGCATAAAAGATTAAATTGTAATTATTGTAAAAACAGTAAAAAAATTCACATTGTGCCATCCCTAATGCGCACTGAATCTGACATGGTTTTGACTGTGATGATTATTTCTGGAATGGTGTGTGGATTGATTTCATATCATGTTAGAAATAGAGAGCCAAAATGACTGCAGACTGTTGAGTTCATTCATGACAGAGTTCATATATGTGGATTTTAGGGCTATAAGATGCTGTACAGGTGACTGGATGACGATGTTCAGGATGAGAACATAGTGTGTCTTATGTTTTAGTAAGTAATAACTTTACATGAATTTGCAAAGCATAAGAGTTTTGGGATTTCTTCAGCAGATTAACTACGTGATGTTAGTCCACAGTAATGAGTCTTTGATTGTGCTAATACAGCTGCTGGTGAAGCACGAGTCCACTGAAGAAACACAGCGTGAACTGCTGCCTGAAGGGTGACAGACACCAGAGGAATGTTTTTCAAGTGTGTGTGTGTGTGTGTGTGACTACAGCGGCGTGTCTGTGAGCGTGTGTCCCACATGGCAGCAGCAGCAGTGTTAGGACAAGCAGAACGCCGTACACTCAGCTGAACATGATTAGAGAACCAGCCAAGATCAGTAGAAGTTACGCATCAGTGATCATATCTGTGTGTAACTGCTGCAGTCTGTGTTGGGCGAGTTTTAAGTAGAGAAATAATTGTTGGACTCCCTGGATAGATCGATTCACCATTTATTCTGATGGAAAAACAAAACCAGTCTCAGTTTTATTATTTCAGCATGTGTGGACACCGTTTACTCTCTTGCGATTGTGACTGAAGGAGTTTAGAAATGAACATCAGAGACACACATTATTATTAATGGTAGTAGTAACATTTATAGAGCACTTCACATAGTGAGAAGGGAAAATCTCCACCTGAACAATGAGATGGTAGCCACAGAGCTCCAGAATGCCCACCTTACATCTTCACACTATAGTGAAGAGGAGCCAGTCTTTACAAAAGACACCCAGGGGATTGTTTGAGCACTGAGAGCAGTATAGTGTCCCCATCACCATCACTAAACCTTATGACACTAACAGACCCGAGGGTGAGGAAGCCCTGCTGGCCTCATTAACACCTCACACAGCATCAACCTTACTACTCCCAGGTGGACTCCCATCCCAGCACTGACCAGACTCCATCCGGCTTAAAGGATTAGTTCACTTCAGAACTAAAATGTCCTGATAATTTACTCTCCTCCATGTCATCCAAGATGTTCATGTCTTTCTTTCTTCAGTGGAAAAGAAATGAAGGTTTTTGAGGAAAACATTCCAGGATTTTTCTCCATATAGTGGACTTCACTGGGGTTCAACGGGTTGAAGGTCCAAATGTCAGTTTCAGTGCAGCTTCAAAGAGCTCTACATGATCCCAGACGAGGAATAAGAGTCTTATCTAGAGAAACCGTCGGCCATTTTCTAAAAAAAATACAAATTATATACATTTTAACCACAAATGCTCATCTTGCACTGCTCTGTGATGCTCCACGCATGACGTAATCATGTTGGAAAGGTCACGCGTGATGTAGGCAGAAGTACCGCAGTAGGGCGAAAAATCTCATTTTCTCCTCCAACTTCAAAATCGTCCGACATCATTGTTTTACATTTTTTTTGGTAAAGGTCGTTTGACTTAGTCTTTGACGTTCGCTTTGTAAACACTGGATCGGTACCTCTGTGACCTTTCCAACATGATTACGTCATGCGTGGAGCATCACAGAGCAGTGCAAGACGAGCATTTGTGGTTAAAAAGTATAGATTTTTTTTTTTTTTTAGAAAAAATTGCTCGTCTGGGATCATGTAGAGCTCTTTGAAGCTGCACTGAAACTGACATTTGGACCTTCAAACCCGTTGAACGCCAGTGAAGTCCACTATATGGAGAAAAATCCTGGAATGTTTTCCTCAAAAACCTTCATTTCTTTTCCACTGAAGAAAGAAAGACATGAACATCTTGGATGACATGAGGGTGAGTAAATTATCAGGAAATTTGAATTCTGAAGGGAACTAATCCTTTAACAAATCTTTGAAGCCTATGACAAAACATCCGGCCTACAGAACTATGAGGAGATGCGAAAGAAATGTCTTTAGACTAAACCCACAAGGAGGCTGTGCTTCTCGTAGAGTGAGCCGTGATTCCCATGGGACGAACCAAACCACGCGATTCTGCAAGCCTATTACATTGCCTGAACTACTCCATGAGATACTCTCTGCTTGAGTCAGCCAGACTCTTCATACGGTCTCTGAAACAGATGAATAACTCATCTGTGGCTTATGCATGTTCTATCCCCAACGCTTTCAGTGGGCAAAGCAAATGCAACCACTAATCCCCGTCTGAACAACAGGGAAGAGGAGAGAAGGCTTGCAAAATCTCCACCATCGAGATTTATTTGGAACATCCGGTCCATTCTCTGTTCTCCAGGTCCATCAAAGTGGCTGCACTGGGAACCTGGATCCTCGTTGAATAGGGAGCTTTCCAGGTCTTAACGAGCACAGGGAAGAACGGACCTCTAACAAATCTGTCTCAGCAGTAGAAATGATTTCTCTGCTGTACAAGGTGAGGATTCAAGGGTCAGTGATTCACATGAGAGCAGTCTTCACTGTCCGACACATCGATGGATAGAGCATCTGCAAATGTCCCTCACAGCACTGGTCAGGGTATGAAAGGGGGACAATAGTCTTATTTGTTCCACTAACATGTGCTGAGGTAAGAAGCTAGTTGTGCCTTCAGAGAAGATGATGAAAATCAGAAAAACCTGAATAATGTCTGGTTTTAGAGGAGGTTTGTGCTTCATAACAGACAGCATCCAACTCCAGTCTCAGTATCTTCAGACAGAACAAGAGAACTGTCCTTTGAGGCCAGAAGGCCTCTTCCTGAGAGAGGAAATGAACTGTGTACATCTCATTTTCTTGTGTTAGATCTGTGCATCAGAATGAGAAATAATGCATCAGATTTGCGAGAGTATGTGTAACGTGACACATCCTCATTAGTCTTTAGACTAGAAATCTCTGCGTAAGCTCTGTGAAAAGTGAAAATCTCTCTGAAATGTCTCTGTGGCTTGTTTAAATTGATTCTCTCAGACACTTTTCCTCCTCTGAGTCTTCACAGTTCATGAACTGAACTTCAACTCTTCAAACAGTATGGTAGTGTTCAGAGGAAGTGTGGAGGCTGCACTGTTTGACAACTTGACACATTTTCTGTGGCTTTTCAAAAGTAGGATTTATAACAATTTCTTAATATACAAACTTCCTCGAAAATCATCACAGATTAATATTTTATTGATATTCTGCAGCCTAAAGGAGAGGTGACTGACAATACACTGCAAAGGATCCGGATCTTTCTTTTCCTTTTTAGAGAGTGCTGGTTGCTGTGGAAGACTTCATTGTCAGAAGGCAAGTGGTCTGCTTGATATTTCTTTGGTTTTGTTGGTTATGTTGTAGGACCTAAAACAAAATTACTGGCAAACAGAGCTTCTTTATGTTAAACCTAGTTCTGCTGTGGGATGAGTTGCCTTTCTATAATGGGGAGAGCACAGAGCTTGCTCCATTGGTTCCTGACCCATCAAACAGATGGTTCTGACGTGTTTCAGAAGAACCTTCCCAATTATTAGCACTGAAATACATTAGCCTGATGACATCAACACGAGCCCTCAAATCCCAAAGATAAAGTCTAGAACTGTGACTATCTACAGCAGATACTCAAGCATTTTTATGAGTCTTGTGTTGGCCTTGTTTTGTCAAACCTTGTGGAGACTCAGCAATACTCTGGTCTCTCTGGACCGTGATGTGTGTGTTTCCCCAAGACCACAGGACCGGTGAGAGAAACTACAGTGAGGAGAGAAAGATATTGTGAAAATCTGTGACTTTGCATAGTCTAGATTCTAAATGTATGTGGAGTCACTCATTCATTAATTAGCATCTGAGGGAAAAGACTGCAGTGGAAAGACAATGATTCAAGCAGGTTGAATTAAATGGTTACTCGTCCCATAATCCATCTGTCTTGAAAGTGCGACACACCGGCGTTATCAAAGAAACCCAATACACGTTCCGTGTAGAACTAGGATTGACATGTGCTCCTCTTTATTCACCTTCCGCTGCATCACACAGACGATTCATTCAGACGACTTCACAATGTGTCATGAAATGTTCCCTCTGACGGTTTATGAACAGACAGCACAGCTCAGATCACGTCTGAAATCACACTGAGCCGTCACATTTACAGGTGCCTCGTTCAAATCACCTCAAACTGTACAGAAATGAGCAGAAATGTGTCTAGACTATGTGATCAGAATTTCTGTCCATGTTATGTGATCTGGGGTCATTGCGTGTGTGAACTGAACCAGCAACATTCTGATGAATTCAGATTAAATGGGACACATTTTGCCATTTAGATGATTGGGGAAAATGTGACCCAATTAATCTGAATTCACTAAAAAATGAAATAACAGTAAAGACATTTTGTTTGTTTCAAATAAATGCTGTTGCTTCGAACTTTCTATTACTTTCACAAGATGTAATGTAAGTCTCTGGTGTCTCCAGAATGTGTCTGTGAAGTTTCAGCTCAAAATACCCCACAGATCATTTATTATAGCTTGTCAAATTTGCCCCTATTTGGGTGTGAGCAAAAACACGCCGTTTTTGAGTGTGTCCCTTTAAATGCAAATGAGCTCCCGCCCCCTTTTCAGAAGAGGGCGGAGCTTTAACAGCTCGCGCTTCGATTGTTCAACAACAACAAAGCTGGAGAATCTCACGCAGTGTTGAATTGACCCTCGTTTGTGAAGCAGTCCGGCGTAAAATGACGGCATGTCAACAACACTCTACTACAACAACTCTTCCTCTTCTCTAAACAGCCCAACATGGCCCTGCCCCCTTTGTTGTGTGTTCTCGGGGGCGGGGTTTATGTAAATTTTAGAGTTTGTGATGTCACTAACCCAGGAAGAAGCTCAATGTAGTCCCTACCAGCCGTTTGTTGTAGTCCTTAAACAGTGATTTCTGTAAAAGAAAATATCTCTTTGCATTGAACTTTGAGTGTCGTAACTTTGCAGATGTTGTTTATGATCAAACAGCAACATTACACACTAACTAAAGTTAAAAAAGTCAAATCATAATCAACCACCCCTTTAATCGAAGAATCTTGAGGAAAAGCATTTTCCACTCTAAGCTGCACAACCATTATCAAATTATAATGAAAAAGAAAGTGACGTCACATTTATTTATACAGCACTTTTAAAAATTTTAGCTTCTGGTCTGCGTATAATGTAGCTAACTGTGACTTTACAACAGAAACATGGCAAGTTTTTTGATCGATCTGATATCAATTTTATATATTTGAGCCAGAAGCATCTGCCACGAGACGGATCGTAGTCTGACAGACCTAATTTCAATCAGAGCTCATTTTTGACATAACGTGTCGTCACATGATCAGTGTGATGCACCCGATCATGACAGTGAGGGTTTCTGTGCACTGGTGTGGCGTTCACTGACATTGTGCCAGTTGTGTTGACTGTGGCATCTCATGAATCTTGACAGCTGGCACCGTGCAGCAGCAGGTTTCTGAGCCGTCACCAGTGACAGTCAGCTCATTAAAATGCTCATCCTCGCTGGAGTCTGGTGCCATTCATTAATCTGTGACTCTTTGATTGGGAATGAGCCTGGATTGTTACTAATCATATACTTGTCATTTAGAGGGACATTCGCTGACAGCGTTCTGCTTGGCCCGTGTTCATTCTGATTTGAGTCTGACAACATGCCACATTTGGCCTAATGTTGTTTACCATCCAAATTTGGATATGGGATTTTCTCCACTCCAAAACAACCCACACCCAAATATAACAGTGAGGGTTAATTCTGCCTTTTCTTGCATCTCTCGTGTCAACATGAAGTTAAACTGGAACGTGAATTTACATTGCATTTAAAAAAGTCTCTCTTTATATTGTCTTTTAAATGAATCATTTGATACAGTGCACTTATTGTGTACACTGTAAAATCCAACAGTGATTCTAGCTAACACTTTTTAGTTAACTTTATGTCCTAAATTAATTGTAAAAATCTAGTAATCTGTACTATTCACATACTATGCTGTTTTTACTCAGAAAACTCAAGTTAAGAGTAATTGATTGGTTTTTAGTACCATTTTTGTCAAGCAAACGAAGCAAAAAGGTTTTTGAGGCAGGGCAATTCTTAATAGACATTCACTCATTTCCTCCACTTCTGCAATTATTTTGCATTCACTGATTTCCCAAAGTCATCTCAAATGTTCAATTGTCAATACAACTAAACAATTTGAGAGAACATCACATAAGGTGACTTCATAAATTGATGTTGATTTTCCTACAATTTAACTCACCATTATGGTGATCACTGTTCCCTTTGGCTGTGCACTTGGAACTTTATTTATATTACTGTAATTCTCTTCCTATTGATGCAGTGATGCAACAAGAAATCAGTTATTTGATTTCAAAGGAAGGGAAGTAATAAATGTTTATATATATATATATATATATATATATATATATATATATATATATATATATATAGAGTGTATATTATATTATATACACACACACTGCCCAGCCAAAAAAAAAAAAAAAAAAAGTCGCTGTTTGGACTTTAAAGGTGTGGTATGTATTTTTGGAAGTTAGTCAGGCCGACACCAACAACAAACGTCTAACCAATCAGCATTGGGGGAGCATGACATCAAGGAGAGAGAGAAGAAGCGGGAGGGAGATTTGAAAAAAAAAACAAAAAAAAAAAACTGCAGACCAAGAGGTGGGACACAATACAAAAGAACTCAAAAGAATATCACTGGAATGAAGGTTTATGACTGGGCAAGCACTTTAGGACCCGAGTTTATATTAGAAAAGCTTTCCAGCGCTGGAGAGTGCTAAGTGGGAAGGCCTGGAAACAGACTGCTTTGATTTCTCTTCTCATGTGAGTAACACTGGGTTTGATTGTCTGGAGCTGCTGCTGTTTTCGACTAACAATGAATGCTCTGTATTTACTCTTGTGTAGGCTACTGTACATTAATTTTTTTGTGCTTCCTTGTCGTTCGTTCTTCAACTGTGCTTTATTTTTCATGAAGCATTTTGTTGCACGTCAGCTGTGATAAGCAGACATCCACTCGTATTGCGTGTGTAACAGTGGCCAGATAGTGAGAGTTGAGCAGTTAAACCACTGCACACTGACGCCTGCTAGAGAATGAGGTGTTTAGCATCATTAGTGCATTCATCTCGCATGCCAGCAGTGATCGGGCAGCGGTTTGAGACCGACTCGGAGCAGGGTGGTTAGGATTGGAGTGTGAGTTTTGGAGGCAGAGCAATGAAGAGATTGTTTGGGTTGATTTCATATCAACAATGTCCAACAGCGTTGTTCAAAATCTACTTATCACACCTTTAATAGGCAAATATTTAAGAATCTATGAATGGATCATTATTACAGTGATTATTATGTTTCTAGCATGTGAAAGAATGGTTCAGAGAGCATGAAGAATCATTTTCACACATGAACTGACACCTCTGAGTCCAGACCTGAAATTCATTGAAAGTCTTTGGGATGTGCTGGAGGAGACTTTACAGAGTGCTCACCTCTTGCATTGTCAATACAAGATCTGGACCAAAAATTGATACACCTCTTGATAGAAATAAAATCACAACATTTATTTCCATAAAGAGGTGCATCATATTTTGTTGCTAACACTTATGTCATAAACACCTTGTGAAACTTTTAATTGGGTTGATATAATTTCCCTATGAGAGTCAGTGATATCAGATTGTTTGCATTTTTTTTCATTACTTACCCTGTGATAAGCTCCACTTTAGTTTACGGCCCGCAATGTCATACTTACCCTGTAACTACATGAAACAAAAGCATATTTCCCCATGTATTAAAAAGATTGCAATAGTTCTTTCTACTTGCCTTGAAACAACTTCATCAGTGCACTTTCTCGCTAAATTGCTCCCAAACTTAAGATTGTTGTCTATCATAACAGTATAAGTACCCCTTAGTTATAAAATATTTACAAAATTTGTTATTTTCCTGGTTGTTACCCCTTTATTCCCAAGACTTTAAATATTGTTCTCCTATACTTACACCAATCAAACAACAAAAATGAGTATTAGGCCTGTGTATTCACTTGCATAGAGTATTCTAGGCTAAACTGTTGTAAGAGGTTAGAATGCTAACCAAAAACTACACGAAAACAAACCCTAAGCTATTTTTTTTATGATTGTGTGCAGAGACTTCCATTTCATTAGCCTCTCTAGGTTAATAACCAGAAGAATAATGGAGTTCAGTAAACTGTAAAACTATTTGCTCTACAATCCAATGTGTTTATTATTATGCTAGTAAGTTAAAATATGATAAATACCAGTTTGCAATATAGAGCAGAAAAACTGTTTTTGTGCAGGCAAAATAACTGGAAGCAAATGACAGCAGAAACCTTGCACATTCATATTGCAATGGCCACATCCACTCGTACATCAGAAATAAGCGCAGGATGGATATTGTGCGAAGCACAGTGACAGCATCACACAAGTGTTTTCATGGTTAACACTGCATATATCACGTGTGATGTTTTATAACGCCTAAGCGGGCATTTAATAGTGTTCCCATAAAACAGTGTTTTGGGGTCCGAGGGGATCAGATTCTGCGGAGGGATTGAATCTTGCACAACAGGGTCTCTATTACAGTCTGATCCCATAATGCACTGCCTCAGCAGCCTGTCAGCTCCTCGACACTGGAGAGACAGACCACTAGCCGTCTGCTGTCCTTCTCCATCAGTCTTTCGTCTGTCTCTCTCTCTATCTTTGCCAGCCATCTGTCAGTTTTATGTCATTCACTATTTTTCTACAGCGCTCCCTCGCTCCCAGATCTACTCTTGTTTATTATTCTCCTTTGGCTCTTATCTTTCCCTCCTTTTTTCTGTCTCGGTCTCCCTCTAAGTGGAGGAATCGACTCATTAATACTAGAACAGCGAGGTAATACCTCTAGCCATTACCTGTATGAGGGAAAACTCTTTTCTTGTGCATTCTTTTCCTTTTTTTAGCTGCAGTCCATTTGAAGATGGAACATAAATGCGCTCAACTCCCACCCGTGTCGGCTGAGTGCAATAAAAGGCCCCTTAATTGCAGAACAGAATGCCAGCTCCTGCCGCTCTGCAGTAAAAGAGAGGGTGACTTTGAAGCAGGAAGAGGTCTGGCCCTGCCTTATCTCATGTGATGCTGGTTACTGCACACATTATAAACAGTACAGGCAGCACATGATTCATCCTTTGACATTAGGGGTGTAATGGTACATGTATTTGTCCCAAACCTTCACAGTTCGGTGCATGCAATCAGACGACGAATACAGTCAGTCATGCACGGGTCCTGTTTGATAAACCCGCCCCGCCCTGCACCCGCAGTTATTAACGGCACACCTGACCCGATATCTGACAGAAACACTCATTTTAGCCCGCACCCGATCCGACTCGTTTGACATAAAAACTGTGACCCGACCCTGCACCCGCATTAAATCTCCTACATCAGGTAGACAAAAATATTTTTCTCATGTAGCCTAACACAAGCAATAAAACCAACATTAGGCATTATATGCATCTAATTAAACATTGCATTAAACAACACAAGTAAAATAATAGAACAAAGAAAGTTTTAGTAGGGATATTTAACTGTAAGCTTAAAGCTAGTAAATATTTTATCAGATTCACTCGGCATTGTCTCTTATGAAACTAAACAGTGTTTAACTGGCCGCTGGTCCTCTTTGTAGCAGCGCAAAAAATATTCTGAAACTTTTATTCAAATTGTAAATAGCCTATATTAAATACATAAAGTGAGCAAAGCGCACTCCCTTTAATAATCACTGTAGCTTTCAATCAGATGCAATGCGATTGGATACAATGCTCAGCGCTGCAAATCCTGCTGTAATTAGAACCGCACCGCACCCGACACGTAAATATTATTCCACCTGTTACATAAAATTTGGCAGGCCACCCGTCTGCGTGCAGGACTCTGATCCACGCTCCAATCCAGAAGGGGGCGCGCATGGTAATGCAATGCTGTTTGCTAACCGCCACAACAGGAAAAAACAGCAGAAAAACAACAGTGCATACATGAATGATTTGAGGGCATGAAAACAAAGTCCACTAGATAGTGCGCACATGTGGAATGCGTCTTTCTGTGCTCACAGACAAAGGAGAATACTTAGTAAGGCTCAAGCACTCAACTGTGCGCGAAACAGAGCGGAACACGGAAAATGAAGTATAGGAGGGTTGAGCTTAAGCTTTAAATGTTTAAATATAGTTTAAGTGGAGTAAACAGTAACACTCCTAATGCACAACTTTTATTATTCTGGTTGTTTTGGACTTTTATAACACAAGATGCTTTTCAGTTTTATAGCTAATTGTGACCAAATACAACCCATTTTTATCAGTCCTGCAAAAAATGACCTATGCAAGAGTGCATTCTGTTTACTTGCTTAATGCTTACTACACTATAGGAGGCTGTACTGACCAACTAGGGGACTAAATGCCACTAACTGGAACAAACTGTGATTTAAAACCTAGTATTGTGGATTTGTTCCTCTGCCCAGTAACACTTTAGTTTAGGGTCCAGTTCTCACTAGTTGCTTATTATCATGCATATTACTAGGATATTGGCTGTTTATTAGTACTTATAAAGCACATATTAATGCCTTATTCTGCATGACCATAATCTACATCCTATAATCCTACCCAATACCTAAACTTAACAACTATCTTACTAACTATTAATAAGCAGTGATTAGGAGTTTATCGAGGCAAAGGTCATAGTTAATAGTGAGAACTGGACCCTAAACTAAAGTGTGACCATTTTTCCTACTGAACCAAAATTGTACCGAACCATGACCCCAAAACTGAGGTACGTACCAAACTGTGACTTTTGTGTACCGTTACACCCCTATTACACATACATTACTTTTTTTTAAATGATTTTTTGCCTGTATTGCAGGGGTGTCTAGTCCTGCTCCTGGAGGGCCACTGTCCTACATAATTTAGCTCCAAACCCAGTTAAACACACCTGAAGCAGCTAATCAAAGTCTTCAGGATCACTAGACACTCAGAAAGGTGGCGGAGTTGGAGATAAACTCTGCGGTAAGGTGGGCCTCCAGGAGAAGATTGTACATGCTTGCTTTATTGGATAAGGCAGTGAAGCACATGGAGGGAGGGGAACGGGTTCATGGAACAGGAATTAAACTGAAGTGCATCATATCATTTTTGTTTTAGTCATAGTTTTTTTTGGCAAAAATTCCTTCATATTTATGTACAGTATTGTAACAGCATACAAACATGATGGCTCGGTATGTACCTCGGTTTAAGTCACGAGGGAGAAAACTAAACATAAAACTTTTTTATTATTAAAGGGGTCATGAATTGAGAAATCAGCTTTTGATATACAAGAGGTCATTGTACTATAAGAATATCCTGTAAGAACTGAAATCGTCCTTGTTAGTCCAATAAAAGCTTTTATTGACACCAGACCCACAGAACGACTGATCCTGGAATGTGCCTATAGATAGGTGAAGCTCCGCCTCCACAGAAGAAATCAGCGCCTACTTCATCATTGCAGTGTTGTTTTATTCAACAAATCGCTTTATATCGTGATTGCACAGTTAGTGATGATGAAAGCATTCGTTATTGTACAGAAATTGAGTTTCAATGACGAGATCACTGCTTTCATGAGCTCAACATTGTCTGTGATCGACTACAGTGATCATCACTGCAACCTTTCATGCCATGATCTAAATATAACGCCATAGATCTAAATATATTGCAGCACTTTTCACGATTATTAAACCTTGAGAGCTGTAATAGTAAAAACGCGCTAAAAGAGAGAGTAATACTAAGTTATTTCATATTCAAACATGTCAGCCAATCACAGCAGTGGGCGTTTACACTGAAGTCTCACACAGACACACCCCTTAAAACAGAGCATTCAAATCAGAGGATAAAATCAGGGTAGGAAAAATGCCTTTTATTTTTAAAGTATGATGATTTTTGATGTAAAAAGCGTATTAACATTATTAGTGCACCCCAGGAAACATTATAAAACAAAACAGTTTATGAACCCTTTAAACTGTGTGTGTTTTTTTTTTTTTAAGAAATGTCTCTCTGTGTTTAAATAAATTAAATTATAATTACTTTTCTTAAGGATAAAATGATCTATCTTAGCTAATGCTGTAAACTATATAGGGAGCCCTTTGACATTACTATAATAACATAATAACTATAATAACACTATAATAACAACTATTAAATTCAGTTGCTACTTATTTTTAGATATAATAATCAACACTCAAATAAAAATAAGAAAACAAGTAAATTGTACATAAGGCAGGTTTTGCATTAACTTCTAAATCTAATTATAAAGTTAATTTTCTTCTCCAATTCATTTTTGAAATGTAATCATTTACACAGTGGCTGTCATACAGTACATTAAATAATCAAGACATTACTAACAGGTTAAGTAAATGTAATGAATAAGCTAATATAGAGCATATATGTAGTGAAACGCTCCTCTAGAGTTCATTTCTCTAGTGAACTAACATGCTGTGGACACTGAATGACTTGCCTGAGGTGAATGTAATGCTACATGAGATATTATTCTCAAGATGTTTTATTGATCGTTCCACAGTTGAAACATTGGTTGAGAGATTACATGTAAACAAACCGATCAATTACATTCACTGGTAGCAAACAGCGTTGCATTACTGTGAGCACCCCCTTCTGGATTGGAGTGTGAATCGCCTGTGACTGACTGTATTGGTCGTCTGACTGTATGCACCAAAACGTGACATCCGTACCGTACGGTTCAGGACCAATACATGTACCGTTACACCCCTGGTATTTTATTACCCTGGAAAAAGATGCTTATTTATTCAATTCTGAACATGGAGAATTCAAAACACTGAGATAACGTAAAACCGCATTTAACAAGTCGGCATAATGTTGATCTTCTTGGTTCAAGGGAACTAAGTGGCTTTTGTCTGATTATTGATTAAACTTAAGTCTCGTAGTGTCAGGATTATCAAGTGAAGTCACCTTTATTCATGTAGTGCTTTATACAATACAGATAGTTTCAAAGCAGCTTTACAGTGATCGACAGAAAAATAATGATCAACGAACAGAGTTCAACCAGCAAGCTTCATGGACTTTAGTCTTCATTCATGCAATCTTGCAAATAAGGATTGATGCGTCTGTAATGGTCAAGAGATTAACTGCAGGGTATGAGAATGAATGGTCAGTAATTATTAGTCAGGATGATCCAGGCTGAAGACTCTGTACACATGGCCCATGCAAGTAAGCACAAGGAATGAGAACAATGTTTGAGCTGATGGATTTTTCTTATATACTGTCTTCAGACTACCGCTGTAATGAAAGACAATGCAAATGGCAAAGAAAAACACAAAGTATAGAAAACAACAGAGGGCTAGAGGGGAATCAGGATGAGATATGTTCCTTTGTTGTTCTTGCCTCCAATTAAAGCCAAAAAGCAAACGTTCCTCCAGACAAGACAAGGATATTCCATTTGGACCTGGAACGGCTCCCTCTGGACCGGTTATCTAAGATAAACAGCAGAGCCGTAATGGAGGCTTCTGGAGCCTCAGCGTTGGATCTCAGGACTGTACTTGCTCAGTTACCATGGGGACACTGACTACATCCATACTGCTATTTCAGGAGACAGTTGGCCAAGGAAGGACAGAAATTGGCCCAATTTATGCGTAGTGCACTGTGGTGGTAAAATAAGGACAAACGCTGAGAGTGCATTTGAGTGTCCCGAAGGAGACGTTTAACAAACACAACCGTGAACAGAAGGCTGAATTGTTGTTCAGCTAATAGTCGGGGATGCTGGGTAATAGGGAAACGCAGTGGCTCTCACAGCGCTGTGATCCGTGTTTCTGATGTTGGAGGTGTGATATTTCAGATGGATCTGTCTGTACGGCCCATAAAACCGCACAGACGAGTCTTTGTCGAGCCATCATTCAAAGCTTGCCTTGAGGAATGTGATGACATATGACTGATATGACAGATTTGTTTCTTTCTTTAGCCTCCCAGAAACACCAGCGCCCACTTTCTTCTGATTTGAGGTGTTCTGGATTGCTCACTTTTAAATCCCTGGAGGAAAGGAGCATCTCTGATCCTTTGTACCTCAGTCATAACTCGTACGCAGGAACATCAAGGAAGTCTTTGATCAGTCGCCGTGTCTCGCAGCGACTCGCTCTGAACCGTGTGTGAACTGCAGTGTGTTTATCCTGAACTGAGTCTGACCTCTCGGAGCATGAGTGTGGGTGAACTTTACGTTGTGTCAAACTCTGCAAGAAGTGAGTTAAAGGTCTAGGATCCCTTATGTCTGGTGTTAGAGCATGTCGTTTAGCCAATATTCACTATTCGTTTTAACTAATCATCTTGTAATGAATGTCACTTCAGTGCTACTTTCCGAGTATGAATTATCATATGCAGTAAAAGTCAGAACAATATGCAAGCAAGGCCGTTCGCAGGGTTTTATAAATACAGAGGTCCCAAAATTGAGCTTGCTAGGGGGTTTGGGGTGCATTTTAAGATGTTTGAAGGCCAAAAAGTTGGATAACAATACCTCTAAACCATGTCATCGGGCAGTAGCATCAAACAGGTTCATAAACATGGGAATCAGGTTAATGTTGCAATCAAGGATGTGCGTTCAAACCCTGATGAACAGGAGAAAATTTTAAATGAGGAATATAACAGAAAACGACACAATGAATCAACACCAGCAGAAATCAAGCAGATAGAATACTAAAAAGAACTAAATGGGTAATAAAAACAGTGATGTTTTGTATCATAGACAAAAATTTTGCTTTCCTCCTTCATGAATGTCACTCTGAACAGACACAAAAAACTCTCACAATGTCTCATGAAGGAGGAAAGCTGGACGTGAAGTCTGTTACACCACAAAAAACACAACATCATCACAGATACAGACTTCAAGTCAAGCAATGCCACCTTTGAATCCGTTATAAAGCACTATACAGAAGAAACACCAGCGTTCAACATCCACGTATTACTGAGTCTGACATGGAGAAAAAAAATTATATAATAAATAATATGTTTATTTTATATAGCGCCTTTAAAAGTTGCTTTCTCAGGGTGCTTTCAATGAAAGCTTACATAAAGATAACAAACAACAATATAAGACAATATATTATAAAACTAAAAATGCGCCTGAACTTTCCTCTTACACACCTATTGGTCATGTAAGAAAAGTTTGGTTTGACATTCAGCTATGTTTTGCACAGAGGGGAAGAGAATGAAGCCAAAACCTATCAAAGTAATCTTTCGTTCTTCAGCGAGATGACAGTGGGATGGAGTATGTGACCCTGTTCCTGGAGGCACACTAACATTTTCAAACTCTTCCTAATCAAACACATTTAATTCAGCTCATTAGAGACTCAAAGACCTGGAATGAATGTGTCAGATAAGGGAGACGTACAGAATGTGTAGTGTTGATTTGACTCCAGGAGCAGGGATGGGAAACACTGCGCCAAACCAAGATCCTGACTCTCTTCTGGTCAAAAAAAAAACCCAGGATATCATTTGAAAAGTGTAGGAGTGTATCCCCGGCATCCTGACCAAACTTGCCCATTGGCCTCCTAATCATGCCCACATATTCTGATTGGCTTCATCTCTCTCTCCTCTCCACTGTGAGCTGTGCAGTGCATTGGTGGAGGAGATTCCACCCTTCCATATGTAAAGCACTTGAGTGTTGAGAAAAAGGCTATATAAATATAACGAATTATTGATTATTTCAAGTGGTTATGGTTATCAGGTACGTCATTCATTAACATTGTGTAATGCACACCTAGCCATAGATATGTTACATCAGATTTAAAAGGGGTCATGAACTGCTTTTTGTTTTTACAATGTTTCCTGGGGTGCACTTATAATGTTAGTATGCTTTTTACATCAAAAATGGTCATAATTTAGAAATAAAAGGCATTTTTCCTATTTTATCCTCTGATTTGAATGCTCTGTTTTAAGGGGCGTGTCTCTGTGAGACTTCAGTGTAAACGCCCACTGCTGTGATTGGCTGACATCTGTGCATATGAAATAACTTAGTATTACTCTCTCAAAAACATTTAACACATTTTTACTATATCAGCTCTCAAGGTTAAATAATCGTGAAAAGTGCTGCATTATATTTAGATCATGGCATGAAAGGTTGCAGTGATGATCATTGTAGTCGATCACAGACATGTTGTTGAGCTCATGAAAGCAGTGATCTCGTCTTTGAAACTCAATTTCTGCACACTAACAAATGCTTTCATCATAACTAACAGTGCAAACCTGATGTAACAAAGAGATTTGTAGAATAAAATGAGTCCAGAACTCAGACACTGATAAACTCATGCTGTTTGATTGACAGCTCCAGCGATTGTAAAGGGAGCGTTCTTTGATCGCTTTCTTTATATAATTTAATCTAATTAAATAACTGATTATTTTCATCCTCCTAAGAGAAACAAGGTGAAGTTGGTCATTTAGTTGCTGGTTTGATTTACTGACACACAGACAAAGATCATCTGACTGTACATGAATCATTAATATCAGATCAGGCATTAGAATGAACACAGTTACTGACATGTTGTTGCATTACTGTCGAGTCCATATCGTAAAAGTCTGTTTGCGCCGAAATGCGATTGATTTACCAAAGAATCCACAGTGAAATGAACCGAATACAAATAAATAAAGCTCAACTGAGACATTCACATTGATGAAGATAAATAACCATATTCCTGCATTAGGATCCTTTGAAAGGTAATGTTATTTCAGTCCTGTATCGCTCTTCTCACTGACACACCAGTGGGCGGGGCTAAAGCTGCAATAGTGAAGTGGGCGTTGATTTCTTCTGTGGAGGCAGAGCTTCACCTATCTATAGACACATTCCAGGATCAGTCGTTCTCTGGGTCTGGTGTCAATAAAAGCTTTTATTGGACTAACATAGAGGATATTCTTATAGTACGATGACCTCTGATATATCAAAAACTCAAGGAAAAGTTGATTTCTCAATTCATGACCACAAGTGGTTTTGAAAATGGGTTTCCTTTGTCTCGTTTCAGCAAGCATACATATGAACAGATATTAAGATATCTTCAAAACAGCTGAAATGTCCAGATTTTTTGTTGTATCACCCAAACCTACATTTAGTGGAGAACTTTGTTTTTTGTTCAACTGTGTGTGGTTCGCTTTTATATAGAAGTAAACTGCATTAGGTACAGCTGGAAAATTAATATGGCCCTCAAATCTATATAACTTTTTCATTATCGTAGACAGATTAGCTTTTCTCCTCTTTATTTCTCTTTCTAACTATATTTCAATAGATCCATTATTAGATGTGAAGCCATCTGTCATGCCTTGACGATAGAGATCTGGGTAAATTATTAGAGTCGTCTTTTCATATCCAACACTCCTTTGTTTGAATCGCTCTCATCCTGCTTTTCTTAAGTATCATTGATCTTGAGGGAATTTGCCTCTGGTAACGATCTGACACGTACAGCGACAGAGGAAAGATAATAAATGCAGTTATTACTTTTCATCTCTCTGCCCGTTTCTCCCCGGAGGGAGGTCACAGGGAATCCACACGCTGTAAATGAGATGATTTTCATGTGTTTTCACATTCCTCTGGTACTCATGTCCGTTTATAGGCTGCGTCGCACAAATTAGCACACTTGTATTTTTGCTTGTGTCCTCGCTTATTACTCTGAATCTCGTTCAGCCTCTCTCTTTAACAGAAGATACTTCATGTAATTTCATGCTGCCTTTATCGCAGTAAATCATCCGTAACCCATCACACTGACCTTGACTAGAATCCCTGTTACAATGATCCTCTTTCATACGAACCCCCTGTAAATCGAAGCAAAGAGAAACCAACACATCTCCCAAATGCTTTTGGCTGCATTTGGAAATCGACCTAACCCAGAAGTTTTTCCATCTTTCACAGAATTTACATGTATACTTTTTTGTCATTCCGATTAAAATCATTCCGATTGAAAGATTCGGCAGAGTGTTTACATGAGACGTTATCTAATCCGATATGGTGTTTACAAGCACCGGTGCCTTCAATCTGAATGACTTTGTGACATGCACACATTAGCTTATGTCCTGTTTTCCGCCGTGTATTCCTGTCAACATGGAGTTCTGTTATTTCTTATGCATGCTATTTCTATGTAAAGTGTTGCTCTTAATCAAGCAACAGCATGAAATTTGTAGCATATAACTGCTGGATGGTATGAAAAAAAGACCTGTTTGTTGGCTGTGCATCTCTAAGGAGCATCTCAACACTACCCCTCCCAGAAGCGTGTGGATGAAGGTCCGTAGTAAGTAAAAAACTGAGTTCCTTCAGTGTATTTAATGAATGTGTTGTTTCAGTTTTACTCCAGTTTAATGTTACCTCCGACATTTTGCATTCTGACGACCCCTGACCGCTTGATGTGATGACGTAGATGCAAAGTAATCGGTTTAACGCGTTCATATGGCAGACTTTATTGTTCAGTTTATAGAAAGGTTTATCCCACCTCTCTCAAACTGATTACAATTTCATTCGGTTTGGGCATTTTTATTCCGATTGAGGTGTTTATATGGAGCATTTTCATTCGGATTGGACTTTTAAAGCGATTACAATGCTCCATGTAAACACACTAAAGCCTCATCTAAAACCATTATCTCTCCATTTCTTCCTCTAACCTGCTACACAATGATATGTGTGCTCACCTTGACTTTTGAAGGATACGCTTAGTGTTTGACTCCTATTCTCTGGCCTTTTATGCAATTATGCAAAATCACACATAAACCTGTAGCCCCCAGAGAGCCATAGCTTTTCCTCTTGAAGGGCACCTTGATTGACTGGCGCTGGCACCCGGGGAATGGTGCTGGTTTGTGGGAACTCTGTGCTGTCGCATGGCAGATGAGATCCAAACGCACTTGTGTGTGTGTGTGTGTGTTTTGGTTCTGCGCGTCTTTCACTTGTGTTAGTTATTGTGGTGGATTTCATGATGCTGTTCCCTTTACACCTGTATTTAACACTGACCGAATCATCAAATGCATCTTAATAACAAAATCCTGTCATTCACCGTTTTTATTTTTTCTGTAGTACCTCTATATTCACACTAACTTGAAATGTTGTCCTAAAACTGTATAAAATAGTACAAGCTGTCACATTTTTAATTTAACTACATATTCACACATGTAAATTTACAGTAGAAAACAATATCCAAATACATCCAATCAATATTCAAGGCGTGAATTAGACATGGCAGCTTTCTGTGAGGGCTGCGGCGAGGCTATTTTTACCACAGGCTTAGCAATATTGAAAATACATAGACATATTTATCAATATGATCTTTTACGAAGTAGGCTTTTATTTAGCAAATTAAGGAGTGAATTACTTTCCCACTGACATAAATTATATTTCATGACAATCAATTTTGTCTTCATTCTCATTGGAAACCATCCTTCCATCCACGCTCACTCTGTCACCTATGGATAATTTAGTGCTTCCAATTACCTGTGATTTATCATTTACCATTTCATAATTGATGAATATGGCAACATTAACATTGTTATTTTCCTGTTTATTATTGTGGAGCTGTTCTGAAACAATCTGTATTGTATAAAGCACTGCATAAAAATGACTTGACTGTACTGCTTGTCTTAGTAAAATATATATATATATATATATATATATAAATAAATAATTAGGGCTCATTCACAGGAAAAAATAATGCATTAATTTTTAATGCATTTAACGCACTTGCCCATCCCCGGACCTACAGTCATCTGACATGTCATACAGTTGATAATGAAGGTTGTTAAATAATTACCTATATTCATTCTAGTGCTGCAGGGATATTGCACAGCACAAAGATAACTGCCCTTCTCATCTGAGCTGTCAGCGGTCTGTCAATGTTCAAATGTTTAAGATGACCAGTCAAATCAAGCTAGGCGGGCTTTATGTTCACAGAAGCTGCTGAGCGTGAATTCCAGCGCGACGCTTCAGTAAACGGTCATAAAGTGTGAGATAAACCACCCATGTTCTTGATAACCGTTTTATGCTTTAAATGTTAAACGACCGACAAAAATAATCAGGGATGCAAACTAATAAACTTCAGTCTGATTTTGCAGTTTTGAATAGTAGTTATATAATTTACGGGATTCATGTAATAATTAGTAGCAGCCTATCTGCCAATATGAGGGGTCAAGAAACAATAACGAAGCAGTTTTCATCATATTAGGCATATGATTAATAATAAATGCACAATTAAATTAATAAACTTAGCTACCTAGCTTTCCTGGTAGCCTTCAGTTACTTAACTTCTCTAAGAAAATGATTCATAAAACATAAATATCAATTGGCCCTATGTTTATTTTCTACATTGACACAGATGAAAATGAAAAGACTATCGGTCAAAGCTCAGCTTTAGGAGGGGAAGAGAAAGTGATGATGGAGATGACAAGGAGAGATTTTAAAGTTATTATTGTCCAATTTTTGGCCTTCAAACATCTTAAAATGCACATATGTAGATCAGAAAAAAATCTAAATTGTAAGAAATTAATATTGTTATTTTACACAATACTTCACTCCTGAATGAATCAGCTGTTTGAACGAATCGAACGCCACCTACTGGCAGTTTTAGGGCCCTGTTTTAGCGATCGAAGCGCATGGCGCAGGTGCACTTAGGGCGTGTCCGAGTCCACTTTTACTAGTTTAAGGACAGGAAAAATGGTCTGCACACCAGGTGCATGGTCTAAAAGGGTTGTATCTAGTGTCTTAATGAGTCATTGGTGTGTTTTGGGTGTAACATGAAATAAACCAACAGAGTCTCATCTCCCATTCCCTTTAAAAGCCAATTTTGCCATGGCGGATTCGCTATTTACATGGCAGATTTTGCAAGTGGAAAAACTGAACGCTTCTCTAGTGAGGAAACGGATCTGCTTGTATGAGATTAAAGCGTGAGCAGACCATCTACGGATCACCAAAGCATTTTTATCTTTATGCACACAATAATAATCTTTTATTTTTAATATTAGGCATGTTTGTGTGCTGCTGCACGTCCCTGTGTGTGCAATAATCAGACTGTATGTGTGTTGTGCACCTGCATATAGGTGCATATTGCTAATGCGCTCTTTAAAGAACAAAACAAATGCTGCGCCATTGACTTTAGACCAGGGGTGTATTCCAGAAAGCAGGGTTAACTTACTGTCACATATACCCTGAACTCTCGGTTGATTAACCCAAACCTTGCTTACTCGAGGTATGCTGGTTCCAAAAATGCATCCGGGAATAAGTTCAGCCAACCCAGAGTATGTTCCCGGTTAACACACAAGACATTCTCAACAGAGCGACGAATCGATGATTCACCATGGAAACAGATGCTAAGAAAAAGCGCGCCATTCTACTTCATTCTTCTTTTGTTTAATGGCGATTTACATAACCTACTTGGTGCACATCACCACCTATTGGGTGGTTGTGCAATAATTTTTAATCTTAATATTGTTTGTTTGATGCTAATTATTTAATAAGATATCACATATATGATATGTATTTTATTATAGAAATTATAGCATAGAAAATGTCCTGTTATAAAGATTAAGAAGTAGATCCATGTGTGCTATGACAATAAAATTCATATATTAGAATTGAATAAACATTTATATATTGTATAATATAACATTGTGTATTTGTGTATATAACTGTAACTATATAACAAATTTAGATACATTAATATAACCATATTGATAATATAACACACATCTAAATTCCTCTTAAGCTAACTAACCCTTTAACATAACCTGCTCCGGAGCAGGTTATGTTCAGAGAGCAAGTTGCTATGGTTACTTACATACCCTAAAAGTTACCTCCGTTTTTGGAACCGAAAGTTGAGGTTATCCGCTTACTTACTCTTAAACATACCCAGGTATGTCACATAACCTGCTTTCTGGAATACCCCCCAGGTTTTTGTTGGTCAATGGTGCAGTCGTTTTCAGTTCCTCAAAATAGTAACACGCCAACAATGCACCTGAACACACCTCGTGTTCAGACCAGCACGCCTGTTGTGATTTGCTGGTGTTGGTTGTTGCGAGCACTTACATTACTGCCCTCACTCCTCAACAGTTCTCTGCATGGAAATGTGAAGAGCACAGCATTCTTTTAGAGCGTTTGCGTCAGGGATTCAGGGAAATGCCCTCCAATGGTTTTCTTCTTACTTAAAGGACAGAAACTCTGTAGCACAATTGGGAGATTATTTCTCGGATTCTGCAGTCTGTGTTTGTGGGGTTCCACAGGGGTCAGCTCTGGGGTCTATGTTGTTTTCTTTGTACATGTTACCACTCGGCCTTATTTGTCAAAACTATAACGCTGCATATCATTGTAATGCAGATGACACCCAGCTGTATCCTCCATTGAAGGCAGATGATGGCACTGCATTAAATGCTCTGATGAATTGCTTGAGTGCAGTTAAACTATGGATGGCACAGAATGTTTTACAACTTAATGAAGCAAATGCCTCGTTTTTGGCTCCATTAGGTCACCCACGCACATACAGTACTCGATGGTCTCTTGCCTTTAATGTATACATAAGCAAGCAACGAGTTTGGGAATTATCTTTGATTCAGAGCTTAAATTTGATAAGCATGTAAATTCAGTGGTGAAGGCTGGCTTCTTTCATTTAAGGCGCATTGCAAAAATCGAACCCTTTTTGACTTTTAATGATTTGAAGCAGGTTATACAGGCTTTTATATTTTCAAGGTTGGACGATTCATTGTATCTGGGTCTTCCTTGTGTTCTGTTGAATTGCCTTCAAAATGCAGCGACTATGCTTTTGCCTGGGACCACTGCATTGGATCTCCGTTCATTTCAGGGTGCAGTTTGAGGTTTTGTTTGCTTTTAAGGCCTTGCATGGTCTAGCTCCTGAATATATGTTGGATCTTCTCCAGGTTTATCAGATGACGAGGCCACTGAGGTCATCTCAAACATTATTTTTAATCATGTCTTCTCTGTTGCTGCACACTGCCTCTGGAATAACCTGCCTTGGGATATTAGATGTTGTACTACATTAGTTATTGTTAAATCATGTTTGAGGGCACATTTACTTGCCCCGGCTTATGGTTGAGCTAGCAGTTGATTGAATCTTGTTTTACTGCGGGCTTGTGTTTTAATTGTCTTTTTGGTTTGGTGTTTAATGTTTTTCTGTGTTGTTGGAATATTGTTTTAATGGAATGCACTTTGGCCAACTCGAGCTGTTTTTAAATGTGCTATACAAATAAACTAACTGAAACAACTTGCATTGTTTTTCAATGACAAAATATCGCCAGTTAAATACAGTTATCTCAAGAAATCTTATGAAAGAGATGTAACTTTGGGAGAATTTACTTGTATAACATTACCCAAACTTTGTTAGATTGTTACCATGTTTAATTCAACTACTTCATGCATTGAACCTTTTAAACAAATGTTTGACAGTTCATGGTTTGAATATTAGAAATGCATTTCTTCAGTCTGGCTGTCTCCCTTACGCTTTTAAAACAGCTATCGTAAAACCTTTGTTCTGGATAATATAGTAAAACCTGTGTTCTGGATCGATTAATTATGGACCGTTAGCCAACCTCCCGTTTATCATTAAATTCTCTAAAAGGTAGTCGCAGCACAAATAAACTCCTTTCTTGAAGGAGAAGTTTCAGAACATACCACTGTACCAAAACTGCCCTTATGAAAATAATCAGTGACCTCAGAATAAATTTGTGTAAAAATAAGCCCTCAATTCTTGTCCTTTTAGACTGCGACCATGACATTCTAATAAATCATTTGGATCTCTAAAGTTGTATATTAAACTGGTTCAAAACATCTATTTAAGGGAGAAATGTTAGATTTGGAGGGCATGTGAACATGAAACTCACTTTGGAGTCCCACAAGGAAGCTGCCTTGGCCCTTTATTATTTTCATTGTATATGCTGCCACTTGCTGACATCAGAGAAAGCCGTGTATGTTTCCATAGTTATGCTAATGACACACAGCTGCCGAGCCAAATGATGCTGCAGCTATTAATTTGATTACTACCTGCCTTATGGCAGTAAATATTTGGATGAGTAACAACTTTCTTAATTTAAAGGAGAAAACCATTTCCGTTCATTTATGACAAAACAACATCTGTAAAGTTACAGCGCTGACAGTTCAATGCAAATGGAAATATTGTCTTTAAAGTTATAGCAGTTTAATGCCTACAAAAACAACCGGTTTGGACTACAACGAGCTTCTTCCCGGGTTGGTGACATCATAAACCCTGCCCATGGGAACACGCAACAAAGTGGGCGTGACCATGTCGTGTGCATACAAGTCTTCTGTGTTCGGGCTTCCTAGGGATGCAGGACTTCAGGAACAATGTTTAAAGGTGCCCTAGAATTGAAAATTGAATTTACCTTGGCATAGTTAAATAACAAGAGTTCAGTACATGGAAATGACATACAGTGAGTCTCAAACTCCATTGTTTCCTCCTTCATATGTAAATCTCATATGTGAAAAACACCACGGAAAAACAGGCGAATCTCAACATAACACCGACTGTTACGTAACAGTCGGGATCATTAATATGTACGACCCCAATATTTGCATATGCCAGCCCATGTTCAAGGCAAGGCATGTCGTGGAGCTGCACAGCCGAATCATCAGATGTTATGCAGGTATTGTGAAGCAAGCAATAACAACAGCAAAAAATGGCAGATGGAGCAATAATAACTGACATGATCCCTTATATAATGATATTTTTAGTGATATTTGTAAATTGTCTTTCTAAATGTTTCATTAGCATGTTGCTAATGTACTGTTAAATGTGGTTAAATTGTTTCTTACCGTATTCACGGAGATCAGAGCCATGTCATTATTTTCATTTTTAACCTGAAAACGCTTGTAGTCTGTATAATTCATAAACCCATCTTCATTCTTATCGAGTCTCTCCAACTGTGTGTAGCTTTAGCCACGTTAGCCGTGCAGCACACTATCAAACTCATTCAGAATTGAATGTTAGCAAACATCCACAAAATACATGCCAGACTTACATGATCCGATATGCTGCATCACAAACAGTTTGTAAAGATCCATTTTGAGAGTTATATTAGCTGTGTGAACTTCTGTATTATTTATGCAATGTTTAATGGAATCGTGAGTTTGGGGGTCGGGAGCACGAGCATTTAAAGGTGTACACACCAAATCAGAGCATTTTTCCTCCCTTCCCAAAATAGGCAGTTAAAACATGGAATAATACAAATTCTGTGGGGTATTTTGAGCTGAAACTTCATTCCCACTTTAAAAGCAGAAGCTGCTGTTTATGGGCCCCAAACTGTATATTTTATTGTTTATAAAGTTATATATTCTTTCTGGGACATAAACGAAGATCAACACGTTTACCCACATGCTCGTTCATGTTATAAATTAAACAATACCTTTATAAAAATGCTACTACTCAGTCATGTATTCGGCTACAGTAAAGCTTTAATCAGGATAACACCGTATATTGAAAGCTAACAAACAGCAGTAACATTACAAGTGACAGCATATCTAAACACTTTGACATAAATACAAACAGAAATACTTACCATTCATAAACATCCTTTAAAAGCCGTGCTTGCAGATGTTCTGCTTGACCCTCTTCATTACTGCTATCTGGGTCTGATTCGGGCTCAATTTGATACGACGATATTGACGCCATTATTTACATTTCCACCAAAGCACATGCAACTTTTGCCCATAATGGTTCAAATATGAAATGAGTTCAATTCTGCTATAAAACAGCTCTGTGTTGCCATCGTCCAGCTCAGTTCAGTTCTCATCCAACAGTGTCAGTGCAGTCAAATCAGTAATATTGTTGAAACAAATTATTGGTCAGGAAATAAAGCAAATGCACTCCTTAAAAAGCCATTGCTGTCTCAGAAAAACATCAAAGACAGACGTTTTTGGCAGAATATGGGAAGTTGTTTGTGGAGTGATGAATCACGATGAAACATGAGTTGCATGGTAATGCTCCAGGGTGGTGTCTTTGAAAATTTGGTGAAAAATATAATAATAATACCGTCTCTACCACAGTGAAGCACGGAGGAAGAGGTGTCATTGTGTGAGGAGCCTTTTCACCTGCTGGTATTGGTGAGCTGCTTCACTGTGAAAAGTCATTTAATGTTTTGCAGTACATGAGAATTACCTGCTTCCCACAAATGAAACATTGTTATCAAAAGAGGAATGATGAGATGTTATCTTTCAACAAGACAATGCTTCTGCCCAAACTGCAAAGACAACCAAGAAGTGGCATGAGAACAAGTCCATCAGGCACATGTTTTGGCCTGGTCAGAGCTCAGATTTAAGCCCTGTAGTGGATATTTGGTCTCACATTAAACTCAAACGAACTGGGAGACATTTTTCAACTACTTATGAACTCTTTGAAGCCATTAACATTAAGTGGAACAACACTGACTCTTCTTCCTGTCAAAAGCTGTCTGCAAGTTTGGCAAGGCTATTCTGTGCTGTTACTTTATCGACAGTATTTGTGCAAATCTTGCAAGTTTTCTGTCCAGTGATTTGTGATTAGAATGATTAAGACCATAAAAAAAACCACTAAACTAAATATTTTTTGGATTGGCCTTTTTATTTTTTTCCCAGGAGTGTAGTGGTAGAGTAAAGAATAAAGTATTTGATTTTCAGCAGACCAGCAGCCTGAAGGAAACACCAGTTTCTTACTTCTAACACACTTTCATGAAGATGATACTCAATGTCAAGTCATTAAAATCAAATAATAAGACAAAGTCTGACACTTGCATGTCTCGTGTGTTTGAAAGGGAAACAAGCAAGTTTGTTGAGGCTTCAGTTGGTCTTTGCTGAAGTTGTATTAATGAGAGAGAGAGTCGGGATGATGCAGAAAGTCTTTGATGATTGGAAAGACAATGCCACAGCCTCGCACAAACTAAGGTCCTTCAAAGACTTCTAGCTCAGCTTCATCTTCACATCAGAATTCTTACTTATCCCCATTTCCTCATCCCAGTTATCTTTTAAAGCGTGAGGATGTCATGTCACACCATCAGGACGTGAGTGGACCACAAAGAACTAATTTACAGTCCTTTGTATTCTAGCAAGGTGTTTTGCCAATGAAATTGGATTAGATGTAAAGAGGAAAATGTTCAATATTCTTATAATACTAATATGTAGAAGAGTTTGCAAAATATAATGTAACTGAACATACAAGAAATTAAAATTGCAGTTCATAGAGAGCAGACATGCTATACATGTGATCTTTGTTAACTAGTTTGCAATTCTGAAACATTCATTCAAAATATCTTGAATTAATACATAGGCAAAACAGTATAAGGAAATTCATAAGATAGGTGTTTTGAACTGCATGGAGAAACAAAGGTTGAGCACAAAATTTGCTATATTTGTCCCTAAACTTTTGAAAAAAGTCTCAAAAGGGGCATGCAGTTAATCACTAAATTGACAACACTACCAGAAAACCAAGACTTGGGAAGCAGTGTTAACATTAACAAGACTGGGCAATGAATGAGACAGAAAGCAGGGTTTAAATAGGATGAGACTGATGAGATAACAAGACACAGCTGCAGGCAATCATGGCTGATTAATCCAGGCAGTGGGTTATGGGTAATGAAGTCTGAGATGAAAATAGCCATGAACAGGGGAGTGCCCTCTGGTGCCTCTAAAGGCCACTCCAGCACTGGACCTTAACAATATAAACTTGGAGACATGTTTATACATTTCTCAGGTGGTTATATATAGAATGTATATGAATAAAATGATTTATTTATCTGTTTCAAAGTGAAATGAAGTGAGATTGAAACTCTCAAAAACACTTTGGGGTTGTAGGTACCAACCAGTGCCTGGTTCTGCATCTTGGTGTTAGTTGCAGTTCAGGGGTCGTTACACAGAAACTCAAACTTATAGTCTGCTTGTTGGGTGAGAGATATTGTTGATTATACATTAAATATAACAAATAATTGCATGTCTGATCTGGCTCAGGCACTACAATCAATCAATTAATCATTGTCTGGATGCAAATATCTATATTTCTTTATATATTTACAGAATAACAATATAAAAATGTATTAAAATTCCTACACTATATGCATGTTTATTTTGGAGTTTCATTTATTTGGGGGGGAAAAAATCAGCCTTAACATCTTTCAGCGACCCATGATTCCAGCCTCTCAGAGTGACTCCTCATTAACACTGAAGGCCAAACATGACACCAAAACATGATGCAAACAAGCAAAACAAAACATTTTCTGTTCACACCAAAATTAATATCCAAAGATTATGTTCGGTAGTCATTATATTTGGCCAAAAATCATCATTATCTTTGGCCAGGCCTATTTTTTTATAAAAAAGTTATTTGGTGGAAAGGGGAAAAGAATGTTGAAAAATGACATCTTCACCAAAGAAATAAAGATTATGTGCATGTGAATGTCTGCTGTGTGAACAGCTCAATAGCATCCATTGTTTCTATTCAACACATTGTTCACACTAAACATTCACATTTGTGTGAAAGGACCTTGAGATTCACACCATTTACCACCTTACCAAGCTAAAAACTAAGACTAAAGTTTATTGTCAAGTTCAACTAAGTTATTTGAATTGATTTATTAAACCATATATTGGAAATTTCCCATTTAATGTTTACACTGCTAACCATTAATGATGCACCATTAAAGTAGACCTATAACGCCTCTTTCACAAGATGTAATATCAGTCTCTGTTGTCTCCAGAATGTGTCTGTGAAGTTTCAGCTCAAAATACCCCACAGATCAATTGATGTAGTTGCTGTGGAGTTGATTCAACTCATCCACTAGCATGTGCCGTCATGTTCATCTTTTGTGTTGAATTGACCCTCGTTTGTGAAGCAGTCCGGCGTAAAATGACGGCATGACAACAACACTCTACTACAACAACTCTTCCTCTTCTCTAAAGCAGCCCAACATGACCCCGCCCCCTTTGTTGTGTGTTCTCGGGGGCGGGGTTTATGTAAATTTTAGGGTTTGTGATGTCACTAATCCAGGAAGAAGCTCGTTGTAGTCCCTACCAGATCAGACCTGACGAACATTACTGACATCCAAATGGCTATGTTCCAAACTCTATAGTTAGTCCATTTTCACCAGTGTGACCCATTCAGCTCAATTTGTTGACGGTTGTTGCATTAAAATATTGACAGATTAATGAGACGCTGCCTCCTGTCATGTGATTTTTCACTTGTATTATTCACCCACTCCTCATACTCATGATGCACTGAAGGATCTCAGGGAGAACACAGAGAGCACAAGGGAGAGATCAGCAAGAGCTGTACAGATAAACTCCTCAGCCTTCAGGAGGCGCATTTGTGACTGACGCTAAGGGATGTGGTCTTTAGCATCTTTATTGGCATCTACCTCCCATGCTGGTTTATGTTGGTTCGTATCCCGCTCAGAGCGATGTGAATAGGAGCAGTTACACCTCCTCCGTAAAAAGTTATTAGATGGTCTTGCTGTAGGCTATTACTAGGGAAAAACTGTGCTGGCTAAATGCTCAATTTATTCACACATCTGTATTTTTTTGGTACGCAGTTCGCTAAAGGAATTATTTGCAATTTGCACACCACAGTTCCTAACAAAGACACAGCAGAGTCATTGCAACACACAGTAATTGTGTTTCATTCCTGAATGATTCAATGGGTTTTTTGATTAAAATGTTTGAGCAAATTATTCAGTGAACAACATAATGATTGGCAGGCGTGTTTATGACACGTTGCACATAACTATGTGACAAAACGGCCATGAGTTTCAAGGCATGAATTTATGACGTTGTAGTATTTACCAAAACTTTGCTTTTTTTTTTTTCTATACACACTCAAAAGAATGTACTTTTTCTTCACAAAAAGCAGTTTATAGTTTTAGGGCGTAACATAAGTGGCCAAACTGGCATGCAGCAATTTGAATGGTTTCATTCCTAAATCAGCACCTTTGAACAAATCAATTCGAGTGAATGATTCAATGACTCATTTTTTTTTCAAGACAGTCACTTGTTTTAATAAATGAATCAGCTTTTCTTTTTTTTCTAATCAAATTGAGTGAATGGTTGATTCAGTGACTCACACATAAAGACAGTGGGTTCTTCTCAATAATTAAATTGATGCTTCCTCATGTCCTCGTTCCTTTGTCCTCCAGGCAAATCCTGGAAATCGATTGTCAGCCATCTTGAAGGACAGTAAATTAACTGAACAAACTAAATTTAAATGAACTAAAAGTGTGTTGCCAGTAAATTAATTTAATAATAAATAAGTGAAGTGGTTACCAAAGCCATGTATTCTGTTGTAGAATCACGGTCTTATCACTCATCTCATGTGTCTATAGAGCTATGGTTCAGATATTGTGCTGTCGTCTGTCAGGGGTGCTGATACACATCTTTGATTGAGAGAGAGAGAGATGACAGGATGATGCATCCACACAAAACATACACTAATTCTGACTGATATAGTCACATAGACTTATGAATGATCAACAATGTCCAAAATGATTCATGATGTTCAGTAGCTGTAATGACCTGCACTTTCCTTCTGTTGTTCAGTGAGTATTTCTGAACCATGTTCAGGTCACGTCACAACATTCCTGTGGGGTTAATATCAGTTAATATTGTCCTACAAATCTCTTCTTTATCCAGTTGTGTTTTGGATTATTGTTGTGCTGCATGGTGTATGATTCCTTATGGATGTAGTATACTGTTCTTTCTTTTATAGTTTACTGAGTTCTACAGTGTTATTCTGCATTCCTCATATGGTAAAGGGTCTCGGGTTAGCAGCTGCTGGCTGCCGTATCGCTGCTGACGGGTGAAGGAGATTCACACATGGCCTGAATGTGAGCAGACAAACTTTAAGCAGATGAGCTCTGACCTGCTCGACTGTGACTCTCTATCAAACATCTAGTTCATCACACAGAGGCTGTGGACATTCAGACCTGCTTTCACAGACAGGGCTTATATTATTAGGCCATGGTTAAATTAGGACATTTAAGTACCTTTTATAAATGTGCCTTAAAAAAAAAAAACATTACTGGTGTGCATCTTGAGACAAAGCAATAGAAGATACAGAGCAAGGTTGCAGTGATGAACACTGTAGTCAATCACAGACATGTTGTTGAGCTCATGAAAGCAGTGATCTTTGTCATTGAAACTCAATTTCTGTACACTAACGAATGCTTTCATCATAATTAAAAGTGCAAACTCGATGTAACTAAGAGATTCATTGAATAAAACGGGAGTTGATTTCTCAATTAATGACCCCTTTAAAGTTAGTATGAATCTAAAGCCCCGGAACGCACCAAGCCAACAGTCGCACCCGACGACTTGGTTTTTGTTTGTCGGCCGAATAAGTTTTCAGTGTGTTCCACACCATCGGCTGAAGTTCGTCCTCGTCAGCTTTTTTCAGCCATTTCAACGTTGAATCAGCGTTGGAGCTTGTTGGTCCATCGGGCCATCTGATCATTCTGATTGGCTGTTCAGCTACTGCCACCTGCTGGTACAGAAAGGCATTTCATCTTACGCAGGCGCAGAACAGATGTGCTACTTGGCTGTCGGGTGCAGTGTTAATTTCGTTGACGAATAATTTGTCATAATTTTCGTCAACGACATTTTTTCACAGACGAAACCGAGACGATGACTAAATAAAAATGCGTTTTGAATGACTAAAACTATGACTAAAATCTACTCTAATTTTCGTCAACGAATAAAAACGAGATGAAAATGAAAGAGAGGGACGATTTGGGAAGATATCCAGTCAGGACTGCTGTCCTGTGTGGAAGATGCGCACATTTGAAGTGTAACGTGCTGATCTAACCGCGGGAAACGTGGCGCTGTTGCGCCCTCTACAGGCTCGTCCAGCAGCAGCACTTCAGACTGCTTAGTAATTAATGAATAGCGCACATTTATGCTTATAAGCTAATGTTGATGAATTATGACAACAATTTCTACACAATGTTTATATGGTAGTATGTTTTAGACGGTTGTAAGAATGCATGTTTATCTCCCTCATGAGTAGCCTGCTTCAGTGCAGACTGCAGACATTTCAGAATAAGAGTCACGGTGTATTTCAGGATGGTTTATAATGATTTTTTCCTGGTCATTGTTATTTTGTTTACACAATAAACTGTAGTTTCACGAGTTCACACTTACAAATAAGTCAGGTAAATTAATTGGTAAACGTATTTGGCGTGCTGTCCGGGGAGAGGGCTCCGAGCTCGGTAATCGGCCCGAACACAGAGTACCCCCCCCCTCCTTTTAGATTATATGAAGTAATCCAGAGAGTGTGAGGAGACGGGGTGGTGGAGGGATTCTGGAAACTGTCGAGGATCCTTGGGTGAGTTTGACTGTGATTATATACAGGCCTGAACTCATGCCGATTGGGTAGATACGTTGATTACAGATTGTTGACAGCTGGTTGAGATGACGTAATGATTAAGATGATGAAATGATTGGGTATCTTATTTGACTTGTTCCTCCTGAACTACGTTTATAAAACATCATTTCACGAGTTCACACTTACAAATAAGTCAGGTAAATTAATTGGTAAACGTATTTGGCGTGCTGTCCGGGGAGAGGGCTCCGAGCTCGGTAATCGGCCCGAACACAGAGTACCCCCCCAAAAATGCAAAATGTTGGCTACGGACAGTAGCCGGGAACTGTAACCCCCCAAAAATATAGAAATAAGGCTGATGTTTGCAAGGAGAAAGCTGTCTGCCGGATCGGGAGGGTTCTATCTGATGGGAGTTCAATACTCACAGCGAACCAATGAATATGAACCTCTTCGACCAGCAAACTAAGATAAGGTTTAGATGTTTTGGCTGGGGGCATCTGCAGCATCCGACGGGAGTTCAATACTCGCAGCGATCGGATGGGTAAAACCCCACCAGCCAGAACATTGAGAAGGAATGGCATCCGACAGGAGTTCGTTGCTTGCGGCGACTAGAAGGGTAGCTTCAGCTGAGGGGGCCCCTTTAGGTGTCTGACGGGAGTTCAATACTCACTGCGATCGGACGGGTAAGCCCCAGCTGACGGTGGGGAGGACGTTTAGTAATTGGGGGGCTCTTGCGGCATCCGACGGGAGTTCAATACTCACTGCGATCGGACGGGTAAGCCCCTGTTGGCATGGGGTGAATGTTTAGTTATTTTAGATTGGGAGGGTTCTAGCAGCGTCCAACGGGAGTTCAATACTCGCTGCGATTGGACGGGTAAGCCCCCCCGCTGATGGTGGGGTGGACGTTTAGTAATTTTAGATTGGAGGCTCGTGTGGTGTCCGACAGGAGTTCGATACTCACTGCGATCGGACGGGTAAGCCATGGTTGGCATGGGGTGAATGTTTAGTTATTTTAGATTGGGAGGGTTCTAGCGGCGTCCGACGGGAGTTCAATACTCGCTGCGATCGGACGGGTAAGCCCAGCCATAGTTGAACGAGAATAGAAAATGTATACTGTTTCTGAGGTTCTTATGGGAGCTCAATACTCATGGTGTCAGATTGAAGTTTGACTGATTTGACTGGGTGGTTTGAATCATCTGTTTAGAGGGTTAGTTTGAAGACCGGGAGATTTCTTGCAACATTGGATGAGGGCAAGTTTGGGCAGAGCTGGGCTCCTGCGGGAACGGTGGTGACATCACTGCTGCGGCAGTGGAGAAATTAGCTAGAAGAACTGATCTGTGGGAGCCGAAGTGACATCACTGCTGCGGCAGTGGAGAGAAAAAGCCAGAGAAACGGAGCCCCTGTGGGAGCCGAGGTGACATCACTGCTGCGGCAGTGGAGAAATTAGCCAGAAGAAATGATCTGCGGGAGCCGAGGGGACATCACTGCTGTGGCAGTGGAGAGAAGTGCCAGAAGAATTGAGCTCCTGCGGGAGCCGAGGCGACATCGCTGCACTGGCAATGAGATCATTCCCATTTTATTGGAATGATGGTATTAGTTGAATTTGATATGGCTTGTGGGTATGTGTGAGAATATGAGCTGGAGCTGAAAACCTAGCTGATAAGCGTTTGTTAGGCTTCTTTAATGTGGAAACAGTTTGATGTAGTTCTTAAAAGCTTCTTATGACCAGTGACCAAGTGTTTGAATCTGATGCTGGGAAAGGCCTTATTGAGCAGCTGTGGTTGTTACTCCTATGGGGAACGAATTACTGGAAAAGTGGTCTGCTGGGAAAAGTGGTCTGCTGGGAGCTTGGAGGTTCTTAATGCTGTTTACATGATATAAATAAAGTAATGTTGAGAAGAGAAAATCAGGAAAGGCAGGCTGGAGGAATGGCTGGGACCGAGGCCGCTTGCAGAGGCAGCCTCATGCTCGGGCTGGCCCCTGGAACCTAGGGAGGAACAAGAAGTGTAGAAAAGAGGGAAGCTGGGAGTCCAATAAGGCCTCTGGGCCTGCGCCGCTAGCGGAGGCAACCTCACGCTTGGGTCAGTCCCTGGAGCCTGGGGAGGAACAAGAAGTGTAGAAAAGAGGGAAGCTGTGAGTCCAATAAGGCCTCTGGGCCTGCGCCGCTAGCGGAGGCAACCTCACGCTTGGGTCAGTCCCTGGAGCCTGGGGAGGAACAAGAAGTGTAGAAAAGAGGGAAGCTGGGAGTCCAATAAGGCCTCTGGGCCTGCGCCGCTAGCGGAGGCAGCCTCACGCTTGGGTCAGTCCCTGGAGCCTGGGGAGGAACAAGAAGTGTAGAAAAGAGGGAAACTGGGGAGTAAAATATGGCATCTGGGCCTGCGCCGCTAGCGGAGGCAGCCTCACGCTAAGGTCCGTGGTTGAGCTGTAGACCAAAGACAAAAAGAGAGTTTGAGACTGATGACCGGGCCTGCCAAGATGAAATGGCTGAAACAGCGGAGCTTGCTCTGCTAGCGGAGGCATCCTCACGCTAGGAGGGAAGGCATTCGCCAAGAGGGCGAAGAGAGCTGTATGTGGTGTGGCACCTGGGAAACTGCGGTGTGTGGCTAGGCGGAGGGAGGAGGAGAGTGGGGAATCTGGGGCCCAGCCCAGGCTCACTGCGGCCTGACGCCTGTCTTCTAGTGCATGAATCGAAGAAGCAAGAGAGAGGAGATGAAAAAGCGACCTGCGGGATTATGCGCATCATGAAGATAGCTGAGCAAAGATAGCAGTTCCTGTTTAGAACAGTTTGGACCATCTATGAAGATGGAAACAAATAAAAATATCCTATTGGTTCCTTATGTGGTGAGGCCTAGAAATTAACTGTATTTAAGTTAAAGCCCATAAATTCTGTTTGAGTTCAGCAAAACTGTGCAAGGCTGAGAAGTCGATTATTAATTTTTATTAATAAGCCTAAAATGCTTTATAACCTGCATATATTCACCTCTGGCACGATTGTTTGATACCATACTGTCGTTTACAGTTTGTACTGTAATTGATTGATGTTGAACAATCATCAAACAGCAAAAGTAGGCTACAGACTGATTTAGATGATCGTTTGTTCTTTTAACTGTTGCTGGTTTGAGTCACGTGCACCTTCATTTAGTAAAGATCAAAAGAGACTAGCTTGTAAAAAGAGAGCTTTGCATAATAAAAATGTGCAACTTGGATTTATTCAATTGTGTTCAACAAGCATTAAATTTACCATGAACACGCTGCTTGAATGATTTTTTTTTATTTTTATTTTTTTTTTTTTATTAAATTTATTTGTTTACTTTTTAGTTCTATTTCCCAATACTTATCCAGACCTGGTACTCAAATTGCTCAAATCAAATTCCATGCTTTATCAAACTGCATAGGAACATACAACATAACAGTTTATTCACTGGTTATTTGTCTATGGTTCGTTACGTTACTTACAGATTTCTGCTAGTTCTAAATATAGATGAACATACAGATGAATAGGAACGGTAAAATTTATTTAAATGCATCAGCAAAAGAACGATTTTAAGAATTTGTCCTACCAGTCTGTGCCTCGTCTCAATAGTGAAGCTGTAGGTTGAAGTTACAGAAATGTATACTGGGAACTGGATCTGCGCTGCGGCACGGCTCCGGGTTTACTGAAGGCCTGCTGCGGCAGCCTGGCGCTGGAAAAAGGCCCGTTCCGTCGCGGGAAGAGGCGGCATTGCCCGAGACTCGAGCTTGGTGTTCGGCTGCCTTATTGTCATTTTTCTATGACAGTAATGATTGAATGGGCCAGAGTAGGGAAATACACAGAAGGATATTGCGGATGATTCGGACGTGGTGACAGGCCTCGGCGTTTTGGCATGCAGGGACCCGTTTGTTTGGGCTGACGCCCCTCCGAAATAATGCCGTTGGATTGGAGAAAAATTGTTCTTAAGGCCAGAGGATTGTGGCAAAGATTCCTCGAGGATGAAAGATTCTTCATCGGACGCGACTTCAGACATGTTAGGACCTTAGGGCGGGACCAAATGCTGGAAACTGTCGAGGATCCTTGGGTGAGTTTGACTGTGATTATATACAGGCCTGAACTCATGCCGATTGGGTAGATACGTTGATTACAGATTGTTGACAGCTGGTTGAGATGACGTAATGATTAAGATGATGAAATGATTGGGTATCTTATTTGACTTGTTCCTCCTGAACTACGTTTATAAAACATCATTTAATTTCAATTCAATTCATAGTAAACTACTGTATCTTCTGTTACAGGTATAAGGGTTAACTAAACCTAAAACCAAAGAAATCTTCATTACTTGAAGTAAACGTTAACTGAAATAAAAAATAAATATATAAAAATGTAAACTTATTTTATTTCATCTAGTTTCTAAGCTTTAGCTTAACCTGAGGTATGAAAATAACAAACAGAAATAAAAACTTATACACATTTAAAAGCAAATACTAAAAGACAAACACAAAAAATTACTAAAACTTTTAACTAAAATTACAATGAAAACAGAAAAACTAAAAATCAAATCTAATAAAAGTTTTAAACAAAAACTATAATAGTACCTCAATGAAAAGTGTGTCAATCCCTGAAATATGCTGAATTTTGCTCTTTCGTGTCTTTTTGCACTTGAACGGTCAAAAAACGTCCGCTTTGGCGAGCAAAGTACAGCTGGGTGAACATAAACAGTTTGGGGAATATCAGATGTACCTGTATCAGTGCACAGGATCTGTGTATTGTTAGAGAAATGCTTAATGCATTACAATTTAACTAAATTAAATTTTAGTCGACTAAAATCTTATGATATTTAGTTGACTAAAACTAGACTAAAACTAAAACAATTTCCGATGACTAAAACTAAATGGCATTTTAGTCAAAAGACTGTGACTAAAACTAAATCGAAATTTGCTGTCAATTTTGTTTTGTTTTTCTCCCTATTGTGGCGTATATCCAAGTAAAAAGGTTTTTGGAACAAGAACAAATGTAGGGCGATGTATGATTTTATCCACGGGGAATTGATTGGATGGTTGAGGTTTGCTATTGGTGGATCTCATGTGAGTGACAGGTTGTCTTCCCGTGATATGATGATATCAGATATAAAACACTGGTGGAAAAGACAATGTGATGAAAACCTCAAGGGATTAAGGGAACAGTTCACCCAAAAAACACAAAAGGAGAAATTTTGTCAACATTATCTTTCCAGTATAAATCATTATGTTTTGTGTGAGAAACAGGCCCAAAATACAACAGATGTTTCATTTATATTTCCGGCTTCCTCTGTGCCAAAGCTTACATCTAGCCCATGTTTGTGGGCCAAAAATCCCACATTCTGTTATTACACATGAGAAACATGATGTTTTTGGTCTCAGTGACATCAACGTACCACTTTTGGAGTTTATCTGACATGATATTTGGGTCTATTTCTCTAAAAACCAGAGGTGAGCCTATAGTGCCGCCCATGTTCTCACACTGAATTCCCAATAATAGAAGAGTAATCCACAGATCTCATTGACTCTGTCAAGTACTTCACTAACAATCACATCAGGAAACAAACAAGGCAAACACAGCGTCTCTTCAGTTTCTCTGAGGCTTTCGTTGTGCGGTTACCTACAGGAGCCTGATGACCTCTGAGAAATATATGAGAGTCCATCAACGCAGTGCACACTTAGAGCTGAGTGTCTTACTGGAACCGTGCGAGACAGATAACTGGAAGCGGCACTTGAAATGAAGGAGTCGTGCTCTCTCTCTGTTTTTATCTGGCATCAGAAGCTGCTGTAAAGCGTTCTGACCTGATTATGGCCACGCTGCTGGAAACTGGATAAGGGAATTGCAGCTGCAGAACTCTATTGTGGGAAAAGTGTTATTTTTATCCCTCTTGACAGTCGTGGCACTAAACCTGCAGGAGAGGCGGTGGAATGGGGGATTATGGGTAAGACGATAAGAGCTTGAGAAATTCTCTGGTCATGGATCTGTCATGGGCGTATAGATCGTCATTACACCCTAATCACATTAGACAGCTCAGTTAGAGGCGGGCCGAGGTGGAGCTGTTGCTCGTGGTTAATTGTGAATGGTGTTGAAAGCTAGAGATGAGAAGCTGAGCTTTCATTGAATTAAATCAATATTCAGCTTATAGGCAAGTACTGTAAGTGGCTTCATCTTCTTCCCTCTAATCACTTTTCAGAGGGAACATCCGTGTAATCTCAGTTATTAATACACTCTTCTTGTGTGTGAGGGTATGAAGCATTCCTGACACTTACTAAAGGACTATCCTTTAGCAGAACGTCGTGTATTCGTGTCGTACTGTGGATTACCATGGAAATTGTTTTAAAGCTAGCAAATCTCAGATTAATGGGAAGGAGTCAGCTATTTATTTGCATGAAATGATTTCATGTAAAGATAGACATAAATTAACTATTTTTGTAGGTGTTACTGACACAATAGCTGAATGAGTTTACTTCAGTACTTTACAGATAATTCCATCCAAGGAGGTTCATAATTACTGGAGAAATCTATCCGATAGCATTCCCATTCATCTTAATGGCAGTTGCTCTGCTGGAGCAGGACCTCGACACTACCAGCATGAGCTAACAAGAATAACTCTACAAACCTGTGACATTCTGGTTATGTTGCATTTCTTCTCTGATATCCTTTCACAGATTAAAGGAGCAATATGTAATATTTTCTGTCTGCTAGAGGTCGCTAGAGGCCTATTCAAAACAAAGGCGTAACTTGATGACGCCAAGTTTTAGAGCAGAATCTTGGGACGTGGTTTCCACCTCAACGGCTGGTGCAAAAGAATAGGGATTGGAGTCGGAAAGAAATCATGTTCATGCATGTGATTATTAACATTACTGTAGTGTGAAGCAGAGCAGGAGCGAGTGTTGTGGAGCTGAACGAGGAGCTGGAGCGATTGATCAACACACGCCTCACGAGCAGCGGGACTTTTATTATGACACAGTCGCCGGCGCCGCTTCCGCTTTTCCGGTCATGAGTATGAGGTAACGCAGCTCTGTTTATCATATTAGATACATTTGAGAGTGTTGAAAATGATGTTATAACGTTACTCTGTGCGTTCGCTCGGCGGCTGCTGTGAGACACTGTTACACACTGCAGTAAGATAGATCGATTTTACAATATCATATTAAATGCTGGATGATTGTGTTGATAAATGGCATGCAATTCATTTTAAAACGTATTGTATGATGGAGAAAATGCTGTATTACTGTTACTAAAAATAAAGCTGCATCTGATTATGCTATGTTAGCTACTTCACAAAACAGTGTTTTTCTCTGAGGCATGGTAAAGCATGAGACTCGCAAACAATCAAGAAAATTAGATTTAAACAATAAGACTAAGCATGTTGAGCTATATAACAATAATTAGTTTTCTGTCTATAAATATATCAAAGCAGTTGTTCCCTTGTCTATTAAAACATTTAATATATTAAAGTGTCTTTGGTGTTTCCATGGTTTCTACAAAATAAAACAGGAAACCGAGGGTAACGCGGGTATGACGCCATTGACAGGCGACTCCTCACACGTCCCGGAGCCTTGGTTAAAATTGCAATTTTCTCACGATTTACAAATAGTTGCAAACATTTGGGATATTATAAGTACTCAAGTGAACAAAATATATAACTCTGGCCTAGTGGTTTTTGGATATTTTAATGCAAAATTCTTATTTATTGCACCTTTAATCAAACATAACAAAATTGAATCTCCTGTCACAAATTAATAAATTTCTACACCAATGATCACTTCTGTCTCAAAACAGTGACCAAATATGGAACCTTGAGTCTCAGACCTTTCCAACAATATGTACTTTATCAATATTAGATAAAGATTTGACTCTAAAATAGTGCCGTACATTTTGTAAAATTTGAAACATGAGGTGAGTGGCCTGCTAAATGGATTTAAAGTATAATTTCCATAGATATGCAATGTTTAATTTCCAAACACATATGCAATGTTTAATTTCCAAACACACAATGAATTTTGAGCATTTAAGCTTTCGAATGATACCTAGTTTTTAATGATTACTAAAATATGTGGTAGTGGAATTTCTGTCAATGACGTGGAATCGTTGTGTCATAAATGATGGAAATTGTTAAAGGGTTACTTCAGGATTTAGCATTAAGCTTTGTATTAGTAGAATACCACTAGTATTTTCGAATTACTGTGCTTTCCCCCTTCATATCAGCCCGAGATGAGAGATTTATGCATTTTTATTCTGTAAAAAAGCCTCAGATGACGCAAAAATCGTCATTTTGCGTCATCGGAGGCTTTTTTGGCCAGAGGCATAAAACTACAGCCAGTAATAGCAGGTAGTTCTGCATTTTTTCACCACGCCCATACATATGCGCGTTTGAGGTTACTCATGGACATAGATCAAAGATTTTATCAAAAGTGGGTGTCAATATATTTTTAAGCTTAACATATTTTGTTATAGTCTGCACTACATCAGTGGTTCATCTCGCAAATGTATCGGTCTCTGCAGTCATCTCAACCAATACAGCAACAGGCTTTTGTGGTAACGTTAGCATAAATAGATAAATAGACTAACTCAGTTTTACAGAACAGTGGCTTTACTTTGATAACAGTCAACTTATATGCAACTTATATGTAATTGTCTATCTAACGTTACTTTGCTAAGTTTGCAGTTTTACTGCTACCTACAACACTACATATAGGCTACTGTGTTATCAGTCTAGTATCAGCGAGTCTTACCTCTAGGCGAATACGCTTAGTACCAGATGCCCAGGCTGTTCGTCCTCTGGGAAAGTGAATATCGATGGTATCGCGGTGTCCTTCAGAATGGTTCTCTTCATTGCAAGGATATTTGGTTCGTAGTCCTCGTGCTTGAAATGGAGACTACATATTCTGCGGTTTTTTAGGTTTTCTATAACGGTGTCATCTCCAAACTTCGGGTGTTTGATGGCCCGCAGCCACTGTTTACATCGCTCCAAATCTTTAACTTAATCGGAAAATGATGGAAACTTACTTGTCCTTTCCTGGTTTTGGGTGTACATCCAGGTACAAAGCAATTTAGCACCATTTCGCTGTAAATGTATGAACTAACTCACGATTTATAGAATTAATATGTAACAAAGCAAGCCTAGTTGTTTGAATTTTCCTGGTAATTCCGCCTGTAACCGATAGGCGTGGTTTGGGCGTGGCCTCGCAGGGGCAGCAAAACAAGTGCATTCTGGGAGTTGTTGTCTTTCATCCACATTAGTCAAAAATACATTTTCTGCCTTTTCTCAGTCTAGAAAGCTCCAAATTCAAAAATAATTTCACATTTCTACTACATAAATGACCAATTTTAAATACACATTCATCTTTCCAGGGGTGAAGTACCCCTTTAATGTATTCTTTATTTTAGATTATAGTTAAGTTTTCCTCATGGGTGAGTTCACTTTAGAGATTGTCCTTTCATATTCATTTTTGGATCGGATGTGTCATTTATGAAGTGTTCAGCTCACCTCTAGAGTTCAGAGCATTTACCAAAGACAGTGGCAGTTCATTCGTCACCAAATCTGAAGATACGTGCAGTCTGTGTAATGAACTGACAGGAAGTGTCGAGGTGTCATAAGCTTCATTAACCTCTATACTAGCATAAACACACACACACACACACACACACGGGCTCTCTGGTGTCAGTAATTACTGTATGCAGTGGGGCAGAACATTGGCCTTTAAATGGCCCTCAGCGCTAGACCCGTGTGTTTAAACACAGAGTGAACTCATGTCTGCATAAACACACACACACACACTCACTCACTGTAAGACAGAGAATGTTTCCATCCATTCATTGTCAGTAGAGATGGTATATTGCCAGAATGTTGAGTGATGCTTGAGACATTTTAACAAGCACACTCTGCAGTGCTCTCTCTGGAATAGCATCCATTAACCAATGAGAATCTCCTGTTGTACTTTCAGAAATCTCTGTATTCCTGACACAGCTCTTTCCACAGCCTCAAAACTCGTCTTATGCATTCATATCCATCTGTCAGAGTCATGCAGGTTTGGAGTGACATGACTGTCAGTAAATAAGGACAGAATTATAATTGTGGGTTCTTTGAACACATAGAAATCCCATTACCAATTACTGACAAGAACAGTCACTGTCTGGAGAAGCCAGCCAAATCTATTGAATTAATGTCATTTCTCTTTTAAAAAGTTTTTGGATAGCAGAAAAGTAATATTATTCGCTGTAATAGTCTCTCACAGTGACACATGGTGTCAAACCACATTTCAGGTCTTGGGATTGACACACCAAGATTTCAGCCGTGACGGAGCGCGAATACGGCTTATTGTGAAACCGCTGCAATGCAAAAACAGATTCTTGGAGGAATTTAATTGTTATATATATACTTCCTCCCACAGTGTCATTCAGCATAATATAAGACATTAATATTGTTAAAACCCCATTGTGTTTTGAAACATTGTCTCTCAAAAGCAGGGCTTTTGCTTTTCATATCACTCTATGCTTTAGAGATATAAGGGTACAGCAGAGATAAAGCTCTTTTCACAAATCCAGCGAGATTCATTTAAATCAAAGGACGAAGATCCAGAGTTTATATGACAGGAGGAAACACGAAACCTGCAGCAGACTCCGAAAATGAACAAGTCTTCAACAGCCAGTGCAGAGATATGATCCCTCAACCTAATGAACTAAACACACAGGGAATGCCACAAAAAGATGCTCAGTCTTTATTATTGTTTTTCATCAGCTCATATATTGATTTGAGGAGGTTTGTGCAGCTCTCCTGAGGGCAGATGTGATGGCAGTGACTGATGGAGCTCAGGACTCATCACTTCTCATTTAACCAGTGAACAGAATCTCAATCAATATATGATCAATTATGAGAGTTAAAGTCAATGTGAAATTGTGCCTATTTATGTTCAGTTCATGTTATTGTGAAGAAAAAATATCTGAATTTTAAATGTCTCTTATACACTTTACAACATCACATCACGTCCCTATACTTTTTTTTCGGTCACACTTTAGTTTAGGGTCCAATTTTCACTATTAACTAACTATTAACTATGACTTTTTCCCTCAATAAACTCCTACTTTATTGCTTATTAATAGTTAGTAAGGTAGTTGCTAAGTTTAGGTGTGGGGTAGGATTAAGAATGTAGAATATGGTCATGCAGAATAAGGTTAATATGTGCTTTATAAGTACTAATGAACAGCCAATATCCTAGTAATATGCATGATAATAAGCAACTAGTTCATAGTGAGAACTGGACCCTAAACTAAATTGTGTTACTAACAGTCATTAAAGATCTTCTTCACACCCCTGAATTAGCCATGACAATACTGAACCATCCACCCGCTCATTTGATGTTCATCTGCCCTGCTGCTGATATTTCCCTGCAGCTCATATTTGTGCTCTGGTGTCTTTAATGAATGTCAGCTTCTGAATTCTGCTTTCACTCTGGCTTTTATTCTGATGTAAACCTTCCAGCAATTTACAGTCGTCCAGTTTCTTCACCTGTTAGTTCTGCACCCTGCTGATGTAAACGAACAGAAGTCTGTGTTCTCTTCTCTTCTGTTTTAATTGACTTGACATTTCCACTGTAAATTAATTCCACATATAGACTCGAAAACAACAGGCACTCTCTGCTAAAAAGATCTGAAGCCATGGTATCGTTTTCTTCTCTTGTTTCTCCCTTTTATGTCCTTAATTCTCTCTCTCTACTAATGTAGCCGTCATGTCCTGGGCTGGGCTGGGGTGAGAGAACAGGACCTGTGGGTAAATTCTGGGTAATGATGCATTAACTTCCTTCAGTACTTCAGTTCCTTTGAGCTGCTGGACTAATTCCTCTTTTACAAGAGCTCTACTGAAATCAATGAGTGTTCAACAGTGCGTAGATCCTGTCATGCAATATTCCGAGAACAGTGTTATGGGTATTATATGGGTATTATGTTACTGCATTGTACTCCTGAATTTAAATATCTTAAAGGTGCCCTAGAACACGTTTCCACAAGATGTAATATAAGTCTAAGGTGTCCCCTGAATGCGTCTGTGAAGTTTCAGCTCAAAATACCCCATAGATTTTTTTTAATTCATTTTTTTAACGGCCTATTTTGGGGCATCATTAACTATGCACTGATTCAGGCTGCAGCCCCTTTAAATCCTCACACTCCCTGCCCCCGAGCTCTCGACTATAATACAGTGCATAAACAAAGTTCACACAGCTAATATAACCCTCAAATGGATCTTTACAAGATATTCGTCATGCATGCTGCATGCATGCATCAGATCATGTGAGTATAGTATTTATTTGGATGTTTACATTTGATTCTGAATGAGTTTGATAGTGCTCCGTGGCTAAAGCTAACATTACACACTGTTGGAGAGATTTATAAAGAATGAAGTTGTGTTTATGAATTATACAGACTGCAAGTGTTTAAAAATGAAAATAGCGACGGCTCTTGTCTCTGTGAATACAGTAAGAAACGATGGTAACTTTAACCACATTTAACAGTACATTAGCAACATGCTAACGAAACATTTAGAAAGACAATTTACAAATATCACTAAAAATATTATGCTATCATGGATCATGTCAGTTATTATTGCTCCATCTGCCATTTTTCGCTGTTGTTCTTGCTTGCTTACCTAGTCTGATGATTCAGCTGTGCACAGATCCAGACGTTAATACTGGCTGCCCTTGTCTAATGCCTTGAACATGAGCTGGCATATGCAAATATTGGGGGCGTACATATTAATGATCCCGACTGTTACGTAACAGCCGGTGTTATGTTGAGATTCGCCTGTTCTTCGGAGGTCTTTTAAACAAATGAGATTTATATAAGGAGGAGGAAACAATGGAGTTTGAGACTCACTGTATGTCATTTCCATGTACTGAACTCTTGTTATTCAACTATGCCAAGGTAAATTCAATTTTCCATGCTCATAGAAGAGTGTATTTAGGCTTTTTTGAATCCACAGAGGACATAAAGAGCAGAGAACGTGCACTTTTGGGTTCATTGAAGACTACACATGTCCTTCCTCCATCGTATGGTGTTATCATCAATGCTCCTTCCTTAATGGTGTGCTGAATTGCTTGACTGCCTAAGAAGACAAGGAGCTCCATCTTCACTAGATTGAGTTGGAAATAGTGTCTTTTATCCAGGCTGAAATGAAAGATCTGAAATGCAGTGCGGTGATAGTGATAAGCCCCAGTAATGTTGCATATATTGAGAAGAGGAGGGGGCCAAGCACCGAACCCTGAGGTACACCCAGTGGATTAGTTGGTGTGACCCAGAGACACTCTGAAAAATCTACCTGTAAGTTAGTACTTAAACCAGTGTAGAGCTGTTCCTGTGATGCCCAGTGTCCAGAAGGTAGACAGGAGGATCTGATGATTTACTGTATTGAATGCTGTAGACAGGTCCAGCAGAATGAGGAGAGATGATCTGGCAGCAGCACAGGGCTTCAGTGACAGAAAGCAAGGCAATGTCAGTTGAACATTTGTTAGAAGCCTGAGCAACTGTTGTCTAGCAGGTTGTTTTGTGTTGAATGAATACATCTTGTTCGAGTGTTTTCACTCTGAACCGGAGGAGAAGGAATGGTATGTTTTTGTCTGAGTGCAAGGTTTAGTGTTGGTTTCTTAAAGGCCAGAACACACCAAGCCGACGCAGACGAACTAGTGGCAACGAAAACAGACTGCGGGGTCGGCTCACATCGGCAGCATCTGTGTCCAAAGTTGCCCTGACACACCAAACCGACGCTAAACAGTCGACGGCCAAGTAGCACGTCCGTTCTGCGCCTGCGTGAGATTAAATGCCTTTCCGTACCAGCAGGTGGCAGTATCTGAACAGCTAATCAGAATGATCAGATGGCCCGACGAGCTCCAACGCCGATTTAACATTTCGAATCGGCCGGAAAAAAGCCGACGAAGACCAACTTCAGCCGACAGTGTGGAACACACTGAGAAAACTTAGTCGGCTTGGTGTGTTCCTGCCTTAAGCAGTGGAGTTACAACTGATCCCATCTCCCACATCTATAACATTGACCTTTGGACAGAATCAGAGATTATGACATCACTACATCACTCAATAAAAACCCACAGTCTGTGTTTGCTGCTGGTGTCCTGAAGACAAGAAGCTGTTGAATCAAGGACATTAGCCAGAGGAGCTTTGGATCGATACACTGGGACAGTGACATTGTTTCTGCTTTCTTCGTCTTTATTGATTTTCATTTATCCCTCCATCCAAGAGCCCTGGCCTGTGTGGAAAATCATCTATATTCACAGCAGGAATGTGGCAGCGCAGCCCTTCTTTTATGGATCAGATTGACTTCACCGATGCTCAGAACAGGCCAGAGGTTTGTGTGCGTGTGATACAGAGATATATCTTGCAGGAGAGATAGAGTGGAGAACATCATAAGAAAGTATTTTATTAATTAATTTATGTGTATGCATAAATAAAATACAGCTTATTTTTGGACTGTGACGAAATCTATTTGTTTGGTCTTTAGATAAGAGACTTCTCTCTTTACAAAAGAAGATTACCAATATTTTGGATCCAAATGCTTTCTGAGAGCGCTTCAGATTCAGAAAGAACCCACTTTGGGTATTTATGATCAGAAAATTAACACCTAATGATGTAAAAATTTGAGGAAGGCACAGTCCTTCTTGTAAAGTGTGTACAAAAGACAAAAGTTGGAATTAAACTGAGCTGAGCTGTTGATAGAGTGCTGAAACAGCTTCGAATCACTCAGGATCTCGCTTCACTGCAGAACTACCAAATATTGTCAAGATACTGTATGTAAACTCAACATTTTATTTGAAACATTAAGATTATGTGACTGTGTCTGTCCTGTGCTGCACAATATTCAATATCCACAGCTGAGAAAAGCTTTCTTTTCCATAAATGTACATCTTCTGCAGATAATAGTTCTCAAGCCTAAAAGTCAATTCTGTCCACAGGTTATGACTAAAATGGATGGAAAGAATTCTGTAATGTAAGTAGTGGGATAGTTTTAAAAAATAAATCTGACCACACAGCTGAAATAAGCAGATACTACTACAAAAAAAGAAGGCATTTTGATCCAAAGCAATGCAACACAAGAGTTTCTCACAACACAACTGTAATGTTTCAGCTAAAGCTCGTACCTCCTCAACTAATGTTCCTGGCAGATGGATAGTGTCTGGTATTGGATCGCCGGCTAAGCCTCTTTTTAACTACATTGATTCACACATTAGCACTTACCATCATGCCTTAGAAACACCACTGAATTTCAACTTCGGTGGGTTCAGATTCCTGACTGTGGAGTGGTTCATCTGGAAACTCTTCACTCTGATGGGGTTTTTTTCTAAACAGAAGGGAAGAAAAGCTGTGAGTTTGCAAAATTGTTACATTCTGTTGATCTGTAAACAAAGCGTCCAGGAGTGATTCATTAAAGTTCATTATCAACAGTGGTATGATTTGTCTTCTGTGTGTTCATTCAGTGTGATCACGTGAGTATTTTATATAGAGTTGTTCTTGCACACATACATTTCGATACGATTGATGTCATGAGTTATCCTAATCTTTATTATAAATCAGAGCCAAGCCAAGTCACATTTATTTCTAAAGCGTTTTATACGATACAGATTGCTTCATTGTATTAAAATACAAAATAACTGTTAAGCTGGAAAATTAATCAATTATTAAGCAAATTCAATTTCAGCTATAAGGAGCTCTACATCTTACATCCTTTCTGGAAGGGCAACAGTTTAGGGAGGGTATTGCTCACAACTCAAACACCTCAACCTCCATCCATACAACTCTACTTTTCTTTTTTTTGCTTTATCCATTAAGAAGGGATCATGAGCCCTAACATTACCCCCATTCCTCAGAATAGGAGGAGGGCAACAGGTGACAAAATCTAACCACCCGTCCACTGGATATCCATCGGAGAGCACAACCCTGTCTACATCTTACTGTTTTTTTTTGTTTTGTTTTTTGGACAGATGGAGAGGGCGACAGACTCCTCAGGCTTATTATGAAGTCTATTTCTTGTCCTCTATACCCAATTTCAGTGAAGGGTGAACAGGGTGGAAATGGGCCAGATCTCAGTCCAGACCACATCAATACGCCTACCATCTGCAGTCCTGACAAGGACTGAAGAGGAACGGCCCTGAGTGTCGAGCTGAACCCGGAATATATCCATGAAGAGCCCTTCTTTCAATTGGGCAGCCGCTGCGAGGGCTGGACGCATTTCCTGAAGTAGTCCACTCTACTCCTATATAGTAAGCTCCTGATGTGCTGAAGCCCCAATTACCTCATAAACCCCACAGGGGAGAGTCAGAGAAGAAAACATCTCTTTAGGTTTTTTTTACTTCAGTCTTGACCCTTTACCCTGCACATCAGCCGCTTCTTGTAGCTGGTCAGAAATAACTGGGATACTGAAATGAAAAATCCAACTCTGAACCCCAATTAGGTAGTAAAGCAAAGTAAAGTAGTAAATTATGTTTTTTTTGCGCAAACAAAGCACTCACGTCACTTCATAAAATTGAGTTTCCTGCCTTTATGGAGCTTGGAGTGGTAGTTGCATTGGAACTCTATGGAGGGACAGAAACCTCTCAGACGTCATCAAAAATATTTTAATTTGTGTTTTGGAGATGAATGAAGGTCTTACGGGTGTGGAATGACATGAGGGCGAGTAATAAATGACAGAAATTTCATTTTTGGGTGAACTAACCCTTTAAAGCAGATGTTTTTAATGTTGTAGCTGATCAATGTATATAATGACTGAGCTCTTCTCTCGCTTGCGTCCCTTCATCTCGTTGACTCGGCTGTACTTCATTGCTTACGTACTGGTGTTACCCTTGCACTGTGTTTAAATGAAAACGAACCCTAAACCCTTGATCACTTGGTATCAGGCTGTATGTATTCTTGGGCTATTGGAGAAAATATAAAAAATTACACAAGCGAAAATGATAACAATGTTATGTGTTGGTAAATTAAGCATGATCTTTTGCAATGTCACAATCATGTTGCATTGTGGTCTATGGATCTGCCTGAAGTGCACATATTGAGTTCCCGAGGGGAAGTGTTTAGGGAAGTTCACAAGTGTTAAAGTGGAGTTAAACGCAGCCCTTGAGTTTGACACATGTGTCCTACAGTGAATGCAGAAGTGCTTCGAAACTCTTCTCAGGGTCAGACTGTGGGATTTCATCAGGCATCTGCAAGTATATTTGAGTAGAGGACAAACCCAACAGCCAACAATACACTAACATCCTCACACGTGAAACTGTCATGAGGCCTACCTGAGAAGTTCTGCTACATTCACTCATCAACAAGCCTTTTTAATGGATTAAAGCAGTGTTTCCCATCTCTTTTCCTTGAGGAACACCAACACTACACATTTTGCATGTCACCCTTATCTGACCCATCCATTTCAGATCCATCGGAGTCTCTACTAATGAGCTGAATCAGGTGTGTTAGATGACTCGAACCCGGGTCCGCTGGCATGGGAGGCGTGTGCTCCAACAAGAAATCTAAAGACCACAGTCTCCAGCATCAGTCAGGAGTGAGGTTTACATGCACAGCTCTTACCGGCCTATGAGTAAAGACAATTCAGCAGGCCCGATAAACTAGCAATGTAAATTCAGTTTACTTTATGTGGATGTTTGAGGATGTACAGGTTTATTTTTTTAGCTAAATAACCTTTTCTGTAGATTAATAGTTGCTCCGACCCCAACATCAATCCCAGTGTAAACCGTAATGCTCCCTGGATGTAGAGCTAGCACTTGTTAACAAAACTTTAACAAAAAGCATCTTCTCAAAAGAGCCCAGGGCCATCAGTGTTGGTGTATTGTAGGGCTGTTTGACTGTGTGTATGTGTGTAGTACAAATGCAGTATCAGGGTCATGTTTGTACCTGGTAGAGAGCGGCGCGTGTGTTTGATGCTGTGTTGTCAATGCTGGCAGGTATGTGGCGGAGATAAAAGAGCTGTTTGTGACGCTGAACTTCTGAACCGGCAGTGTGCCTCAGCCGCGTTTACCCCGACAGACATTACATTTACTCACACAGCTATACGTGCCACACGCAATGAGACAGACAGACGCGATTCTGAAGTCAAGGATGTTTGATATCACAGTGTGATGCTGACTCTCCTAAAATAAAGCTGAAGAATGAAGAGAAACCTCCCACACACACACACACACACACACACACACACATCAGACGGCACTTAAAACACACTCAGACCTTCTCATGCTGGTGAAGAACTGAAGATGTAGATGCAAAAAGACACTTGTGAACTCAATATATGTTCAGGAGTCGCTTTCCTTTGCTATAAAGCGGTTCAGTTTGGATTTTGCAAACTATTCTTTTGATTTGTGCCCCAGCAACTCTTTCTCTCTCTTCCAGCTGTGCAGAATATTGGAGAATTCCTTGAGTGCTTCGGAAATGTCTTCTGTCATCAGTGTCAGTAGTCTGAACTTTGCTCTCAGTGTAATGCTGTTTATTTTAGCTGTCAGTGTTTGATAAGTGTGTCTGTGCAAGCAGCAGATCTTCTCTCAGGACCGTCCTGAAACCGCTATCAGTTCAGCCCAATCTGGCTTCTGTTGAGCTCAGACCATAACAGCGGCTGTACACCTTTACAGGATTAGTTCACTTCAGAATTAAAATGTCCTGATAATTTACTCTCCTCCATGTCATCCAAGATGTTCATGTCTTTCTTTCTTCAGTGGAAAAAAATGAAGGTTCTTGAGGAAAACATTCCAGGATTTTTCTCCATATAGTGGACTTCACTGGGGTTCAACGGGTTGAAGGTCCAAATGTCAGTTTCAGTGCAGCTTCAAAGAGCTCTACATGATCCCAGACGAGGAATAAGAGTCTTATCTAGAGAAACCATCGGCCATTTTCTAAAAAAAAATAAAAATGATATACTTTTTAACCACAAATGCTCGTCTTGCTCTGCTCTGTGATGCTCCACGCATGACGTAATCATGTTGGAAAGGTCACGCGAACCCCAGTGAAGTCCACTATATGGAGAAAAATCCTGGAACGTTTTCCTCAAAAACCTTCATTTCTTTTCAACTGAAGAAAGAAAGACATGAACATCTTGGATGACATGAGGGTGAGTAAATTATCAGGAAATTTTAATTCTGAAGTGAACTAATCCTTTAACTCTTTCATAGAGTAATAGTAGGTTTTACATGCTTTAATATATTTCAAAACGCAGGATGCTCTAAAGTTGAGAAATGTACATACTCCACCACAAAAGTCTGGCCTGTGTGTGTGTGTGTGTGTGTGTGTGTGTGTGTGTGTGTGTGTGTGTGTGTGTGTTTTTGTTTGTGTGTGTTGGATGGTGAAGAACTCGACTCTTAATTGAGTGTATATTTCTAGACGAAAAATGAGAATTGAATCGATTTTCTGTTTTAACTATATCTGTGAGATGTATAGTATTAGGATATCACTATTTATTTTTTACGTGTCATGGTCCTCGTCAATACTGTTATATTGCAACACCCCTGAGCGGTGATCGATTATGTGCTCATCTTATTCCTATAGTTACAAGTATATGAGAAAATTACGTGCTTCCCAGAAGAAAGACACAGGTTTTGTAAAGGTGAGTAAAATAATAACAGAATTTGTTGCAATGATTGTGAAGAACTTGAAAAGTGGTGGCGAATAGGGTGAGAGAAAATATTTTTAGCTAATGCACGATGAGTGGAATGTAAGCCTGAATAGTTCTTGAAAGACAGGAATCTGTGGTGGTGGTGGTGGTGATAACACACACTGTTTTAAACGATGGCAAAGAAATTCCTGCAGTTACTGGATTAAACTCGGATTGGCTTTTGTAACCAATCAAGCAGACTCTTATTAAGTGCAATATCAGAGTGCCCTGGAATGATTTTTAAACAATACTGGAGGAGTCGCCCCCTGCTGGTGATTATGGATGCACCGTTTTTTGGGGGGGACTGATACCGATATTAACAAATAATTATTAGCCAAATGCGATTTGTCACTTGCTCACTTATTTGAAGTTTTGTCACTAATATAGATAGTGTTTTGATTTTGTTTTAAATCAGCAAAGTTCAAAAACGCATGCATTAATTTATATTACATAGTTTATTGCTGCATCATCAAATAATTTAACATTTATCATTCAACAGGCCAACATAAATATATTAATACAACAGGACAAAGATACATATGAAATAAACAGTGCTTTTCAGGTTGGTCTAATTGTAGTTTTTTAGATACAGAAATAAAGTAAACAAATGTAAAATAGCACTGCATATTCTTCACTGTATAAATTAAATGCATATTAATCCTTAATAAAGTTACAAAAGTTATTAGTCAAGAGTTGTGCTTTTTTTTTTTTTTGTCTTTTGTTGTTTGGTTAACTTTAAAACTCAGACAGCAGCGCAGCAGGAATATTAGGCTGCTGTCACTTTAAGAGCTGCACAGATCCAATATACTGTTACACAAGCGTTTTATTTCTCAGCCGTTTACGTTTATTTAAGACATAACTGACTGTTTACTATGATACTCACCAAGATGGCCATTTTCATGTAATTTTGTGTGAATTAGAAGAAGCGAAAGACAACTCCATTCAGTATCCACATGCTGTCTGAGACGCTGCTTTCCGCTTCACAGTGAGTGTGACCATATATCGATGGTTGTAAATTGACCAAAAAACGTCTGATACGTCGGTGCATCTCCAGTGGTGATGGATGGGAGAAGATTTCCCCTCTGTCAGTGCAGGCCATTAGATGGTTTTACTGATCTCCACATTATCAAACAGCAGAGGATGTAAATGTCAGCGGATGTGTGAATGTGCACAGCTCATCTCCACCAGAGAATACTTGCCCTTTATTTTCAAAGTCTCTGAGGGCTAAAGGAGGACCCACAAATGTCCACACAGCCGCCATCTGTGCTTTTGTATACTGATGAAACATGAAGTCTAAAACAGTGCAAACATCATAATAGCACATTATGAATAAATCAAGTACTCGGCTACAAATGATTTGTCCATTTGTATTAGTGTTTCAGCAGGAACTTAAGCATAATTTGTACTGGCTAATGAATCAAATATATATCATGAGGAGTATATTTGAAGATATTTACATTAAACATTCGGTTAGAAGAGTTGATATTTAAGCAATATCACATGAAAAAAAGTTCCATTGTTGCAAATATTGGTACAGCTGTGATTCGACTGTGCGATTTACCGAGAAACACACAGACTGAAACTCAGAAGACACGGTGAAACATCCCAGTGCTGTTATACACGATATCATCAGTCTGCTCAGAACACTTCTTGGCCAATCACTTGAGAGGACAGGAGCAAACTTTTATGTAATTCCGGTTATATAACATGTTATAAGAGCAGCTCATGTTCTATGCATCAGGGCAGACTGTCTTGTGTCCAGCGGTAAAAGCAGGGCATGATGGGTATGGGCGTCTTTCTGCGTTAATACTGAATGAAGTCTGACTGTGCAGAGGCTCTCTCTGTGTTTCTGTTCATTCACAAACTCTCTCCAGAGAGAAGGATAGGGATGTTCTCTCCTGCACACAGATGAAAACAAACACAGCTCTGTTTAAAGGGCACATAACACACAGATTCTGCCGGTCTTGAGTACCTGAGTGTTTCTGCAACAACGGGCACTTTTGACACTCCCAACTTTAAAAAAAACTCAACCTCTATGAATTTCAATTTTAACCATCACAGTCTGTAAAACATATAAAAATGCACACAAAACTGAATATAGACATTAAGATTTTAATCTGGAACATGTTTATTTTTTATAATGTCCTTACCGCAACATTACAATAACAGTAATTTTATACACTTTTCTTTTTTGATTTCTATAAAAATGTAATACATTTACATAGTTACTTTCAAGATTTGGCCATTTTTGTAAATACAGATATTAAAAAATAATTTAAAATTAGGGGATTTTATGATATTCTTTATGCCATGGACATTTTTCATGCTAACCTTAGATACCAATTGTTTTAGATCATATATATTTCGCTTTTTATGACAAATATTGTCATTTTAATGTGTAAATCATCTCTAGTGAAGGGTTAAAATAATTTTTGCAAATAACAGTCTGATTAATAATTAAAATAAATCATTGCTGCGGTAATGACAGCTTGTGTCGGTAAGGATACAATATTAATGACATGTTAATAATGTAACCTTAGCAATAGGTTACTGTAGAGAAAAACAGTAACAGACAACAGAAGGGATTTTGTCAAAGAGGTATTGCAGGAATGACTGGGTTAAACCGATTTTCTTCTTTAACTAAAAACTAATAGTTTCATGAACTTATATTATAACAACAAGCTAATTTGAGGCCTTCAGTATTTAGTTTTGTCCTCTGGTTTCTTTTGTTTATCCTCCACTGTCTTCTTTTCTGATTTGTTAGTTTATCTGCTCTTTTTTAATGCTCTTTTCCCATGACTATTCATATCTGTCAGGGTCTTTTCTCGTTACATCTCTGCATTTCTGTCATCTTATAAGATGAATTTTGTATCATATAGAGTTGCAAAATGCAACGCAACACAAGGACTTTACCACAACACCTATAAATGCTGCGGTAAAGACGTGTGGCGGAAATGAATTTTTTCTAATATTTCTGATAACTGGCAGATAGTAAGGTCTGATACATCAGTTTGCACCACATATACATGTATTCAACAGTCATAGAAGTTCATTTTCAAAATACACAATTACTAAGCCGAATGGTAAGGACGCACAATAAATACTTAAGAAGAAAAGATAATCTTTATGTTAGTTTTCTGGATCTTGTGAGTGGCCTAATGGGGGTGGCCCAGTCTGTCAGCCATGTGCTCACGTGCTAATTTCCATAGAAACTAGATTTGTTTGGCTTTGAAACAAATGTCATATTAAGAGTCTTTTCTCAGTGTTGTGGTAAAGACTCAAAAGTGTGGGACAGGTGTATTTAGATGAAAATAATCATATAAATGATTAGTAAACAAAAAAAGAACTTTAAGATGGTGTAAAGTAACATTTATATGAAACTAATACATTTGAAATAATGTCATATTGTAAAATAATTAGCTAATTTTATGCATCTCAACATTGAAACCACAGGTGTGGGACATGAGTGCTTCATAATTTTTCATTAAATCCAGTGCTTCCCACACATAGACTTTATTTGGGCGGGCCGCCCAGGTATATTGACTGCCGCCCAAGTATATTTGGAGACACATTTTTGCATTTATTATTTTTATCCTCTTATACTTTTATATGCGCCCAAGATAATGAAACCATCTGCGATCGATTAACCAGTCGTTTCGTACCTGCTCGTTATGTGTGCGTCAGAACTGTAAGTGGCGCTGTTGCGCGTTCTACAAGCTCGTGCTTCAGACTGCTTCAGAGTGATTGAAAAGCGCAGATTTATGCCAAGCGATTGCTAATGAACTCACGTTGATGAATTATTACAATGTCTACTTCATGGCCTTTATATAAAATGTTTTAGACGATTGTAAGAATCTGAAGGATCAGCCTGCAATAGTACAGACATTTCAAAATAAGAGTCCCGGTGTATTTCGGGCTTGTTTATAATTAAAAGTCACACGCTAAGTTTTTTCTTTTTCTTTTGGGCATTATTGCTATTTTGGTTACACAATAAATTGTATTTAATTTGATTTCCATTTAATTCATAGTAAATTATTGTAGTCTCCCCCACAGGAAGAAAAGACTAAGAACATTATTTGACACATATATTATTCATTATATAAATTTTACTAGTAAAATCTGTGTCCCATTCACTGAGAGAGACACTATATGACAGCAAGGAGAACATAAGAAATGAGAACCATTTAAATGCTGTAATTTTGCATAATTTACAATGCATAATATTAGTATGTAATTAAATGTAATAGTATGCTATGTAATTAAAATTAATTTCAATAAATGAAAATGCTGTTAAAAATAACTTTTTTCACCCGGCTACCACCGCAAGTATTCAAACCTGTGGGAATCACTGAAATCATATTATTCATTCATTATTTTTAAGTCAAGGTGTGTAATGACACTGTGTTTATATTTATGAAGCTTTATGAAGCACGCAATACATCATCGCATTATCCCTGGATAACTTTGGTTCACTATATGTTCATGTTGTTTACATTATATGCACTTACTCGCCGACTGCCACCAAAACACAGACATTTAATGCGTCTGTTTTTAATATTAAAGTGTCTTTGGTGTTTCCATGGTTTCTACAAAATAAAACCGGAAATCGAGGGTAACATGGGTATGATGTCATTGATAGGTGATGCACAGACATGGTCCGTGTCCTATATAAAAATGACGTATTTAAACATTCTTGGAAGCATCTTTGATAATGTAAGTGCAACAAAGTCAACAAAATATTAAACACTGTTATAGTGGTTTTTAGATATTTTAATCCATAAATCATATATACCGTGCCTTTAATAAAGACTGCTTGCTAATAGATCCCAGCTCTCCTCGTCCCTGTAACACTCTGTGACAGTGTGCCAGAGGGAGAAAGGAAATAGTCATAAACGCTTTGAGAGTGTCTGGCCTGAAAGCTCCTGTGAGCAAACAAAACATTGTTTTTCTTGAGTTTAAGAAAGAAATGTTCCACCGAGGAAGCGCTCAATCAGGTTCAGGTGTCAAGATGCCTGCAGGGTATGCTCCCTAGAGAGAAGGAAAGAAAAGTGGAGGAGATGTATTAGAATGTGAGCAGCCGTGCTTCAGCTGACCAGACAGAGATGCTCTTCTGTTTCTCTGTGTTCTTTCCCTCATTGTACTCTTGATGAACCTGGATTATTTTACATGAGTACATGAGTGTCAAATAAATTTACATAAATCTCAGAATCAAAATAAGTTAATTTGGCCAAGTAAGTACTGTACAAGATACAGAATGTAAAGAATACACAGACATACAGAAAATACAGTAAATGCAATTTCATTTTACACAATTACACAAATGCACAAGTTGCACTGATGTGGGTGTATAGGACAGTGCTGGAAAGATGAGTCAAACATTATTTCCTGTGATACTCGACAGAGTTTAACTTGAACCAGAACAAGAAATCAACTGGACGTACACTGTTAATTATGATTCTAATCAGTATTTTTGTATTATTGTCTAGTAAAAATATTGAAATATCTTTAAAACAAGATCTGAGAAGCAGACTGACAACCACATTGGCAATTGTTTTAGCATCACTAATTTTGGTTAGTTAATTCACGATACATTCTCTGAAAATATGAAATATTTTATGCATTTCTTGTAGAGGAACCTGCAGAACACCTGCTGTGCATTTATTCACACATACGCATATTAATTCATCATCAGTCTGTCACCACAATCTAAAGGCTCAATAATGTGCAGAATTCTTTCCCCAGGGGTGACAGTGCAATGCATTATGGGAGTGGCCCTTCAAATCATGTCGGAGACTCATATATACTGAACCACATCAGAAAAATCATAGGCAGGTGTGCATTAAAAGAGTTTACTGGGATTGTGCAGCACATGCATGCTTATTTATCACACATCACAAATAAGATTTCTTTAATATCTCTTTTTTTCGAACTGAAATATTTCTTCTAAGAAAAAAAGAGCCCAGAGGCGACTGCACTAGATGTGTGTAATTTACAGTAGCCTAGCTACAAAGTAAAGGTGCACTAAATTACAACCTATGTTTTAACTACATATGCACATAACCATTTGATACAATATACTTGTTAAATATGTACATGTTGAAGTATTGCAATTATATTTACAGTACTTGCATTTAATCAACATTTGTTGTTGGACTGTTAAAGGTTTAGTTCACCCAAAAATTAAATTTCTGTCATTAATTACTCACCCTCATGTCTGTTACGTGCTGCTGGTATAGAGATGAGGCAGATCCGGATTTCCACAATCATACAATATATTTAATGAACAACAGGCAAGGAGTACCACACATACACATTACACAACATAGAACCAACAAGGAGTGAGGGGAGTGAGTGCAATATAAAGGGAGTGCAGATAATCAAGTCCAGGTGCAGGTGATCCGTGATGATGAGGAGCTGACGAGGGAAGTGAGTGCAGGTGAAGAAACAGGAGGATACTGGGAAATGGAGTCCAGGGGAACAAGGGATCTGTAACAGTACTGTAACAGTGGGGGGGGCGGGCGCCCTGGAGACCTCATGCAGGTGCAGGGAGAGGAGCGGACAGGAACGGAGGTCTCCAGGGCAGATCCATGAACCATGGCGGGTCTGGAGCCGTGGGCAGCCATGGCGGGTCTGGAGCCGTGGGCAGCCATGGCGGGTCTGGAGCCGTGGACAGCCATGGCGGGTCTGGAGCCGTGGGCTGCCATGGCCGGTCAGGTGCAGCGGGCTGCCATGGCGGGTCAGGTGCAGCGGGCAGCCATGGAGGATCAGGTGCAGCGGGCAGCCATGGAGGATCAGGTGCAGCGGGCTGCCGTGGCGGGTCAGGTGCAGCGGGCAGCCATGGAGGATCAGGTGCAGCGGGCAGCCGTGGAGGATCAGGTGCAGCGGGCAGCCGTGGAGGGTCAGGTGCAGCGTGCTGCCGTGGAGGGTCAGGTGCAGCGTGCTGCCGTGGAGGGTCAGGTGCAGCGTGCTGCCGTGGAGGATCAGGTGCAGCGGGCAGCCTTGGAGGGTCAGGTGCAGCGTGCTGCCGTGGAGGATCAGGTGCAGCGGGCAGCCTTGGAGGATCAGGTGCAGCGGGCTGCCGTGGAGGATCAGGTGCAGCGGGCTGCCGTGGAGGATCAGGTGCAGCGGGCTGCCGTGGAGGATCAGGTGCAGCGTGCTGCCGTGGAGGGTCAGGTGCAGCGTGCTGCCGTGGAGGGTCAGGTGCAGCGTGCTGCCGTGGAGGGTCAGGTGCAGCGTGCTGCCGTGGAGGATCAGGTGCAGCGGGCAGCCTTGGAGGATCAGGTGCAGCGGGCTGCCGTGGAGGATCAGGTGCAGCGGGCTGCCGTGGAGGATCAGGTGCAGCGGGCTGCCGTGGAGGATCAGGTGCAGCGGGCTGCCGTGGAGGATCAGGTGCAGCGGGCTGCCGTGGAGGATCAGGTGCAGCGGGCTGCCGTGGAGGATCAGGTGCAGCGGGCTGCCGTGGAGGGTCAGGTGCAGCGGGCTGCCGTGGAGGATCAGGTGCAGCGGGCTGCCGTGGAGGATCAGGTGCAGCGGGCTGCCGTGGAGGATCAGGTGCAGCGGGCTGCCGTGGAGGATCAGGTGCAGCGGGCTGCCGTGGAGGGTCAGGTGCAGCGGGCTGCCGTGGAGGGTCAGGTGCAGCGTGCTGCCGTGGAGGGTCAGGTGCAGCGGGCTGCCGTGGAGGGTCAGGTGCAGCGTGCTGCCGTGGAGGGTCAGGTACCCTAGTGGGCTCTGCCGCTTCAGAAACCCCGCCCAGGAGTTCCCCACCCACAGGTACCGGAACGGGTACTAGGCCCCCCCCAAAAAATACATTTAAATACATTTAATGAGAGTCTTTAAAAGTCTGAGGAAGGGCTTGTTTCTGTGGGCAGGAGCGGGCCTTAGGGCGGTGGAGCATTGAGCTGAGGGCTCGGCGGCGGCGGCGGCTGGAGCTGAGGGCTCGGCGGCTGAGACTGGAGATACTGGCTCGGCGGCGGAGACTGGCGCTGCTTGCTCGGCGGCGGAGACTGGCGCTGCTTGCTCGGCGGCGGCGGAGACTGGAGGTGCAGGCTCGGCGGCGGCGGAGACTGGAGGTGCAGGCTCGGAGAAAAAGTCTATAAGCCAGGCCGCATCATCTGGCGGCTTGCACAGAGTTGGAGCGGCAGGCTCGGAAAGGGCTGGAGCGGGCCCTGGATAGACTGGAGCGGGTCTCTTCTTCCTCCTCCGCTTACGGGACCCAGTGGAGGAGTGTGGGTTCCGTGTAGGACAGGCAGGGAGTTCGCTGGAGGGGTATGCGGAGGAAGATGGTGGCTGACTGACTGGCCCGGCCAACCATGTTTCTGGATGGACTAGAGACAGACACCCATCCTGAACCCAATCAACTACGAATTTGGAGTCATTTAACCATAAAATGGAATTTATAGTTTCGCTTAAGGAGAAACGATAATCGGGTTCACCAAAACGGATGGTGTCATCGTCTAGTCCAGTGGTTCTCAACCGGTGGGGCGCGCCCCCCCACTCTCCCGGGGGGGCGCGAGTGGCTACTGGATGGGAGGAAAAAAACCTGAAAAAAAAAATTTGCAAAATTTTTTTTATCACTTAACTACTGTCATAAAAAGTTATAGTTTTGTATATACATAACTCCTGAATAAAAATTAAAATGTGTTTGGACTGATTCAAAAAAAAAAGTTTTGAACAAATTTGATTGGTTTGTCGATAGTGAGCGCAAATGCAGGTGATAAGCGGTTTTATTAAGCGAGTCATTGAGTCGTTCATTCGCGATTCGTTCAAACGGCCGATTCATCAAGAATGAGACAGATGTTTGTGAATGGGTCATTGAATCTTTGACTCAAACGATTTGTTCAAAACACTGAATCATTCAAAACACGATTGAGTATTGCTGTGAAATGCGCTATGTTTGTTTGGATTCATCGGATCTATTTTCGCTGCTAAAATAGACCAAAACAGTCATTATTTCGTCTAAAATGTAAGTGACTTAATATATTAACTTGTTTGTTGAACTGTCATATCAGTGTCACATTTTCAATCGTGAGGTGATGGTAAATTAAGTGATGGTCATTTGTCAGCTCTCTTGATCGTCAGGTCGTGTGATGTATGTTGCTGAACTGTATTCAAATGTTATAAATATAAAAACACCACATTTTGAAATTTAACTGCAGTATGTCAGTTTAGTTTATTTGTGTGTGCTGCGGATCCAGATCTTGGAAAACGGCGCTCATTTGTTTGATTTCTCCTGCGCAAGCCTCAAAAGTTTAAGGTCCTTGCACCTGACTGAGTCCGAAACTGTCGTATTCGTTTTTTCATATTCGTCATTTTGTGGATCAATTGTCAAAAACCCCTCAAAATATTTGCTACGGATGCGAAAAATGCCGAAAATCGGACCAAACGTATAAAACGTATAGGCTGCAAACGTATAAAACGTGAGGTCGTATTTAGTTATATATATACACAGGGTGCGATTTGTAGGAGGGGATGGGGGGAATTTCCCCCCTTCTGGTCTATGTATCCCTCCCTCTGGTGAAATATTTTATCCCCGGTGGGGTAATGCCTTTACCCCACCGGGGATTAATGCTACTCCACAAACCACCAACAGAGCATATAAAATACCAAAAATAAAAATCTTTTTTTCAAACATCGCCAAGTAAAACGCTGCGTTTATATAGAACTGTCTCTTTACCACCACAACAAACTGGACACTTTTCAGACGCGCATTCCGACTTTTTCTCAGTGCCAGGCTCAAGTCAATCGAGGGAGGGAGCTTCAGTTGAACAACAGTGAATTGTGGTTAGATGAGATTTTGTCAGGCTATGTCTGTAAAACTCAGAAAAATGAACACGACTGTCCAATCAGCCGTTATACTGTGGTCGTGGAGCGCACTCAAGAATTGCATGCGCAAATGCGCCGGCGCGCGCTGCATAATGACTTTATTATAGCTTAAATAAAGCGCAGAAGAAACTACGAGCAATGATTGTCGTTGTTCTGTTTTAAGTGAAGTCATGAAATTGCCAAACATGCGATTAAAGCTGCCTCAAAACTGTGCATGCATCGATATATGTTGACATGGTTTTAAAGCTATTGTTATCCAATTTGTTGGCCTTGAAACGTCTTAAAATGCACATATGTACACCAGGGAAATCTAAATTTTCTCGGGGGAGCATGCCCCCGAACCCCCCTAGCAAACTACATTTTCTGACCTTGGGAATTATGAAACCCTGCGTACGGCCCAGCTTCAATTCTATATAATAAAATCTGAGGTAAACGTGTATGCAAAAATAAATGGGGCCAAACGCGATTGAATGTAAAGGTTTGTGTCTCGTTATTCTATTAATAACTACCGACTGATTTTGCATTTCTATCAGAAATTAAGAATTATTAATGTCATTTTAGTGGTGCAAATATGTAATACTTCAAATCTCAAGGTTAAATCAGAAGATTAAAAAAAAAAATGTTTCTGTAGCAGCTGCCAAAAAATAGTATATAGCACTGTGGTTTTTAACAAATTAAAAAAAAAAAAAAAAAAAAAAAAAAAATCAAAACATCCTCCCCTCTGGTTTTTTTTCACAAATCGCACCCTGTATATATATATAAACGAATAAACTAGTCAGAATATAGACTACAGTTAAAGCTTTCCTTTAGTTTTTGTGAAATGCTCGCACGCACTGGGGCCCCAAATGCAATGAACCAGCTTTGGGGGGGCCCAGCTTGCAAAAGGTTGAGAACCCCTGGTCTAGTCCATCCAGAAACAGGGAGATTAAACATGCTTCAGGCCAGTCAGACAAAGCAGCAAGCTCAACGAACTCCTCCACATACCTCTCCAGCGAACGACCCACCTGAAGAAGCCCAATGAGGCGTTCGCCAGCAGTCCAAGGAGAGAGAGGCATTGGAGAAGCTGGAGCCCGGTAGCTGGGGAAAGTTTCCATCTTTCCGTGGAAATCCAGTCGGTTTTAAGGTCAGTTCTTCTGTTACGTGCTGCTGGTATAGAGATGAGGCAGATCCGGATTTCCACAATCATACAATATATTTAATGAACAACAGGCAAGGAGTACCACACATACACTTTACACAACATAGAACCGACAAGGAGTGAGGGGAGTGAGTGCAATATAAAGGGAGTGCAGATAATCAAGTCCAGGTGCAGGTGATCCGTGATGATGAGGAGCTGACGAGGGAAGTGAGTGCAGGTGAAGAAACAGGAGGATACTGGGAAATGGAGTCCAGGGGAACAAGGGATCTGTAACAATGTCGTTCCACACCACACAAAATGCTGCCTCTCATACAGTGCACAAATACTGAATTGAGTTCTCTTTCACTACTTTCTGCACGTGAATGGACAAATACACACAAAATGATGTCAAAATATCCTAATAAACACAGCTGATTATGTCTTAAGTGAATGTAAACAGTTGTGAAAGAAAGCGCAAATGCAACAGTATATTGGATCCGTGCATTCAGTCTTAAAGTGACAGCAGCCTAACAAACCTGCTGCCGTCTGTGTCATTACTGTTAATGTTAAAGAAAATCACTCACTGATCTTGACTGAATAACTTTTGTAACTAAGAGTTAATCTGTATTTTATTTACAAAAAAGAAAACTATGCAGTGGTATTTTACATTTGATTTTGATTTCTGAATTTTGTTCGGTTGTATTTATATGTATATCGACATAGCTAAAACTCAAACAATACCCAACCCTAAACACTGTAGATGATCTTCTGCTGGGTTTTGTAGAGGAAGTTGTGGGCACTTTTGCATTTTCGTTTGGAATGAAACTTTTGTCTGACCTCTCTGTGCCTTGTTAAACTTGTAACCTCTGTGGTATGTTTCTGTCTGTGAGAATGAAGCTTTTGTCATCTTCTTTTGATGTGTTTCCCAGCGGTGAAGATGATGGAAGTGAGCGTAACTCAGCCACAGACAGCAGACGCGTGTCTATTCCTGGCTGTAGGCTGATAGCGTGAACACACATACACACTCCAGACGCGGATCGATATTTAATAGCAGTGTTGACATTGTTTTATTGGGGGATTGATGTGTCAGGTGAAAGCAGTACACGAAAAACTTTTGATGAGGTTCAGTCGAGTCCGTCTGGAGACATTCAAAAGCTGCACAGATATATTGAGTTATCTGAGAGTCACAGAGTTGGAATGTCCTGAATATTCTCTATTGAGATCAGAGAAATATGTGGTAGAAATATGAGCAGAAGAGACATTAAAAAATCTTACCGACCCCAAACCTTTGAACTTTAGTGTGTCTGACCTAAATATATTAAATAATAATTTTGAAAAAAACCAAAAACAATCTGATGCAGGACTGAAGGACAGAGAGTGTAAAAGAGAGAGACAGATGACGAGATAAATGAGCAGAAATACAGAAGTCAAGACAAGAGTATGAAAGGAGGAAAACATTCTGCACAGGAGGAGGGTTTATATGAGCTCTAGAGTAAAAGACTGCTTATGCATTAACATGACCACATAAGAAACGTTAATCGGCCGAAACCCAGGTGTGCTTTATCTTAATCTTTTAGACAGCATGCATTTAGTTCCTTAAAGATGGAAAACAAAGTTACATTTTATTTTAAGGGTTCTTTGTTACAGTGTAATTACACAAATAGATCTAAGTACAATGGTTTATTCACATTTTCCAAATGTACAAAAACAGAAATAGCAATCCAAAATTCAAAAAATAATGTTTCCCAAAGTCTAAATCAGAAGTGACTCCAAGTTCCCTCATCAGTGCTATGCATGTGTGTTCAGCTTTTAGGTTTAGTTAAGACTGGATGTGCTTCTGTGGTGAATAAATGTGTGAGGGGTGCATGAGCGTGGGTGTATTCAGTGGATGGGAGTGGATGCAATGTTAAAATTTAATGGTAAATGCATTAGTTAACAATTAAAAAAGGGCATTAAACAGTTTAAAATAATCACGTGTTAATAACAGTTTGATAGTTAAAGTAATATGTAAACATTTATCAGTAGTTTGTAAGATGTGTCAGTATACCACAATACTGGAAACCCTGTCTAGAGTTTCCTTCCTGTTTAAATTATGCCAAAAAAACAAAACAAAAAACAATGACATAAAACAATCTAGTGTTTCCACATGTGTCATATGTTTTCTGAGAGTGATGAAAGGCTGTAAAGGAACAGTTGTGCACGATATATGCAATGGTTTGGGTGTGTTTTATGCAAATTACTAATCTCAGAAACAATTTCATGTGAGTACGTGGAAATTGTTCAAGAGACGTTCTTCTGTGCGTACAAATACAAAATAATCAGCTCAGTCATTAGTGAATGAGACCCAGTGTTTACTTGGTGCATCCGGTTTCAGATCTGAGGGGGTAATAGGAGGGGATGCTAACCCTCAAACTAACTGTGTCACAGTTTCAATCCGAAGATTGGTTTGTGACGATAGATCTAAAGAATGTCTATTTTCACATCGAGATTCTGCCAGAACACAGGAAGTTTCTCAGATTCATTTTTGGGGTGAAGCATATCAATATCGAGTTCGTCCTTTCGGCCTAGCCTTATCCTTACGTACATTCACCAAGTGCGAAGATGCCGCGCTGGCTCCCTTGTGACTCCAGGGCATCCGTGTGCTAAACTACATAGACGATTGGCTCATATTAGCTCAATCGGAGGAGCTGATTCCAAGAAGAGTGTGCTTTCTCCTGTTCAGAGAACAGAACTCTTTTCTGGGGATGGTGTAGGATTTAACCACGATGCATGCACATCTGTTGCCTGCACATGTAGAGTGCTAACTGATCCTAACTGTCATGAAAGATATCAGGCTAGGTCAGGAGCTTTCAGTCTTACAGGTTCAGAGACTCTTAGGTCTCATGGTAGCAGCAGCCAACGTCATTACGTTCCTCCTCCACAAGAGATCATTCCAGTTCTGGTTCAAAAGCAGAGGATCATCAGGGTCACACACCATGGGCTATGTGCTCCTCTGCTTTGGAAAGAGCCACGGCTCCTGAACAAGGGCAAGGCTCTTGGGGTGTGTTGCCATCACAGGACTTGATGGATACCTCCCTCACGGGATGGGGTATGGTTCTCGATGGCCCAGCCAGGGGTTGTTGGGGGGGACCTTTATCATCTTTGGCACATAAATTGTCTAGAAATGAGGGCAGTTTTTCTAGCTCTGAAGAACCTCTTCCAACATCTGAGGGGCAATCATTGTTGGTCCGTACAGACAACACATCGGTAGTTTCTTATATAAATCACAAGAGCTGACTGTATTTGCACACCCTTTTCAAGCAGGCACAGCAAATCCTGCTCTCAGAAGAGGAAAAATTTAAGTCACTAAAAGCAATGTACATCCCGGGGCATGCAAATCTGGGGGTAGACATCCTGTTGAGACTGGGGCTGAGGGCCGAGGAATGGCAACTCCATCCACAAGTAGAGGAGTCCATATGGCAGAGGTACAGCAGAGCGGAAATGGACTTGTTTGCCTCTGAGGAGACAACCTACTGTCCCCTCTGGTTTGCCCTCACACGTCCAGCTCCTTTTCGGGTGTTGGATGCCGTGTTACAGATGTGGCTGAGGCTGTGTCTGTAAGCCTTTCCTCTGATAGCTCTGCTCCCAGGGATTCTAGCAAGGGTTCACCAGGACTTCGTTATGTACGACCTGAGTATGGTTCTCGGACCTGATATCTCTCCTCAACAACATTCAATGGGAGATTCCAGTTTGGACAGATCTTCTGTCTCAAGTGCAAGGGACAATCTCCCATCTCAAGCCAGGGATCTGGAAACTTGTATTAATTTAGGCAGAAACAATGATCTCATTAAAATATTTATTACAATTTGTGATCATAATGATTACAATGTATAGAAAATTTGGCAGTTGTGTATGTTGAGTTAGAGTTTGCATTATCTGGTATTAACAGGTGTCCCTTGTTTTGTCATTAGTCCTTGTTTTTAAAGCCCTCATGTTTGCCATGCATCTTTGTCAAGTATTGTCCCTGTAACCACTGTTGGTGAGTTTGTTGTTTTGTTAATGCCAAGCCAAGCCAAGCCAAGCCACGTCTTTGTTTTGTACTTTGTTCACGTTGTACAAGTTAATAAACTGCACATGGGTTCTCCAAGACTTGCTTCCAGTGGATTTGTAATTGATTGTAGGGGTGTCAGTAGCAATACTTGTGGCACTTTTCCACTGCGTGGTGCAACTCGACTCAGCACAGCACGGCTCGGCTCACTTTACTTTGGCTTGGATTGCTTTTCCACTGCAGTTTAATACCGCTTCAAAGTGGGTGGGATTGTAGACTCATCGTTATAGTTGTGTCGCCTCTACTGTTGTTTGGTTTAGTGTCTCGTGTCGCAAATCCAATGACACTGGTAGTGACGACTCTCTCTGAACAATCAGTGATCTGCAGTGTTTACACATTACATTTTAGTTTTGGTACAGCTCACTTACTATTTAAAGTGAGCCGTACCATGCAGTGGAAAAGTGCCATTAGTAACTGATATGGAACTTAATAGGTAACCAGTGTAGAGATGATGGGGGGAAAAAGGTAACTGTCTGATAGGTACGATTAAACCACCTTGATGCCTGAATACCAGTGTCATACTCAATCTAAGAGTATGTCATGATCTATAGTGTTGAACGCAGGACTACGATCAAGTAAATCTAGTACTGAGATACAGCCTTGGTCAGAAGCTAGTCATTTGTAATTTTAACAAGCATAATTTCTGTGCTATGATGTGGTGACATGATCACATACTCATTGTACAATGCCTCTACATTATGTCTTTCTGACATTATTTGCTTATTTTAAAGGGGTTCTGTTTTTGCTGTTTTGTTGCTGCACAAAAAGATCTGCAAGGTTACAAAGCTCAAAGTTCACTCCAAAGGAAGATTTTTTATTTAACAGAAAACACTCTTCAAGATATACAACGAAGGACTCGTTTGTACTACAGTGCGCTTTTTCTGGGTTTTGTGAAGTCACAATGTTTCTCATTTAAATAATCCCTGCCCACAGAATATGCAAAGAAGTGGGCGAGGCCTGGATGAGCTGTGCTAGAGAAGACGAAGAGACGCTTTTTCCCAACACAATTGTTTAGCCTTTCTAAGGCAGATGAACAGAGGGGTTAAAAATGATTTTAATACTGTTCCTGAGCATTACAACCCCAATGTTTATCTGTGTGCTGCAAAAGGACAGATTCCAGAACCTGAAGGAGTACAATACCGGCTTCTCCTGAAAGATGGAGCAGCTCCCACTTTGTTGGGACAATCAGTTGTTTATGGACCACAGCTTGTACATATGATTTATGATTTGCTGTTGTGTTTTCTATTAACAGTTCTAAATGGCAAAGCTGGCCTGCTAACTAACATTACAGTGCTGATGTAGTGTTTACTCTGGCTTTTGTAAGCTCTTTGTTCACCACGCCTTTGGAAAATTAACCACGGTTTTGTGATTGATTACTGTTTGTATTACTATAGTTTTCAGACAAATTTCATGATTAAATGGTGTATAACATTGTATCTAAATTGTAAAAGAAAATTACAAAACAAAAAACATATCACTCTAAAATGTAATGAGGAAATCCATTCTGCACGATCCTCATGTTCGTTGAGATTCTCGAGGGACTGAATGCGGCTCGAATTGGTTTGAAATTGATACCATCCTTAATATTTACACCTGAGCAGATGAAAATTGTGACATTTCCGGAACACGCTCACCAATCACAACACACTGGGCCAGCTAACCAATCAGAGCACAGTTCATATTTCAGAAGGAGGGCCTTCATCGAAGCAGGAACTAAATGGCACATTCTAGCCAGACTGGGAATTAATATAAAATATGTGAAATGCAATTTTTGAACTATCAAGCATGAAAACCTAATCTATGCCCTAAAAACAAAATCAAGACTTTGTAAAAGGGCATAATAGGACCCCTTTAAGTACATTATGTTAAATACTAATTTAATAATATAGAATCAAATTTAGAGTAAAAAACTGGGCTGTACACTCTAAAAACTAATTCTGGGAAATTTAAGTCATTACTTAAATATATATATATTGTAGTGAAATAAAAAATCAAGTTCTGAAATGCTGTTAGACTTTTTACTTGTAATTGTTATTTTATTGAGCTTGGATGACACACAAATTATGCCAATTGATTCGATATACTATCATGACTTGTCATAGTTTAACATTTTCAGTTAATCAAAAATGTATTTAATTTTAAGTTCTGTTAATGTAAAACACAATCTGATGACGTGTAAACGTGTTTCATTGTTTAGAGTTGTGTGAACACTTCTTTTAATTTAGACGAACTTGTGAAACTGGCACTTGAAAGGGAGAGTAAATGCTAAAATTAAGTGTTATATAATGTTTTTTGCACAAGATTAATGGTAAGGTAGCAGTAATTAGTGTTTTGTTATGCTAATTTAGAAGAGTTAATGTGTTAATGTGGGTTTTTGGAGAGTTACCATCATGGTGACAAGCGGTGCTTGGTAAGTTCATGTTACTTAGAAACGCAGTTTTATTGTGTCCAAAAAGCGTCTTCACCTTACTTAAAACATTATGTTGGATCAACTTAAATAGTTGCATTCATGTTGACAATTATTAAGTTCATGTTACTTAGAAATGTGTTTTTATTGTGGCAAAAAAACATCTTGACCTTACTTAAAACATTATGTTGGATCAACTTAAATAGTTGCATTCATGTTGACAATTATTAAGTTCATGTTACTTAGAAATGTGTTTTTATTGTGGCAAAAAAACATCTTGACCTTACTTAAAACATTATGTTGGATCAACTCAAAATATTGCTTTGAATTAATGTAATTCTCCCAATTGGCTTAAGTTAAAAATTCTAGTGGAAAACGTTAACATATTTTTTTGTTGTTGAACCAGTGTTTTATTTCTTAGAGTGTAACTGCTTCTTACGCAAAACCAAAACTCCCACTTCTCAACAAATAAGCAGCTTTGAGCAGTATAAATAACAAGTGTTGATAGCACAAATAAATGATACACAATAGAATAAAGAAACTATTGAAATAAACAGTGTGTGCGATGTAGAAACCGAGAATGACATCAACGCCGTTGAATGATGGAAAAAAACATCAGAATCTAAGGGAAGACAGCAGTTATGAACATATGCATGACTGTGTAAAGCAGGACATACACCTCAGCGATGGGCAGAACACAGTCACTGACACTCTACATTACATCCACACTGTGTTTTCATCTGAAAGGACACCTAATGAAGGACCTGCTGAACCATTGCTGGTTTCTGTAGAACTCTAGCAGCATTGTGACCTGTCCTCATTCATTTCAGCGCTCCTTTAATCAATTCCTTTCATGTCCTGCGCTCTTTATTCATGAAGCATCATGGGAAGAATCTGAAGCAGTTCTGAGATCTATAATCAATGAGCAGACACACCACGAACAACAGATCAATGTTTTCAACACCTCCAGAAGGCTCTCTTCTGAGCAAACGTGAAGGAGTTACAACATTTTTACATTCACAGTCTTATTCTTTTGCTTTGAGGAGGATTTAGAGGTGTGTGTGTGTGTGTGTGTTCAGATATACACACCTCGACTGCGAAAACACAGAGAGAGAAACATGTTGGTTGTGTGTTTCTGCTCTCTTGAAATTCATATATGTCATTCATTGACAGAGAAACGCACCAACACATACCAGCAGAGCCTGATTTATGCAGTCTATGATCGTTCCTGCTGGGGCCAGAGGCGTAGTGGACGGGATTGCTGTATTTGTGCTACTCCACAGCCAGGGAAGCCCAAAATTGCTGCAGAGGGGGTCCGAAATGGCAACGATTTCAGCTAAGGGATTTCAGATATTGCCTGATACAAGGATCTGACGTCTGGCTGAAGGATACCTTGACTAATAACTAAGAACACAGCTGGGTCTGTATTCTTGACATTACTGTGTTCATGCTTGCTTATTCCTGCCCACACAGCCCCATTCACCCACCACAGTCTGTTTCACTGCTGTAGCCATCATCTGAGTGAGCTCTCTCACGCCGCTATAGAGGACAGACTCAAAGCTGGTCTTTCCCAGCATGCTCTGGTCCCTCTGTGTGGTGTCTGGTCTGACAGATAATGGTGTGCTGTTATTATGCATTCACATCTCGGCCTCAGGGAGGACGGGACAGAGATGGCTCAGTGGAGCTCCAGAGCGGGCAGCTTGAGCGTCAAGGTTAGGAGGAGAACTGTGCCTGATTGACAGATGGACACTCAAGGACACTCAACCAGTGCGGATTGCTTCAATAATAGCACACTAGATGCACAGCTTCCCTTATTTCATAAGTTCTGTGCATCACATATTACTTTCCATAAAACCCTGTTAAAGCGAGTCTACAGCAGACACCTGTACTACTGCGGATTAATGTTGATGTGAGAACATCATGAGTGCTATCTCAATTCAAGAACGTATCTGATTGATCAGGCCAACAGTGACAGTGTTTGATTTGTTGTTAACAAATGTCAATGTTACACTTTATTTCAATGGTCCACTTTAAATATTCTACTAGCTATAAATAACTTTGCAACTACATGTCAACTAACTCTCATTAGAGTATTAAACCCTCGGTATACTTAAGTTCTGGCAACCACAGCTGAGATTTCTTTTACAGTGTACGAGTCAAATGAAGTGCGTTTTCCAAGGCTGTGCTTTCAGTCGTTCATGGATGCGTTTCCCAAAGCAAACTATGGTCGCAAGTTCCGTCGTTACCAATAGAGTTCAATGGGACTTACAACCATAGTTGGCTAATGATGTTTTTGGGAAATGCACCCCATGTTGGTTAGGTAAGTTCAGTGATTAGTAGTAGTTTTGTAGGTGGGCAGCACTGCAGACACCAAAATAGCACACATGTACAATATTGATTCAGTTCTTAAAAGGAGCTAAAAAAAAAGCCCAAGGGGGACACACGCGTGTTATGCCGCCTTTCATTATTCTTCCTTTATTCATCCGGTCTCTCTGAGGGCATGTCATCTCTCTCTCTCTCTGTCTGTCTCTCTGGGGTTTCTTGCCTGACAACTGCAGCCCATTTGATCTCTGGTGTGAATGATCTGAGTAGTGTGTACTACTCCATCTGTCTCACGGGGTCAGCAGGAGTTCTCTGAAGACACCAGCCAAATTCCCTTCATCCAACGCAATACCAACCTCTCAACAATATCAGCGTGATTCATCCTGTCTTGAGTTTAAAATCAACTCGCAATTCAAAAGTCAACCCTGTTTACTTTCTCAGTACACGTTCTTGCTCTTGTTGTATATATAGTGATACTTTATTTTTAATGGTTTTCAATTTTGGTCCTACATTCTTTCAATGTAACGACTGCTTTCTTGAACTTAAAGTCTTAAAAGAAAATTCTGCCATCAATTACATTCCACTGTTCATCTTGGGAGCACAGATGAAGATATTTCAGTAACACTTTACAATACTGGTGCACTAATATGCATTAATTCATGCTTAACTAATGCACAGACAATCATGAGTTAATGTATGACTCATGAAGAACTAAACCATTTACTTCATGATTACCGCATCTGTAGTTCAGATTCTGGTGTGCAGCCCAACTTACCCATCCTTCAGACACATTCTCTGGCATTAAATTCACTGCATGTGCAACTGTCAAAACCCATTACTGACATATTACTTAACAATTAGTTAATAGTCATGTGCCTCAACAAGTCATAATATAATGATACATTTACAAATCATTAGTTAATAATTAATTAAAGCAGACAATTGAAAGTTGAAGTACATGGCTTCAACCCATTGTGATGATTAACACATTAATTTACACTTTTAGTTAATAACAACACACATTTAATTAATAACAATTCATATATTACTTAATCTATTAATCATATAGACTCTTTATTAGTTGCTGATGCAGTAATCATCAATTAATGGTTTAGTTCTTCATGAGTCATACATTAACTCATGATTATCTGTGCATTAGTTAAGCATGAATTAATGCATATTAGTGCACTAGTATGGTAAAGTGTTACCAATATTTCTAGTCTTCTGAGGAAAAATGAATGCTTTATATGATGAATCGGTTTAATTTAGGCTTTTATTTACATATAAACATTGATCAGCGAACAAACGTAGAGCACATCAAAACAGAAGGTAAACCGTGCTTGGATTAAACCACTTGATTCATTTGAATTACAATCTCTTCATGAACGCTTTGAAGCGTCAGAGTTTGGGGTGAACAGACTTTCAAAGGATGGACAGAAATCTCTCAGGTAACAGTATTATGGGTTTGAAACGACACGAGGGAGAGTAAATGATTTTCATTTCTGGGTGATCTATCCCTTCAATAACTTCAGTATTGATCTCTTCTATTCAGTTATCGCTGCATGTCCACCAAAGAGGTTTGTACTGCTTTATGTAGTGATGTGAGTGTTTTTCATTTCAAAGAACAGTTAAAAGGTCAAATCCTGGCAGGTAGAGAATCTGTTGAAGACAAATGGATGTCAGATGTGCTTGAGGTTATGGTGTGCGTGACATGAGCTCCAGATCTGTAATCATGCATTGATGAGCTCTCCGGTGCAGAGGTCACATTCATGCTGAAGTATGCAGCAACAGATGCCACTGATACCCCAGCACACTGCCCCAGAGACTCCACGGGCTATTTTTAACACTCAGCAGACAACATTCAATCTATGAGATTGACTAACTCTGACTGAGCTTTCAGCTAGGCTGAACTGGAGCCATCTCAGACACTGGGTAATCAAGCACACTTAGACTCTGCTCTGTACACTCACTGATAGTGTATGTTTGTTCAAAGAACAGTTCACAAACACACACGAAATATCAGCATAAACATGAGATTTCAGAGTGCAGGGGTGGATGGGAACATTAACAGTCAATGCTTATTTAGTGAGTACTTATTAAGTACTTAAGTGCAAACTAAATCTAATGTTTTCAAACACTTACATGCAGATTAAATGCAGTTAGAAGAAAATGTATTATAGTTTGAATTTATATTAAATGTAATTAACTTACCTTTGAAATACTTTTGACCCACTTAAGTAGGACTTAAATACATCATTATATGCAATTTCATAATAACTTCTATTGTCTCTGAAATGAGCTATATTTGCCGAATGTACTGACAAGCATTTATGGTCAACTAAAATATTCTTAATGTCATAAATACTGAAACTTGTATGTAATGTATTTAAATATATTTTTATATAACACATTTATAATGATTAAGTTCCAGTTTATTACATTTAAAATAACTTATATATTATATTACCTTACAGTTAAAATTATAATCAAGTATTGTAGGAATGTTACAGTAGTTAACACATCATAAGCATACTTATACTGATTTAAAATGTACTAAAAAGAAAACTTGGTAACACTTTATTTTACAGTTACATGCAGTTACTATAGTAATAACCATAAATTATACATAAATACATGAAACTAACCCTAAACCAAGCCAAACCCTAATCCTAACCCTATAGTAAGTACATCTAGTTACTTAAAGGTGCCGTAGAACGTCTTTTTAAAAGATGTAATATAAGTCTAAGGTGTCCCCTGAATGTGTCTGTGAAGTTTCAGCTCAAAATACCCCATAGATTTTTTTAAATTAATTTTTTTAACTGCCTATTTTGGGGCATCATTAACTATGCACCGATTCAGGCTGCGGCCCCTTTAAATCCTCACACTCCCTGCCCTCCCGAGCTCTCGACTATAATACAGTGCATTTACAAAGTTCACACAGCTAATATAACCCTCAAATGGATCTTTACAAGATGTTCGTCATGCATACTGCATGCATGCATCGATTCCTGTGAGTATAGTATTTATTTGGATGTTTACATTGATTCTGAATGAGTTTGATAGTGCTCTGTGGCTAAAGCTAACATTACACACTGTTGGAGAGATTTATAAAGAATGAAGTTGTTTATGAATTATACAGACTGCAAGTGTTTAATAATGCGACGGCTCTTGTCTCCGTGAATACAGTAAGAAACGATGGTAACTTTAACCACATTTAACAGTACATTAGCAACATGCTAACGAAACATTTAGAAAGACAGTTTACAAATATCACTAAAAATATCATGGATCATGTCAGTTATTATTGCTCCATCTGCCATTTTTCGCTGTTGTTCTTGCTTGCTTACCTAGTCTGATGATTCAGCTGTGCACAGATCCAGATGTTAATACTGGCTGCCCTTGTGTAATGCCTTGAACATGAGCTGGCATATGCAAATATTGGGGGCGTACATATTAATGATCCCGACTGTTACGTAACAGTCAGTGTTATGTTGAGATTCGCCTGTTCTTCGGAGGTCTTTTAAACAAATGAGATTTATATAAGAAGGAGGAAACAATGGAGTTTGAGACTCACTGTATGTCATTTCCATGTACTGAACTCTTGTTATTCAACTATGCCGAGGTAAATTCAATATTTAATTCTAGGGCACCTTTAATATTACTCAGTACCATTGAGTAATATATTACTGAGTAAGATTCATAAAGCTTCGGAGCTTCATGAAGCAGTGTTTCGAAATCGGCCATCACTATTTGCCCCGTCCCTGTCTGTCTGAGTTCCTGTCCTGGTCTCTGATTGGACTGTTTGCTACCTTGTTTATGACCTTTTACATGTTGTGGATTATGATAGTGGATTACCCTTCTAATAAATACTGCGTTTGGATCCTCAACCTTCGTGTGTCTGAGCAGTTCATGACAGATTCCTTTAACATGACGTCATTCGAGCTGTGCTGACGTTCATTTGTTAGTCATCACTGGATCACCGTTAATTAAAGCTTAATTAAAAAGTTCAGTGCCAAATTTCATTATATATTCATAGTTACTATAATGACAATCAGACTAAAGGACTTTATGAATGAACGAAAGTCTTCAGATATACAACAGCTGAAGATTGTTTCCGCTCTCTCCCTTGTCTGCTCTTTCTCTATCTATTTAACACACACACACACACACACACAGAGGAAGTGTCTGTTGTCTGAGGCGATGTGCTCTTGGTGGAACAGGAACAATTAAAGATGTTTTCTCACTCCAGACACACTCACTTCAGCTTGTGCCTGCTCGAGTGTTTGGGGTTATTTGTGTTTGAAGTTATCGTCATGGCGATTAGTGACTCTTTGGCCTTCTTTGTTGTTGTTGTTTTAGTGTGTGATTAGTGTAATCAGTTCAGCAGAGATTTGTGCAGCTCTGAGCACTTTGAACACATTTGATAGCCTGTTAACAGTCAGTGTCCAGGTAGCAGAACACTTAGCAGCACACTTTTTCATTATCTGTGTTCCCTATCATGTAAATTAGGTGTCATTTGAAAGCTTAAACACTCAGAATGCATCAAACTGTTTTGAAATTGGACACTGCGTTACCATGGAAACATTTTAAACGGGCACAATCTCTGTAATATCAACTTCAAATTTGGAACACAAATTAGTTAGACATATGGCTTTCATTTTCTAGCAAGTTTAGAGTCCAGATTATTGGGGAAAATAAATATTTAGTATAAAACTAAGTTTAGTTCAAGTGCTTCTGAGATAATAGAGTGTTTTCATTAAAAATAGAGCAAGCTTAGGTCTGTGTTGAAGACATTGATGAATTACAGGCATGTAAGATCAGATCTGTGCTCTAGTTGACAGGTTCATGTTGGAGAGCGTGTGGGTTGATCATACAAGATGTTTTTGCTCTCTGAATCAGTCGGTGAATTTGATCCGAGTCACGACTACCTGAATGAGCCGACAAACTCAGGCTCACACTTCCACTTCCTTCACATTATCACTCTTAATCATTGTTTTTATCAACACACTCATGAATCAGTCAGCTGTGCCTTTGTGGGATTGTAACACATAACACACCATACATCATACTGATTTCTGTCATGCATTTGGACGTTTCACTCTTGAGTCATTTCGATACAGGAATACAATATGGTGACAGACGTTTCACCTCAAAACGCCTTCTTCAGTCGAATCATCGCTGATTCACAACCACAGAACAACAGCCGTTCATAAACACTGTTCCTAGAAAAGAAAATGTACAAAAAGGTAAAAGTTCACAATCTTAATTTACGCCTATAGGACACAGAGTGTGTAAATGAAACATCCAAACTGAACCAATGTTTGATGGATGACTTCACCTGTCCTGTGCTGTGATGATGATTAATGAATCTGTCTGCGAACGGCCGTTTGTGTTCACTCACACTGATTCTTAACGCTCTCCATTAATTACATTTTTACAGTTACTTTGTGGAACATGTTATACAGTTGATGAAACAGCAATTAAATTCTTACATCTTCTGGAAGTAAACATATTTTTAAAGAGAGACTGAAGCTTTAATAAACCAATATTTGTTTACAATCTATTTAATCGTGTAGCTTTTCTTAGAATAAGTAAGTGTATAATTTAATGAAAACACATTTGCGGCAGTTTGTGCTCAAGAGATCATATTCGTCTGCGGCGATGCGTGATGCAGTTGCACTGTCATATCTGTCTATAACGTCATACAGTCTATAACACGCTGTCACATGTTTATTTTTTAACATTTTGGGAGGAGTAAAGTTTACATATGTTGTTGCAACAGCCAGATGCATTTAGACTTGACCAGTCTAAATGCATCCCAGACCATCTCCTGAAGTGTTTTTAGAGATCAGATTTAAAGCGTTTGGGAGGGCGGTCTGTTCACGATCCGATCAGATAAAACACATGAAGTGAGCGGGTGTAAACAGGCCCTTAAAGTGCCCCTATTATGCTTTTGGAGTCTCTTACAACAGGTTTACATGCATTCAAGATCAAAAACACTTTAATTTAATCTCATTACATCCACTGCAGCATCAGCTCTTTTCTCTCAGTGTCTGAAACGGTTCGATCAAGGATCCGTTCTCTCTTTCTGAGAGCTTCCTCTGCTCTGATTGGTCAGATGGCCCAGTCTGCTCTGATTGATCTACTCTGCTGTGATTGTGTGTTGCAAACACAACACCCATTACCATATCTCTAAAACGGTCTTAAAGAGAAGTCTTTTTCTGAGGTAGTGGGTGATGACTGTCATCAGAAAGTAATGTGTTCTTCTCCATTGGTTTCTGGAACACTGGAATATAGGACAGTACAACAATTCCTGTGTAAATGCTTTAAAATTTACTATGTATTTTTGTTGTTGTTGTTGTTGCATTACAGTAGTGAGAATTATATTTTACTATTGTTTGCATATGTGGCACATAGACTATGGTCCATCTCTGTCATATGTCCATGATTGAGTTCCCTCTATCGCTGTGCAGTGATCAGTCAATGGACATCTCATGTCATTTCAGCTGGATCACAGCATCTGAGAGATGAATGAAATGAAAAAATATGAAATGAAGATTAGCTATGTTCTTGTACGAGGGTGCCGTGACCCACGGTATCTTCACGGTGAAGTGTTTGACTCAAGCAGTTTGTAGGTGCTATGTTATTTTCAACGCCGATAGAGCACCACGATACATTTCTGAACTGTCGTGATACATACAAACCCGATTCCAAAAAAGTTGGGACACTGTACAAATTGTGAATAAAAACAGAATGCAATGATGTGGAAGTTTCAAATTTCAATATTTTATTCAGAATACAACATAGATGACATATCAAATGTTTAAACTGAGAAAATGTATCATTTTAAGGGAAAAATAAGTTGATTTTAAATTTCATGGCATCAACACATCTCAAAAAAGTTGGGACAAGGCCATGTTTACCACTGTGTGGCATCCCCTCTTCTTTTTATAACAGTCTGCAAACGTCTGGGGACTGAGGAGACAAGTTGCTCAAGTTTAGGAATAGGAATGTTGTCCCATTCTTGTCTAATACAGGCTTCTAGTTGCTCAACTGTCTTAGGTCTTCTTTGTCGCATCTTCCTCTTTATGATGCGCCAAATGTTTTCTATGGGTGAAAGATCTGGACTGCAGGCTGGCCATTTCAGTGCCCGGATCCTTCTTCTACGCAGCCATGATGTTGTAATTGATGCAGTATGGGGTCTGGCATTGTCATGTTGGAAAATGCAAGGTCTTCCCTGAAAGAGACGACGTCTGGATGGGAGCATATGTTGTTCTAGAACTTGGATATACCTTTCAGCATTGATGGTGCCTTTCCAGATGTGTAAGCTGCCCATGCCACACACACTCATGCAACCCCATACCATCAGAGATGCAGGCTTCTGAACTGAGCGCTGATAACAACTTGGGTTGTCCTTGTCCTCTTTAGTCCGGATGACATGGCGTCCCAGATTTCCAAAAAGAACTTCAAATTTTGATTCGTCTGACCACAGAACAGTTTTCCACTTTGCCACAGTCCATTTTAAATGAGCCTTGGCCCAGAGAAAACGCCTGCGCTTCTGGATCATGTTTAGATATGGCTTCTTTTTTGACCTATAGAGTTTTAGCCGGCAACGGCGAATGGCACGGTGGATTGTGTTCACCGACAATGTTTTCTGGAAGTATTCCTGAGCCCATGTTGTGATTTCCATTACAGTAGCATTCCTGTATGTGATGCAGTGCCGTCTAAGGGCCCGAAGATCACGGGCATCCAGTATGGTTTTCCGGCCTTGACCCTTACGCACAGAGATTGTTCCAGATTCTCTGAATCTTTGGATGATATTATGCACTGTAGATGATGATAACTTCAAACTCTTTGCAGTTTTTCTCTGAGAAACTCCTTTCTGATATTGCTCCACTATTTTTCGCCGCAGCATTGGGGGAATTGGTGATCCTCTGCCCATCTTGACTTCTGAGAGACACTGCCACTCTGAGAGGCTCTTTTTATACCCAATCATGTTGCCAATTGACCTAATAAGTTGCAAATTGGTCCTCCAGCTGTTCCTTATATGTACATTTAACTTTTCTGGCCTCTTATTGCTACCTGTCCCAACTTTTTTGGAATGTGTAGCTCTCATGAAATCCAAAATGAGCCAATATTTGGCATGACATTTCAAAATGTCTCACTTTCAACATTTGATATGTTATCTATATTCTATTGTGAATAAAATACAATTTTATGAGATTTGTAAATTATTGCATTCCTTTTTTATTCACAATTTGTACAGTGTCCCAACTTTTTCGGAATCGGGTTTGTACAACAAACAACGATATGCTGTTGCCAGATTTGCGTCCATCTGTTTCGATCACGCTTTTAGTGCCACTCACTGGACATTTCTCTTTGAACGTGTTGTGAAATATGCAAGAAGCAACGTAATGTCACCACAGGCCCATTTTCCATCTCACATGACAGGTTTCTGCAACCTTATAATCTTGACCACATCACGATCATGTCTGCTGTCAGAGCCGTGGACGGGTCAGACCTCACTGTGGTCTCTGTGTGCTCATCGGTGTCCCTCGCACCTTCACACTTACAAATTGTCTCAGTCACCTGTTTCCAAGGAAACCCTGTACTGTGATGACACATCTATTTTTCTCGCAGGGTTGCCTGGTTACAGTAGCATCTGTGAGCGGCTCGTGCCATGACTGACTAACAGCACTGTATCGCCGCTGAAACACAAGCAGATGCTTCCCCTCCTTCCCTCTGTTGTCCCTTTCCACAAATTTTACATCATATTAGATCTTTTTTCACATTTCCTAAAGCACATGTGAGCGGTGTTTGCCTGTGCAGATTTCATCATCATCATCATGCTGGGCTTTTGTTTGGTTGTTGAAGTGTTCTGTTCATTACTGCCGCCCCGTTTTCTCCATCGCTTCACCGATGGAGCAGGAGATTGTCAGGTGGATCTGTGAAGCTCACATGATAAAAATGTAAAAGTGTAATTTATTCCAGTGATCAAAGCTGAATTTTCAGCATCATTACTCCAGTCTTCAGTGTCACATGATCTTTCAGAAATCATTCTGATATCTAATATCTAAGATCAATTTAATGCATGTATTAATGTCTTTAAAATCTTAATGATCCCAACATTACTACATCATTAGAAACATCATTTAATCCAGCGACTCATCTAGGGTTCAGCTGTAGCACAAATAATGGCCTCAAACTCAATTGTGTTGGTTTCTTTCTTCTTTCTGTCAGCAGATGAATACAGCTCATAGGTATCAGTTCATGTGTGTGATCTCTGTCATCTGCTCAGCTGTTTTTATGGCCCATTTCTGCTGTTGGTGGAGATGTGTGGAGTGGTTCTCCAGAGGTGGCTCGGGTCGCTCCTTCACTGTAGTCTGTGGCATGTTTTGAGCTTGTTTTATTCATGCCATAACTTAGTGTTTGAGATTGTTCAAAAAGAAACAGTAATTGTGATCCTTAGCAGACACCACTAATACAAGCCTGCAGTGTTCAATAGTCAGTGTTTCCTCCTATAGATGAATGTACAAATGAGTTTTGAGGTGATGTGTGTGTGTGTGTGTGTGTGTGTGTGTGTGTGTGTGTGTGTGTGTGTGTGTGTGTGTGTGTGTGTGTGTGTGTGTGTGTGTGTGTGTGTGTGTGTGTGTGTGTGTGTGTGTGTGTGTGGAGCATAACTCTGATCCACTGAGTGTGAGTGTGAGCAGAGGAGGACAAAACTTAGAGAAACACATGAGGATTTGTAGATGAGTCCGGCTTGGTCACCAGCTTTAGCTAAATGCTTCTGTCTAGGTGAGTGTTTGAGAAAGAGTTTAGGAATATCTGTTCTACTTGCTCCTTGTTGCTTCACGGTGTCCAGACACACGTCACAGGCATCACTGATGTATAAATGTGACTGGTCACGTATACAGTTATGACATAATTAATGGTGACTTCTGAATGAACAGCTTAACTAACAGTTTAAAGGAACTTCCCTCTGAAGCTGGGAGAGAGTTTTGAGATCTGAATGTGTTACAGTAATTCTACACAACAGAACAAAGGACAGTCTGGTTTTCCATGATATGATTGACTCGCTCACTCATATTTAAACCCGACAGAGGCTGAACATGTGCAGCACCTGAGACCTGATCCAGTTTTGTCGTTGCACTGAATTATCCTGGCAGACACCAAATCCACCTGCTGTCTCCGAACCACTGAGAGCAATGGAGCCTGAATTAAAGTCGGCATGAAACAGAATTGGCCATCATCTTCTCTTCTCTATTATGTACTTTGAATGTTGCGATCCCATCAGACTTATGATAGCTACCTGAATCGTAACAAAGCACTGTTCGCCAGAGGAGGACTGGCCCACCGACTAAGCCTGGTTTCTCCCAAGGTTTTTTTTTTTCTCCATTTTAACACCTGTTTGCCACCTGATGTCACCTGTTGGAGTTTGGGTTCCTTGCCGCTGTCGCCTTTGGCTTGCTTAGTTGGGGACACTTGACATTTGATATTCAACAGTATTCTTGACATTTATTCAACAGTGCTTTGATCTGCCTGCATTGACACTATTATTTAAGAGCTGCTGTCCAGCCAAAATAATGTACCAGTTATTAATGTAAAGCTGCTTTGACACAATCTGCATTGTAAAAAGCGCTATATAAATAAAGTTGACTTGACTTGACTATTGTGACGTATATTAAACAACTTCAACAACAACAACATGTAGGAAGAGCATGATTTTGCTAATGGGGAATTGATTGTATGGTTGGATAATTGTCATTTGTTAATTGCTGTGAGCTCATGTGACTGTAATTTTTTGATTTTAGTAAAGTAAACTTAATTTACATATATCCAATGTAGTTGAATTTTTAAAAAAAATTGGAAAAAAAAACAAAATATATTGAGTTGAGATTTTTCACAGGTGGCTGGAGGTCAGAGGTTATTGAGCACATGTCAGCAGAGAAGATATTAGGAAGGACATTAATCTCTTTGATTAATGATTATGAGGGCACATGATTTAAAAATAATAATAATAATATACACAGTTAAATAATTTATTATAAAATCTGCTATAAAATAAGAATTGCCATTGCCAACAAACTATTAACTATGACTTTTGCCTCATTAAACTCCTAATTACTGCTTATTAATAGTTAGTAAGGTAGTTGTTAAGTTTAGGTATTGGGTAGGATTAAAGGTGCCCTAGAATTAAAAATTGAATTTATCTCGGCATAGTTGAATAACAAGAGTTCAGTACATGGAAATGACATACAGTAAGTCTCAAACTCCATTGTTTCCTCCTTCTTATATAAATCTCATTTGTTTAAAAGACCTCTGAAGAACAGGCGAATCTCAACATAACACCGACTGTTACGTAACAGTCAGGATCATTAATATGTACGCCCCCAATATTTGCATATGCCAGCCCATGTTCAAGGCATTAGACAAGGGCAGCCAGTATTAACGTCTGGATCTGTGCACAGCTGAATCATCAGACTAGGTAAGCAAGCAAGAACAATAGCGAAAAATGGCAGATGGAGCGATAATAACTGACATGATCCATGATATCATGATATTTTTAGTGATATTTGTAAATTGTCTTTCTAAATGTTTCGTTAGCATGTTGCTAATGTACTGTTAAATGTGGTTAAAGTTACCATCTTTTCTTACTGTATTCACGGAGACAAGAGCCGTAGCTATTTTCATTTTTAAACACTTGCAGTCTGTATAATTCATAAACACATCTTCATTCTTTATAAATCTCTCCAACAGTGTGTAATGTTAGCTTTAGCCACGGAGCACTATCAAACTCATTCAGAATCAAATGTAAACATCCAAATAAATACCATAGTTACGCAATTAGACATGCTGCATGACGAACACTTTGTAAAGATCGATTTGAGGGTTATATTAGCTGTGTGAACTTTGTTTATGCTGTGTATTATAGAGTCGAGAGCTCGGGGGCAGGGAGTGCGAGGATTTAAAGAGGCCGCAGCCTGAATCGGCACATATTTAATGATGCCCCAAAATAGGCAGTTAAAAAAATTAATTTAAAAAAATCTATGGGGTATTTTGAGCTGAAACTTCACAGACACATTCAGGGGACACCTTAGACTTATATTACATCTTTTAAAAAGACGTTCTACGGCACCTTTAAGGGATGTGGAATATGATCATGCAGAATAAGTGCCCTATCATACACTTGGCGCAAAGCAATGGCATGCACAACACAAAAGTGTTTTTTGCTAGTTTCAGCTCGACAAAGTTATCATTTTTACGTCCTGTGCAACATTGTTTAAATAGCAAATGCACTTGTGCCCATCTGTTCACCCTTGGGCGTGCTGGTCTGAAAATGAGGTGTGATCAGGCGCATTGTTGGCGTATTGCTATTTTGAGGAACTGAAAACGACTGCGCAATTGACCAACTGAAAACTGCTCTAAAGTCAATGGCGCAGTATTTGTTTGTTATTTAAAGGGTGTGTTAGTAATATGTGCCTATATGCGGGTGCACAACGTGTGTACACTCTGCTTGTTACACACACAGGGACGTGCAGCAGCACACAAACATGCCAGATATTACAAATAAAAGGATTCATCTCTGGCAGTGTTGTAGCACTTGAGACCGGTCTTATGACCATTTTTTGAAGGTCTTGGTCTTGTTATTTGTACTTGTCTTGGTCTCAGACTATGAGGACTCGGGATTTTGTTTCAGGATTGGTCAAGACCACAACTGTGGGGACAACACTAAATTGTCTGATTTATTTATTAACATCATTAATGTGATTGGCTGTAAAATTTCCTGCTTCAGCTGCAATCAATAACTTGTTTCTAATTTGATTTATTTATACTGTTGTGCCAGGTCCAAAATTTATCCAACATTATTTATGCTTTTGTAATTTTACTAATTCAGATGCAGCTTCTGTGCCAGCTCTGCTGCGCAAAGATGAATTTTGTTGTTAGTAGTTTCGTTTGATTGGTAACAGCTCTAGTATAGTGTCTTATTATAATCATATTTACTGTTAAAAAATGAGGATCTTTCAGATGAATTTGAGGAGTGCTAGTCTTGTCTTGGGCTCAACACACATTGGTCTTGACTACAACACTACTGTTGTACTCTGGAGAAGCGTTCAGTTATTCCCGCTTGCAAATTCATGACACTCTGTTGGTTTATTGCACGTTATGCCCAAAACACACCCATGACTCATTAAGACTAGGTACAACCCTTTTAGACCATGCACCTGGCGCACCGACCATTTTTTCCGTTCTTAAACTAGCAAAAGAGTATTCGGACACGCCCTAAGTGCACTTGCACTGTGGTTTTAACCATGAGCTTAGATCATTAAAATAGGGCCCAAGACAATAATATGTGCTTCACAAGTACTAATAAACAGCCAATATCCTAGTAATATGCATGATAATAAGCAACTAGTTAATAGTGAGAACTGGACCCTAAGCTAAAGTGTCACTGCCATTTTTACTTTTACTACTGCTGCAGTTACTTTACATGCATGCACACATGCTTGAGTAGAGCCTATGAAGTCCAGTCTATGAAGTCAAAAAGCTTTTTCTTAGTGGAAACATCAAGGTCACCCTTTGCTTGTCTTGTCAGAGTCAGTGAGTGCATCAGAAGCGCACAAGCTTCAGTTTCTCTGTCAGTTTGTCTTCTGAATGCCACTGAGGTGGAGGAGCCAGAGGTGTTTTTCTGTCTTTCTGATCCTGCTGTCAGTAATAAGCTTGTAGTGATTTCATGCTGATAGCTTCTTCAGTCGAGCTGAACACAGTTGTCAGGGAGTGCCAGGGCAGGTGTGAAGAGTTCATATTGCTCCGGCCCTGCTCAGTACTTACTTGCCATCACATCATAACACTGTAAAGTCGAAGCATTTCTTTCAGCTGGAATTCAGTAAGCGCACATTATTTCCAGACAATGAAACAAAAATACAAAGAGATGGAGAGGAGAGCGGCTGAGAGCAGTGCATGCTGGGTTTCCTGTTTCAAGGACTTCAGTGCAGAGACATAAACAGCACGTCATGCAGAGACGCCTGCCATAGCGTTTAAACAGCACTATGGGACAAGATGATAAAAAACAAGCACACTTTCTCAATTCATGTGTATTTCACAACTGAAGTTATTAAATGTAAGTTGAGGAGGTAATCTTCTGATTATTACCAGGATATAAAAGCAGCCTCTTTTTTCTTCCCAGCTTCAGTTCTTTCAGCATCCCTCCTCTTTCCCTTCTCCTGCTTTATGAATTTCACATATGTAATCATCAGGGCAAATCCGAGCTCGAGTAGAATATCCTCCCGAGTCTCTCTATAACGGACAGCAAGCCAAAACTGTTTACCATGTACGTGGAGATTATATGGGCAAACAAACTCCAATGCATATCGTTTCAAAGCAGCTTTGCACAAAATGCATGTTTCAGTGTTACAATCAGGAGGTATTCTGTTATCGTAAGTGTGTCAAAGTAATGTGATCATGTATTCATTTAACCAGACATGATGAACATGTGAAACAAGGATTAAAGGATTAGTCCACTTTCAAGTAAAATTTTCCTGATAATTTACTCACCCCCATGTCATCCAAGATGTTCATGTCTTTCTTTCTTCAGTCGATTCTACTTACGAAACTGGTGCCGCGTTCATTCCGTAAGTTGAATAGGGAAGGCGTAGGACATACAGCGTAAGCTTTTGGAAGAATACGGAAAGTGGAAGCACTTGGAAGGCGATCATTTGTGTTTATAAAGCATATATAATTTTCTCTAGATAAGACTCTTATTCCTCGTCTGGGATCATTTAAAGCTCTTTTGAAGCTGCACTGAAACTGTCATTTTGACCTTCAACCGTTTGGAGACCAGTGAAGTCCACTATATGGAGAAAAATCCTGGAATGTTTTCCTCAAAAACCTTCATTTCTTTTCGACTGAAGAAAGAAAGACATGAACATCTTGAATGACATGGGGGTGAGTAAATGATCAGCCTCTCAAATAATATTTGGACATACTGTTTTATTTCTATAGCACTTTTCACAAACCCAAGGTCATTTCACAGCACAGACTCTCTTATGGATTCCACATAAGAGACATCATAAAGTATAAAAAGAGGCAAAAAAAATGAAAACAGCAAAAAGACATAAACTTTTCAATAACACAACAACAGGGATTTGAAAGTGTGGGGGGGTGAAATTTCAAAGATGCTAGAGAGAGAACCACAGAAATCCCTGCCACTCATAGAAGACAATATGAACTTGAAAAACATTAATAAATTGGATCCACAGGACCTGAGAAGCCAAGCAGGAGTGTCTGGGTGAATCAAATCAGCCATAGGCATAGATGAGAGTAATGTGAAACAAGGCACTTGAGGTCTACACTAGCAAACTAGCAAAACTTTTCCAGGGTTGAGGTTTAAAAAGTTAGTGGCCATCCCCACTTTAAGGTCACGGATACAGGAGGATTGGAGGGGGGAAGAAGTCTGACCTGGCCTCTGAACAGATATACATTTGTTTGTTGTCTGCATAGCAATGGACAGTATTTTCTATGCTGATGATTTTGTTTGTTTGCTGCTGTTGTTTTAGAGGAAGCACATAGAAAACAAAAAGTAGAGGTCCTAAAACAGAGCCTTGGGGAACTCCACAAGACTGGAGGTGCTTTGTGCTTTCAAAAGAAACAACATTTTGCTAATTGCTGAGGTAGGATGTTAGCTAAAGAAGTTCAGTGTTTGTGCCATGTTGTGGTAAACTTTATCAATTGCTGTGCTGAGTTCTAGGTGGACACTAATGGCCCTAGAGGGATCATTGATTGAGCTGTCTTAGGGCTGTGGAGGCAGGAAAAAATAGACTATAAAAACACATTATTTAGTGTATTTACAATGTGTAAATAGATGGAAAACAACACCTTAAGTATATTCTAGTGAAAAAAAACATTATTTAATAAATAAAAACATGTTTATTGGTTTATTGGCAAAATTCTGAGTGTCAAACGAACACTGCTTAGTTTTCATATGGTCCTAGAGATGATCAGTGTTGTAGAATGAATCTACCTTATTTCACTATTTAACTGCAAGTGATGATTGTCCATTAGTGATGATAGACCTACAGTTAACAAGCAGAATCACTGAAGACGAGAGGAACAACAAGAACTGAAAATAAAGAAGAGACGAGCAGACAGCAGAAGAACAGCCACACAGCCTTCGATGAAATCAATATATCACTAGAGGATGTTTCATCATCACCATGTTCACTTATTATAAACCAGTTTGGCTTTATTTATTTCATATGGTACATGTATAAAAGTTGTTGAAGTCTGTTTGCATGCACCATTATGGTGATCAGTGTTCCCTTTAGTTAGGCACTCGGCCCTTGACTTTGGTTGAATTAATTGTCTTTCAGCAATTGTTGAAAGTGCATACTCTCACTACTGAGTACAATATTTCATGCTCCTGACTGCAATGACACAACTTTTACTATGCTCACTTTTTGTAATCAGTGAATAACAGCTGGAACAAGTTCCCAAATTACTATAAAGTCTTTAAAAATTGCAACCTCATCCAACACACCTGATTCAGCACATCGGTTTGTTAGTAGAGACTGCAAGACTTGAACTGAGTGTGTCCGATGACGGAATCATCCGAAATGTGCAGTAGGGTGCTTAAGGACAGTTTTGTCTGAAAGTGCAGAGAATGTGCCTAAAATAGCCACCGACACAGAAGCTTGAAGCCGATATTGGTTCCAACTGCAGTCGGATCACGTGATTGTAAAGAGTATCTTGTTTAATTCTAGTGAGTCAGTACCAAACAAAAGCATTGATGTGGATTACTCTGAGTTAACATGCAAAAAAGAAAAAATGGGGTGGTGTTGCTTGGCCAGCAGTGGATATGCTATTCCTGTCTGTGTCGCTGTTGTTGTGTTTGCTGGTAAGGTCAGTGAGTGCAGTGAGGTTCCTGTGACGTCTTTCCTCTCGTGCCCACAGTATCTGCGGGAAACAGTGGGGAGCCGCTGAAGACTGCAGCCGTCAAACTGAACCACATCAGCTGAGACTCAAGAGTCCTGAAACAGAGACTGAGTGAGAGAGAGACACGGGCTGCGTCTCTAACCTTACTGCACTGCCCACTTAGAGAACTGACTACATAAACATTACTAATCAATCCCCTTCCCTGACTCAAAAAATATATACTGTTTATTTCCATGCTTAGCCTCATTTCTGATCTCTATACAAATGTAACGTCTAAAACAGCGTTGTTTCTTCCGTCTAGCTGCTGTTCTAATCAGGGCACATCGCTCACAATATCCTTCAGCACGTTAGAAAGAGAGCAGCAAGAAATTAAAGCGACAGTGAGATATTAATGCGAATACCCTCAAAGTGAATATCTACATGCTCAGTTTCATGCAGGCAGCCTTAACACGTACATGCTTTTCACTCTGAAACTGTTTCAAGTGCGTCTGCAGAAGACTAAAGTTGAAAAGTAAAGCAAGCACACTCTCAGGAAAAAAAAGGTACAAAAGCTGTCGCTGGGGTGGTACCCTTTTAAACGATACACCTTTGTACCTCAAAGGTACATATTGATACCAAAAGTGTATATATTAGTACGTAAAAGGTAAATATTAGAACTGTCCCAGTGACAGCTTTTGTAGCCTACTACTTTTTTCCTCAGAGTGCATCGACAGATCTTTTCTTCTGTATCGTGATGTACATCTGAGTGAAACGGATGATCGAAAAAAGAAGAAAAATAGAACAGGACTTGGTTCAGTCCATCGATAGGATGGAGGGAGAACTGAATGAATGAAGAAGGCTCACATTCACCATTAGATACAATTATGACATTTTGGTTAAAAATTAGGATGAATCATTCACAATAAAATCAATAAGATGCATTTAGAAAATTGATAGTGTGAATTTTCATTTCATGCTAACTTTAAGAGAAAATTTCAAAACATATTTAATGTTTTTGAATGTTATGTGCATAGCATAGAATTTGCATATTAACCTTATAAATACATTGTATGTACATTTTCGTCTTGGGTCTGCAAAAGGGCTGTAGGGACTGATATAGCAGCATGATTTACCTGAACTACATGAATATTGATATTTAAAGATTACCCTTGATTATGATTTGACTTTTTTAACTTTAGTTAGTGTGTAATGTTGCTGTTTGAGCATAAACAACATCTGCAAAGTTACGACACTCAAGTTCAATGCAAAGAGAGATATTTTCTGTTTAAGGACTACAACAAACGGCTGGTAGGGACTACAACGAGCTTCTTCCTGGATTAGTGACATCACAAAGTCTAAAATTTACATAAACTCCACCCCCGAGAACACACAACAAAGGGGGCGGGGCCATGTTGGGCTGCTTTAGAGAAGAGGAAGAGTTGTTGTAGTAGAGTGTTGTTGTCATGCCGTCATTTTACGCCGGACTGCTTCACAAACGAGGATCAATTCAACACAAAAGATGAACATGACGGCACATGCTAGTGGATGAGTTGAATCAACTCCACAGCAACTACATCAATTTATTCACTAACCTAGCCTGACGTGGTCATACTCAATTCTAGTCAGAATATGAGTCTGATACTGCTCCATTGGGCTTTGATTATGGGGGCGTATTTCAACCGATCCAGGAAAGACCTCAATTGGATAGACCTACAACCAATCAGAGCTACAGAGTAAGTGACGTATGTTGAGCGACGCATAGTTGTCAACAGAACTCTTCTTAGCGACCATCGGGGCCAGCTGATAAATCAAACTTTTGCCGAATCCCGTAGGAAGGACGGCAAAGACATCTTTCCCATCGACAAATGCCTTGATCGTGGTCCTCTGTTCCTTTTTTAAAATTAATGCGCTGTTGATATCTTCTATAACGGACGCGATGGCGGAATCTACACATCTCAGTTCTTCAACAGCCATCATTGTTGTAAACTAATTGACCTTTCGCAAAGACTCGCCCCCCTTAGTTACTGTTGCTTTGTCCGACAAGCCGTGGCGCTGTCACGCCACACAGAGTGGAAAATACATCGCGGAGCAAAGAGGAAACTGACAACACATCGACAGACGAGACAGAGCAGGTTACTTATGATATTAAACAAAGTCCCAGCTTTCAAACTGTGTAGTTATTAAAAAAATTCAAACAATAAAAACCGTTTTGTGGCTCTTTAATGGGTTGTGACCATGATCGTGACAGATTGCTGTAGCGCCTCAGCTCAAGAGGCTCGTGAACCGATCATCTCTTCCTACTAGTCCATTTATAGCATCAAATAAACATGAATGAACATGAGAATGAATGTTGTTTCAAACGCGGAAAGACGTCAATATGCACAATTTTTCAAGTTTAACTACACCGAGGTTAATCTTCTAACTCCTGACTGCTTTGTCGGACAAAATGTTGGATGCGGCGTTCTGATTGGTTAGATCGCTTGTCAATCAAACTCAAACAAGCGCTCTTTGATGACGTGGCTGATTACGTTTCTGGTGATAATCTGTCAATCATCGCCCTGACAATGTGATTGGTCCGAACAGTTTCTGTTCGGGCATAATTACTCCTCTACGGATCGAGTCCAGACCGAACTCCCCGACCTCAAAATGTTGTGGGCGGGGCTAAGTTCGGCTGGCATCCAGGCTACCACTAACCATTCAGAAACGTCTAAAAGTTGTAACTTCTTCCTGAGTCTCTCCATCAGTGTCGACTCCGGTTTGAACAATGTAAGGCTGAACACCGTTACTGACAATCCTCATTTTGGCTGCGTGAGATTCTCCAGCTTTGTTGTTGTTGAGCTGTTAAAGCTCCGCCCTCTTCTGGAGCAGCAGCTCATTTGCATTTAAAGGGACACACACAAAAACGGCGTGTTTTTGCTCACACCCAAATAGGGGCAAATTTGACAAGCTATAATAAATGATCTGTGGGGGATTTTGAGCTGAAACTTCACAGACACATTCTGGAGACGCCAGAGACTGATATTATAGGACCCCTTTAATCAATATGACACGAAGAGGAGTGCTGTTGTACTGAATATCAGCACAGTCGTGATTCAGCCATAATCACAGCACAGCACAGCACTCTTTATTAATGCAACAGTTCTATAAACAAGTAATTAACATAAAATAACATATGGTTCGGTGAGTTTCTGCAATCCAAAAGAAGCTGAAGAATAAAGCTTTGCATGCCGTTAAGAAAAAGTTATGACCGTCATAATGAACTTTGTAAAGCCACTGTGCTTCTGTTTGTGTCTCTACTCCTCTCATTAGCTGGACTTCTATACAACGTTGTGAATTTACCTTATGTGCAAAATTGGAATATGGCACTTCCGGGGACACTGGCAAAAATATCAGTAATGGCAGTTAATGAGTTTGACTCGGAGCGTCAGACGAAACACAATAAACGCTGTCACGTGATCTTGCGTTCGGATGCTGGTGCTTCTGGAGGAATTCAACCAAATCATTCTGATGACAGACTTTGACTTTCAGAACCACCAAACCAACATCTGAGATGCTGCGATGTGATTGGCCCACTGGTCAGTCCAGTTTTCCAATCACAACCTCTGATGAGGCAAAGTCACATGAGGGTTTTTTTTTTTTTAATATTCAGTAAATGTGTTTCCATCGTAGTTTTTGCTTATGTCTTCTGATATATACCTACCTCAGTTGAGCGCATACATTTTTATGCACATTTTTAGAATTTATGGCTTGTCGTTTCCTGCCACGTCCATCTCAAAATTCCCACAAATATGTGGATGGAAACATAGTGGAATGAACGAATAATGAATGATTAATGACCCATATAGGACACATGACTTCCTCTGGAGGGGATCATTTTTGGGCATTGGGCTAATGCCACATGTTGGTCAATATAGGAACAACACGTTTAGGCAGGAGACGAGTACAGTATGTTTGGACACGATAAAGACGAAATGCAAGATTTTTTGGACAGTGAGAGCAGCATAGCCTATTTGGGCAATTTATTAGTGTGCAGGGTTTAGGGGTGACATATAGCATAGGTCCCTGCATTGATTTTTTTTCTTTTTTTCTAAATTTTTTGTCCATCACAGGCAGCGCTAGCGCGCGCACTCACTCACTCACCCGCTCACTCTCTCACCCGCGCACGCACGCACTCAGCTGATTCGGAGCGCGTCACAGTTGCTGTCTATCTAGGCAGCTCAGTAGGTGTTGAGACAGCTCCTCGGAGGGAGGGTTTGTGTTATCTCGTCTGGCCGCTGGAGAGCCGCCGGGGCGTTTTGAAGCAGCGGAGATCCGCCATGACTTACACCGCGGACGGTCTCCGCTCTCGCGCGTCTGGAGCTGAAACCTCGAGCCGTGTTCCGTCATCCTGCCACAGAAACATGTCCTGAGACCGAAGAGCCGGCAGAGAAGATGACAGTAAGTTCTCTGTGATTATGGCACTGATCTTAAGGGATTCTCCTCGGCTCTTTGGTGATTTCATTGAAATGTGAAGAAGAATCGTATCTGGAGTTTGAGCGCGCTCGCTCCCGTGAGATGTGTCTTGTGCTGCTGCTGCTGTGATGTTTAATGGGAGGGTGTGAGGACTCTTTTAGAAACATGACATCATTTCAGACTGACTGAGATCATTTAAACACTGCAGACTGAGCGCTACTTTAATGCCGAAGAGGTTTAATGAGGAGCTCTGTGTGTTATTACTGATATTTACTGTAATAAACACACGAACATGTCGCGCTCCGGGTGTGCATGAGATATGAGTGTAATGCATTACACGAATGCGCTGACATCATTAGAGAACTGAATGACTCAAGTAAAATGGGTGAATTTTGTACCGCTTTGCGTGTGTGTGTGTGTGTGTGTGTGTGTGTGCGCGCGCGCGCGCGCGCGCTCGTGTGTAATACCACAGCTGTTTCTAACACATTTATGTTCGTCTTCAATCACTTATATATAAATAAACGGAAAAAAAACATAATGAACGGAAATCTGCATGACGGACAGCGGCTTTAGTGTTAAAAGGCCGGTGTCTCGTGAGATTAAAGCTCTGATCTCGACAAATCACGCGAGGACTCATCGTGTCTTAAGTGTCGATGTAAGAGCATTTGTTCTATAAACAGACTTCATTAAAAGCCTTTAGTTGATCATAAAGCTTCAGAATGGGCAGGCTTTGACAGATGAAGAATGTGAGCTGTGAGTGTTCAGTCATGGTCGCATTCACTCTATTAACACAATATATGTGTGTGTGTGTGTGTGTATATATGCCATGTGTCATTATATATTTAGGGTATATGTCACGACATTTATGAACAGCTTTACCTGCAGCTCTGTAGAAAAAAAAAAAAAAACGTTTCTGAAAGCAAAGATGTTTAACATTTGAACGCATTGATTGTTTGATTCACTGATTCATTCAGAGACTTAAAGTGTTCATAACTGTGTATTATGATATACCGGTACGTATAATTGTGTAGTGTGTGTGTATATATATGTGGGTCTAGTTACATGGGAGTTAAATCTTGCCAACTATAACCTTTTTGATTTTTTCCAATTGCTTATTTTGTAACACTTTATTTTACAGTGTCATATGTACATGTTACATATGTAATAATTACAGTTAATTATGCATAATTACATACAACTAACCCTAAAGCAAACCCTAACCCTATAGTATAGTTATTACATGTAGTTAATTAATAATACTCAGTACTTATTTGCATAATTACACTATCACAAGGACACCTTAAAATAAAGTGTGCAACCCTTATTTTCTTCTACACTTTGTTTAAAACCATTATAAATAATACACAGAGAGAAAAAAAAACAGTAAAAGCACTGATGTAAATTAACACAACAAGCGTCACTAAATGTTGGCGGTAGATTTGTGTTCTTCTGCAGCAGGGGATCTGAGGACAGATCATGTTTTTCTTACATGTCCTTCTCACTTATCTACACCCATTTTTTTTTTTTATGTAAAAATATGTTTATGGTGTTTAGATTAACAGCCGTTCCCGCATCCGCCCATATCAACTTTTCATTTCTCTGTTCATGCACATGTACTTCACACATTTAGGACATGATGTATGTGCACATACTGTATCTCAGGCTTACTTTCCATTCATAACTTCAGTGTCTTTGCGCTGAACTGCTCTAGCTGTGAGTGTATTGTATTTTTCAGTTGTTGCATTGTAGTATAAATGTGTAATAATGCTCATCTGTGCAACACTGGTCCTTCAGCTCCACCAGGCCTGTTCTGAAGGAGTTTTATTCTTGATTGTTTGGCGTTGAAAGTCACATCCTGTGCAGGTGAAGGATCACTCCGAGAGGAAGTGTGTGTCACCGTACCAGGAGCTCCAGCTCAGGAAGGAAGTCCCATGTGCTGTTTTTGTGTGTTCGCTTTCAGGGGCCAATCACAGTCCTTACTAAACTTAAAGACTGTTTCTCTCTGCCAGTTCAGAGTGAAATTGGTTTATTTGATTTATTGACATGGCTGTTTTACACACAATAATATACTGTAAAATAAAATAATAGTAATAGCGCCCCCTAGCTCCAGATTTGGCATGTGTCCTCAGATACCCCTGTTCTACTGAAATGGTGTGCCCTGGAGATCTGAACCACATGAGAGCTGAACTCACACCTTACTGAGAAGAACACAACCTGCCCACAAACAAAGACATGGCATTGTGGCCTTGTATGATATTTGTAAATAATATAATATTACATTACCATTTAATAACACATTTTAAGAATTTAACTCAGCGTGTCATGCCGTTATGAGCTGCTCTGATGCAATGGTCTCAGGTTATTTAAATATATAACAAGTACATTTCTAGAATTCAATTCACACATTATATTTGTAAATAACAGCATGTTTATTTGAGATAAACGGTAAAAATGAAGTTGTTTTAGGCGGTGTGCATTGAGGCACACTGTACATGCGTCGCATTAGGAAATTTGTGTTAACTTACATTTATGCATATGGCAGACACTTTTTACCCAAAGCACCTCAAGATACACATTTGATCAGTTTTTGCTTTCCTTGGGAATCAAACCCATGACCTTAGTTTTGCTAGTTCAATGCTCTACAGCTTGAGCTACAGGAAGGCTTTGTTCATTAACTAACTTCACTCATTATAATGGCAGTGATCAGCCTTGCCAGATTCAGTAGTTGTTTTTGCTCTGAAGAGTTTAGGTTATCCGCCCCTCGCATTCCTGCTTCGAGGGCGTTTTATATTTCATCCAAGATCCGTCTGTTTCTGCAGTGGAAACGTGTGGATTGACTCCAGATCAGACTCCTGCATCAATACCTTGTCAGTGGAAAAGGACCAAGACTGTCCTAGTTAGAAGACACATAATAGAGGTTATTATGGGTCATGCCTAAAACAATCTCTTATATACCAAACCATCTGATGAATTTTGATAACTTTTTGTCCAGGGTGTGTCTCTGATCTGAGTTTGAAAAATGTTACTTCACTGAAAAATCAATAAGGCTGAATCAGGCTCCAGATTCAGGGGCGTGTCCTAAATGCTGCTCTACTCCACACAGTTTTAATGTCGCAGATTGTCAGGTTTGTCTGCTGTGGAGCCAGCATCAGTATGACCCTGCAGAAGTGCTCATTCAGGACACATAACGGCCTCAAAGCTAAAGTGACAAACGGGACACCCTGCGGTCTGGTAGATTCACGGGCATTACATACACGGTGGCTGCTGCAAAACCCCTCAAGTGCTTCATTTGGGACAAGGCTAAGGATTCTCGCCCTTATGATTGCTATGTCAGAAGGTAAAAGACAAATTTATTGATTATAGCAGTGTTTTCTCAACCCTGTTCCTGGAGGCACACCAACACTACACATTTTCCAATACTTCCTAATCAAACACACCAAAATCAACTCATCAGCTTGTCAGTAGAGACTCCAAGACCAGAAATAGAGGGGGCAGATGAGGGAGACATCCAAAATGTGCGCTGTTGTGTGCCTCCAGGTACAGGGTTGGGAAACACTGGATTATAGCACCACCATGAGGCCAATTGTCATACAGTCCTCTTTGCATGTTCATACCAAATTTCATGTTTGCAAATGATTACAGTTCTGCAGTTGCACTCTGAAAATAAAAGTTCTTTACTGGCATTGATGGTTCCATGAAGAACCTTTAACATCCATGCAACCTTTCCATTCCACAAAATGTTCTTTATAGTGGAAAAAAAGTTCTTCAGATTACTAAAGTGGACCTAAAATGCCCCTTTCACAAGATGTAATGTAAGTCTCTGTTGTCCTCAGAATGTGTGTTTCAGCTCAAAATCCCCCACAGATCATTTATTATAGCTTGTCAAATTTGACCCTATTTGGGTGTGAGCAAAACACACTGTTTTTGTGTGTGTCCCTTTAAATGCAAATGAGCTGCTGGTCCAGAAGAGGGCGGAGCTTTAACAGCTCAACAACAACAAAGCTGGAGAATCTCACGCAGCCAAAATGAGGATTGTCAGTAACGGTGTTCAGCCTTACATTGTTCAAACCGGAGTCGACACTGATGGAGAGACTCAGGAAGAAGTTACAACTTTTAGACGTTTCTGAATGGTTAGTGGATAAATTGATGTAGTTGCTGTGGAGTTGATTCAACTCATCCACTAGCATGTGCCGTCATGTTCATCTTTTGTGTTGAATTGACCCTCGTTTGTGAAGCAGTCCGGCGTAAAATGACGGCATGACAACAACACTCTACTACAACAACTCTTCCTCTTCTCTAAAGCAGCCCAACATGGCCCCGCCCCCTTTGTTGCGTGTTCTCGGGGGCGGGGTTTATGTAAATTTTAGGGTTTGTGATGTCACCAACCCAGGAAGAAGCTCGTTGTAGTCCCTACCAGCCGTTCAAAAAGTGATTTCTGCAAAAGAAAATATCTCTCTTTGCATTGAACTTTGAGTGTCGTAACTTTGCAGATGTTGTTTATGCTCAAACAGCAACATTACACACTAACTAAAGTTAAAAAGTGAAGTCATAATCAAGGACCCCTTTATAATGATTCTTTTTAAAATTGTTCAATGAAAGGTTCTTTCTGGAACCAAAAAGGTTCTTTTATGGCAGGGATTTTCAATGTATGGACTGAATGGAATGGAATTGAATGGATTGAATGGACTCAATAACGTCCACTATGGTTTCGGACACCATTACAAATGGCCCTATTTAAGGGTATGGGGGGCTATTTCAGACACTCCTTTACCTGAAATCCCCACTTCATAGCTGCATCCGAAAACTTACCTTATTAGGCAGTGACTTTCTAGGCAGCGTTTCCACACGAAGGCAACTCACAAAATTGATATCGGACAGACTTCTGTGGCAGCGTAACAGTTTAATGATCTACAGCAAAATAGAGCGAGCATGGGTGAGAACTAAACAAATATTTGAAACCCCCCTTTTGGAACCTTTATTTTTCAGAGTATACTAATAAAAATGTACATTTGCTTTCAGTGGGGCCTCCTAGTGGATGGATGTGTATGCATGCCAGAATACTGGGTTGAATTTGGGACCGTCTTACCAACATTGATGATATCTCTGATGTACTGTCTCAATGACCAATCATTTTAAAGATGAAAATAATGAGGAGCTCAAAAGATTGAAGTGCAGTGCGATTATTCTGCTGTATAGGCACACGTGGACTAGTGAATATAGTCTTCGAAGCAGTAACTGGTTTGGAATTTGGCTGTAACAGATGTATGCACTTGATCTTTCTTTGTGTCATTTTAAAAATTATAAAGTTGAATGTTTATGCCTGTAATGTAATGCGCTATGTCTTTTTCTCAGGATTACCGGGAGGATGGCATGGACCTGGGCAGCGATACATCCAGTCGCTCCAGCTCTGAGTCCAACTCCAACAAGGTGACGCCATGTTCCGAGTATAAGTCCTCTCCCAGTCTGGAGCTGGCCGGACTGGAGGACTATGAGGAGGATGAGGACTACCAGCAGTACAAGAAGAGAGTGCTGGTGGACTGGGAGAGGGAGTACGGTGGGAACTATGCAGACAACCAGCATCAGGACTTCAGCCAGACCGGAGTGTTCCAAGGCTCTGTTAACAGCCGCAGCCTGGCAGAGGAGCTCCAGAGCGTCAAAGCGCCTGCTGCCCCTCTCGCAGCTCACGCCGCCACCTCCATGCCCCAGGAACTAAAGCAGAACGGCAACTCCTTTGTGCCCTGCGACCACCCCCTCTCGCCCTGTGAGGGTAAGACTTTAGGCAAAGCCAACCACGGAAGCGCCGTCACAGGACGGGAAGCTGGTGAGATTGGAGGTGGGATCGGGCTGGGACGATACAGAGAAGAATGTGTGGAGGAAAGCCAACTTCCAGCCATGGACTGGGCTGCTCTGGAAAGACACTTGGCGGGCCTTCAGTTCAGAGAGCAACAGAACCACAACCATGGCCTGAGCCGGACCAACTCCACCAACGTGAGTCCACATGTGTCATTGATGCTGCTGGAGATCATGTGAAGTTCATGATTGCTGGGGTTGAGGATTGGTTCACATTTACTGAAATGGGAAGTGTTTCAATACTTTCTAGTACAGGGGTGACCAGACCTGTTGCTGGAGATCTACCTTCCTGCAAAGTTCAGCTCCAACCCTGATCAAGCTGAAGCAGTAATTAAGATGATAATGACAGACAGGTGTGTTGTATCAGGGTTGGATCTAAACTCAGGTACAGGTAGGTAGATCTCCAGGATCAGAACAGGATCAGCCAACGCTGTTCGAGTATGCCATTTCCAATAGACCAATAGAAGAAGTATTTAGGAAGCCTATTTTGGAACAGTCATTATTTTGCATTATTTTATGGTGCTGCTGATGGAGCAGAAATCATGCACTTCACTGGTCCTTTATTCATAGTTTTGGGGCAGAAAAGACATTTATACTGGTAATTCAGTTTGAATTTGGGTGAATTTCACTTTATCATGTCTAGGTCACATTTCACTCAAAGTAATTGCAATTTTTGCAGTATATGTGAATGGGATGACACCTCGTGTGTGTGTGTAACTGTCATAGGCCAGTAATAGCTGTGTGTGTAAACTAGCAACTGATCCTAGAGTCTGCACAAAATCAACTCTGCTCAGAGTACATATGGTCCCTCTCTAAATGGTGTTAAAGTAACACTGAAACAGAGTTAAAGTTAATGAGATAATTAAGCAATTAATAAGGCTGTGACTGAAGTCACTTGTAGTTCTTGTGTTTCTCTTTTCTTCAGTGATTCTGCTTGTTAACAGCAGGTGTTCATCACTAATGCACAATCATCACTTAATTAATTGCTTAATTATCTCATTAACTTTAAGTCTTCTTTAATGTTATTTTAACACTATATGATGTTTTATTAACAAAATTCGGGAGGAGCAACGTTCAAATAATCTGACTAATCATCACGTCATTTCAGCAGCTGTTAGCAATCAGTAATCAACATATCTACCCAATCAGCATGAGTGAAAGCATATATATAGACACCGTCGACTCACACATATTCCTCGACAGTTTGACAGCCTCCCTCCACCACCCCGTCTCCTAACACCTGCCTGGTTACTTTCCTAACTAAAATATGGGGGGAACACTCTGGGTTCGGGCCAAAATACCGAGCTCGGAGCCCTCTCCTCGGACAGCAAGCCAAATACGCATACTATTGACTATCTGATTATTTGTTAGTGTGAACTCATGAATAAGAGAGGGACCATATGTACTCTGAGCAGTGTTGATTTAACTCTGGAGATTTTGCGGTCTTTAGCCTCCTTGTTCGAGTGCCCGACTCCCATGCCAGATGCCATGGTTTAAGTCCCACTTGGAGCAGGTCAAGTAGAACCGGTTACATTTGGTGCGGTAACCCGGATGGGAGTGAGGTTTAGGGGGGTGAGTGTAACTGTTGTAGGCCATCAAGAGCTGTGCACGTAAATCTCACTCCCCTGATCTCATGAGGTGCTCTAGCTACTGACACTAGAGGCTGTGGTCTTTAGCCTCTTTGTTAAAGCACCGACTCCCACGCCGGAGACCACGGTTCGAGTCCCGCTCGGAGCGGGTCGAGTAGAACCAGTTACATGTGCAGAGATTAACATCTGTCATATCTCAGTAAGATTGATATTCAGCAGTAGCTGATGCATTGAAGTAGAGTGAGGGGTGATGCTGACGTGGTCTTCTCATTACAGATCCGAGCTGGTAATCAAATAATGTTGGTTTATCAGCACTTTGACTAGCGGGGATCATTGTGTGTTGTGCTTGGTTTAGCATATACTGAAATATACATTGATTCATACCCACTGGATGAGGATCAAGTGTCTCTTCAATCTGTTCTGGCAGAAGAACATCTGTATTGCTGTAGTGGCAGTAAACGAGTGAGTGACAACCATCTTACATGATAGCGTGTGTTTGATTTAGCACGGGAAAACTGAATCTAATGGGCTGTGTAACACAGAATGTGTAGTGGCAAACTGTGACTCATGCCTTTATAGCATTTACTGTCACATCTGCAGTTTCATTATGAATATAATAGGATGGACTTGGATTATCCCTGCAACGGATTGGAAAATGGATGGAGGGATTATCATATAGTTTACATGGATAATCCAGCTATATAAATAATTACAATAGTGTGTTTAGATCAGAATCAGTGTTTGATGTTTTTCACTTCACATTCTTCATTCCATAATTAAAACATGGTCATGTGACTGCAGTCGTAAGGTTAAAGCCATAGTTCACCCTAAAATGATCATTCCGTCTTTATTTACTCACCTTCACGTCTTTCCAAACGTGTACGACTTTTACAGAAAAAAAGAGAGGTTTGGATTGACATGAGAGTAATAAATGATGACAGAATGATAATTTTGGAGTGAACTATCACTTTAACACTTCAATAGTAGTTGATTCACTCAGCTGAAGTAACTGCTGCTCGCAACAGTGTTTGAAAAACAGCAGGTTCGTCGATCAACTAACTATCAGTGAAGATACAGTCACTAAACACTGAACGTGGAGCTGTTGTGTGACTGCGCCAATCTGTGTGTGTGTGTGTGTTGTGAGCTCAGCAGATGGCGCTGCTGTAGCGTGTGATAAAAACGATCAGATTTCTAACAGACATTTCTAGTTCAGCACTGAAATAAACAGGCCCAATCCAGGTTTTATGTCTAATCATAGTGCTGTGATGAACTACAGTACATTTGCTGTAAAAAACTGAAAAACTGGGCACTGAAAAACCCAATGAAGAATTACTACAGAATTCAGAAACTAAATATCTACTGATACATGACAAAGATCATTAGACATGTTCAGATAACCTGACAGACAGCAGCCCATGTCTCATAAACAACTACATACTCCTAACACTTAAAATTACACAGTTTATCAGATATGAACAGTCGAATATGAATATGAATGACGTTACATTAATCAAACATGACTTTTCTTAATATAATGGTCTGTTACTCATTGTGTAATGACGTTGAAGTTATTATAACTTCTGTAAGGTGAGGAATAATAATTGTAACATGACTAATGTGAATGCATTACTAATCGGCTTGTGAATAAATGTACTATTATGAGAGCGTGATTCATCAACTTTACTTCCATGAAAGTTGATCAATATTCATGAACTACACCTTCATTTCCTATCAGGACTCGGTTAACATTTTTGTGTGTGTGTGTGTGTGTGTGTGTGTGTGTGTGTGTGTGTGTGTGTGTGTGTGTGTGTGTGTGTGTGTGTGTGAGAGAGAGCAGGAGGCACACATTGGTGTTCCTCAGACCGTCTGTTGTTGTCATCATCTGCCAGCACACACTATCCTGCACATGTGATACAGCCGTACTGGACTCATAATGTGGCGTGTAAAATATTCATTAAGGCCCGCTCGTCCTCTCTTCAGCAACTGCATACCGTACACCTCAAAACTCACGCTTTATTTCGCCATCTGCTGCCTGGTCTTAGTACTGTCATTTACTCCTGTTCACAGCCATTGTTATTTCTTATTTAGCATCTCTCTCTCTTTTCATCTTTGAATCTTATTCGGCAAAAAGAACTGAGCTTTATTCAAGTCATTTCATTCATTCTGTTCATGGTCCGAAATTTTTAAATGATTAGTTCACCTCTGGAGTCCCTACCATAGACTGTATAAAACATGGATGTAGTGTCCGTGACGTCACCCATAGGTTTCTGAAGAGCATTTCTGAAGCCCAAAGTGGGCGGAGCCGGCCGTCGCCACCTTAGCAGCGCGTCACCACAAATCACTCCTGGATAACTGAAAATGGGCAAAGAGGCGGGACATGGGTGGAGCTGAGGTGCCTGGTTACTGAAACCAAACCCACCTAGCTCAACATGACAAGTTAGCTCAGGCTTGCTGGTCTGGGGCATTAACACACAGTTTCTGTCTATCTCATGTTAATCTTGAGTACATATAGAGTAATAATGCATCCTTCATATCTCAGAAAAGTTTTTAGTTTTATCATATTTATAAAAGATACATACGCTGTACTGAGTCTTTCTGAAAAAAGCCGAGCTCCTGGAGGCGTGTCTGCCGTCAGTGCCGTGGGCGGAGCTAAAGAGTCACGAGCGCGCGCAGCTTCTGCGTAGAGATTGTCTGCTAGCTGAGACATCATTATAAATAAAAAGAGAAAAAAAACGTTTGTGTTGTTTATATTATATGCACTTGAGCGCCGAGTGCCAATAAAACACAGACATCGGATGCAGCTTTACTCACTACCCACGATCTGCAAATCCAGAGCCGAACTGGGACGTTTACAAAGTATTCATCACCAAAATCCCGGGAACAAACAAATGTCATCCTCTGTTCCCTTAATGTTGGGTTCTTTGGGAAGCTGAAAAAGGTAATCCTTCACTCCTTTGGTGACATTGTTGAAAAATCTCTCGGCTTTCCTGTATGCGTGAAATAGCATTAGACCCCCCTTTACATTACATTCTTAACCGGAGCGGACTGAAGTAAGGACTCGGAGGTGAACTAATCATTTCTATATCGTGTACGTAGCCTGTAAGCGGCTGTCACGTGACGAAAGAACGAACGACTTGGATCAGGAGACTCACAAGGTGAACTGATCAATTCTGTCTCCTGTGCCGAAATTCTGTCCTGCCGAGTTGTGAGTACAGGAAACAGAGTTGATTAGTTCACTTCCCGAGTCACTGAGTCGTATAGAGGATTCGTTCTGAATGAACGACCCATCACTGGAGGTCAGTCGTCTGTCACATGACACCAGTGCTTTAATGTGACAATCACAACAAACAAAAGATCCTGCAGGTTAGTGTGAAGAGCATCACAAGAGTAAAACACCTCCTGACTTCCCATCAGTCAAAGCTTACAGTGTGACCGCAGCAGCACATGTGACCCTCAGACGAACCCTGTGTGACGAGACGGGAACATTACAGATTCATTTGAGCGCTTCTGTCCTGCAAAAAATCTCAGCTCTTATTTCACCCCAAAATCAAAAGAAAGAAATTAGAAACTTTTTTTTTTAATATTCTTCACTGTTAAAGCTAAATCATCCCCGTCAAAAGCTTGAATATACTTTTGTTGTTTGATGATGAATTTCATTTTCTTCTTTCTACATCATTTTGAATAAACCTAGAGCCCTGAAATTACTTCTCTTTTTTTTTCTCTTTTTTTTTTTTTTTCCAAATTATGTTTTTGTCCGCTTAATTTTAATGGTAAATTAAAATTTTAGTAAAAAATAATGTCTAATTAATTGAAATTATTAAATTTATACAATTTAACAGCAATTTATTGAAAGTTTAACAAAAATATATTTTTAGGGCCCTATGAAATGCGTTGTATTTTTTCCCAAATTCCATATTACTTTTCCCAAATTCCCTGATTTCTGTTTTATTTTTTTTCCTCTGGATTTCTTTTTAATTATTTAATTTAATTTTAACATTCAAAAACATGTTAATCAATTGAATTCATAAAACTTTAACCATTTAATAATTTATTACAATTATTTTTTCATAATAATAGGGCCTTATGAAATGTTTATTTTATTTATTTTTGTAGAAATTCTGTGTTTATAATTGAATACAAATGTATTTTTAAAACTACTCAAATGAAGGCATAAAACAATAACAGTTTAATTAATCTTTGAAAATCATCAAATCAAATTAAAATTAAAATTTAACAAGGATTACTATTAAAATTAAAGCAAGGACAAAAAATGTGTGATATAATTAATAATTATATATAATGTTTAATGTTTTAATAATTGTCATTTTCTGTAATTTGTCAAATTTTCTGTCGTTCCCATTAAGTTACTAAAACACTATTTCTGAATGTTCTCTTAATGTTCAAAACATGTTTTAAAATGTTTTTTTTTCTTGAATATGTGAACATTAAGGGAACATTCCATTTGATCATTCTTCAAACATTATGAGAACGTTACTTTTGAATATTCTCTGAACGTTCTGAAACAAGCAGTGACATTTAAAAAACACTGCAGAAAAACAGCAATCCATGAACAATACATAAATAATGATTTGTTCTAAAGGTCTGAGAACATTATGACTTTGAATGAACATTCTATTAAATTTACAGGAAGGATATTTGTTCACAACTTTGAGAGGAACCTTGCCACAACGTTAGCTAATGTTCTGAGAGCGTTCCCTGTTAGTCTGTGATGGTCTCCAGCAGTCGTCCTGACACCTCTTCTGCTGCACTGACTGCATCATGAGCTCTGGTGAGTGTGAAATATCTCACTCTCATGGACTTGCAGAAGCTCCATCAGCAGATCATGACAAAACAACTACTGTAAGTCAGTCATGTGAGAAAAATACCTGCAGAGCTTCATCAGAGACTGCTGGAGTCATCAGAGTGATGAAAAATAATTCAGTATGGTTGATGAAGCGAGATAAATGATGCTTATAAATATATAATTCATTCAACACTGAATGCAGTGTTCAGTCTAATTTAAAACTGTATGTAAATATGGCTGTTTATTACTATATATTATTATTTTTGCTGAATATAAATGAAAATCAAGTCTTCCTTGTGTCATTTAGTCAAAAACTTTGTTGAAAAATGCCTTTATTATATTAACTAGATTTTACTGAATTTTACAGGAATTAAAGAATTTCTGGATTTACTGAAAATGAACAATTTTAAACTATTTCGCTACACTGTGAATGTTCCTCTTATCGGAAATCACCGTTTCAGAGCGAATTTATATATACATATCAATATATAGACAATAGACTGTCAAAAAAATAAAAATAATTGAGGCCAGAATGTCCCACCTGTCCTGTAGAATTCAACCAATCAGATGATGTCTTCGAAACTGCTGAAGTGATTCCTATTTTGTGTGCCATATGCCATGGCCATGACATCTGAGGCTGAGACCAGACATATTTTAAAAATAAATAAATAAATAAAAACACTTCAACATACGGCAACATGATAAGAACTACCTAAAATGACAGAAACCATCTTTGGGAAAAGTGTAATTGTTAGATTTTTTAGTTTGGCTCTCACCCCATTCGTTTACATGGAGAGGGCTGGGTTTATGACCTACACTGCAGCCAGCCACCAGGGGGCGATCATTTGGCTTCACTTTTCAAGCATTTGCAGCACACTTGATATAGACCAAGCCTTCATAATGAGCATATGTAAAACATTTTCAGCTGGTTAAACTTAGAAATGAAAGTTCAACCTGCTGCCTTAAAAAATGTGAGTTAACTCAACTTGAAGATAACCTTTGTTTCAACTCAAAAATAGTCAGGAAAACTCATTACTTTAAGCTAAAAATTAAACTTAAAGTAATGCATTGTCTTGACTATTTTGAGTTGAAACAAAGGTTTTCTTCAGGTTTAGTTAACTTACGTTTAGTTGAGTTTTTAAGTCAGCAGTTGAACTTTCATTTCTAAGTTTAACCAGCAGAAAATGTTTTAGAGTTGTTCCCAAACTGAGCGTTGAGCGTCAGACATTTAGATCCCAGTGTGTGTCTGCACATGCCCTCACACTCACATGACTGCAGGATCCAGCTTGTCCTCCTGCTGCCATACGTGTGTGTGTGTGTGTGTGTGTGTGTGTGAGGTTGGTGTGATTGAGACTGATGAAAGTGTGTGATGAAAGTCATTCTGGACTGAATGAGAGCAGCGCTGGATGTCACACAGGTAACACAGCATGATTCTCTACCTTACACACACACACACACACACACACACACTGTCGAACGGAAGAAGAATGGATGGATTGTGTGTTTAAGGGTCACTGGCTTGATTAGTTCTTGTTGTTTACAGTATATTCATTCTCAGTGTAGTGTGTGTGAATATCTCTGACACTGGTTTTGTGAAGAAATGTGTAATTGTTGTGCGTGTGCTTGAGGAACAGCAGCTGAAACACATCAGATCTGAGATCAGTTCTCGTCTCAATTACTGTAGTCTGTTCAGATTCAGATTATTATTTCTCATATATCTGCTCTTCTGTAGCTGCTGGAAATGGATGACATGCAGGTCAATCTCATTCAAATGACCAGGCCATATTTCACTCCGAAAACCGAAAGAAAGAAAGAAAGAAAGAAAGAAAGAAAGAAAGAAAGAAAGAAAGAAAGAAAGAAAGAAAGAAAGAAAGAATTACATTGTAACATTATCATCCTGACAATTGAACACATTTTTCCATAAAATTCTCATCACTGTACTGCAAAATCTCATTACTGTAATTGGTTCAGATGTTTTACTTTTGTTTGCAATTTTCATTATTCTCGGTGATGATTCCCAGTCGTTTATCATTGCTGCAATACAGTGATTTTTAAAAATAGAACAGTCAAAGCTGTAACACTTTATAAATAAGTTCCCAATAGTCAGCAACACTTAATGCATTAACTAACAATGAGCAATGCATTTGTTACACTCTTTAATAATGTTAGTTCATGCGAGCTCAGGTCATTAAACATTATTAAGAGATACAATTTTTGATATTGATAATGTATTAGTAAATGCATTAGCTACGATTAATAAATGCTTTAGAGGTCTTTTTAATTTTTAGTCCAAGTTAACATTAAAGTTAACTAATAGAACCATTTAACATTTAAATCACTATCAATGCTTCACAATTTAAATAATAAATATTTATTATTATTATCATTATTGTTTTTTTTTGCATTATAATATGAGAATTTGGGGGGTTAATTGTGTTTAATTGTCATGAAAATAATGTCACAGTGAAATTGTGCTTCTCTGTGTTTCTGTGACGATTCTTTGTGTCTGAGGGTGATTGTGAGCGGGCAGATGAGGTCGCATGTGACTCCTGCCGTGTCGTGACACGCTTCAGAGGCGTGCTGTTACTGACCCTGAGTGTGTGGTGAGGATGATGTCATGGATGATGTCATCAGGGCGAGTCCTGGAATGGGGCGGAAAGACAGCAGTGTGTTTGCTGTGGAAACTCAAGGCCTGCGGCAACACATTCCGTCCTGAGCACACGCCAGCTCTGTGTGTGTGTGTGTGTGTGTGTGTGTGTGTGTGTTGTCTGAACGGTCATGTTGTGAATTGCAGGTTTGGGTCAGAGAGAATTACAGGACACACACACACAGAGTGGTGTATTATGTGATTATGTAGGGTGTGTGACGGTGGAAACGAACACATGTTTAGGCTACAGTGAGAGCGTTGTGTGTGTGTGTGTATGCTGGCCTGGTTTCATATCTAAAAATAAAGTTTTTACAGCATGAAACTCAAGCTGAAAACATATGTGTGTGTGTGTGTGTGTGTGTGTGCGTGTGTGTGGCCACGTACACACTGCAGGTATATGTCGTGTCTCTCATTTACAGGAGTGTTTTCCACTGGTTATGATTTTACATTAACATTTACATTGAACAGAAGCAAACTGAACAGGTTGTTGGTTACAGTGGTGTGAATTCAAGTCATCTGGGGCCCTAAAAAATCTGTTTTATTTCTTCTGAACTTTCTATTCATCAAAGAATCCTGAAAAAAATGTGCACAACTGTTTTCACCATTGATAATAATGATAAATGTTTCTTGAGCATCAAATCATCATATTAGAATGATTTCTGAAGGATCATGTGACACTGAAGACTGGAGTAATGATGCTGAAAATTCAGCTTTGATCACAGGATATAAATTATATAATTATATTTATATTATATTATATTATAATTATATTATATTTTTATATTTACCGATCCCAAACTTTTGAACGACAATATATATTTCTGTCATAATTTCTACAAGTGAAGCCAGTCTTTTATTTTGGTGGGTTGTGGTGAAGAGCTGTGAGTTTTGTGTGAGTATCTGCTGATAGTTTTCTCAGATGAAATGGTGAAATGCTGCTGAAAAGTACAGACTCATAGATACACAGTGAAACACTACTGTGGTTTATTGAGCAAACATGCACAAGGTGAGTAAAGGCTTTTGCAGATAACAGAGGATATGACAAACAGTCCAGGTAAGTTGCACCACACACACACTTTGAGATGATTGTAGCAGTATAGTATGAATGACCTTTATCGGTCTTTGGAGATTACCACTTGAGGAGTTGGAGACAGGAGATAATACCTAGAGGAAGTGGATATGAAGAAACAACACACAGGAAGTAGTGTTGCACGATATACCAGTACTAGAAAGGTATCGCGATACCCTGCTTTTAGAAACGGTCCGGTTCTTCATTTTATTAGTACCGGTACTTTGAGTGCCAGCTGTATTTCGTAAAGTGCGACAGCAGGGGGCAGTGTGCGTGCAGCGCGCTGCTTCTAAGGCACATTGAGTGCGTGTTTATTCCTCTCAACTGCGCGATGCACGAAGCGAAATATGGCATTATTTTGCTTACATTGCCGACAGCCAGAGCAAGCCCACGAACACCACAAAGCCCATCTGCAAAAGATGTTACAAAATCAAAAAAGCATCTTGCCGACAAACATCCCGATTTGTACAAAGAATTTAAAGAGCGACAGGTTAGTGTGATACCAGCATTATGTTTATGCTCTCAAACATTAAATGAGTGTTTTTTTATTTATTTTACTCGTGCAAGCAGACCTGAGGTGTATTATTGAGTCTAAGTTTAATAAGTGATATCTGGTTGCAAAAATAAAATTAATTTAAAAATACATAAATATGTGAAGGGTATATACAGTTATTTTAAAACAATTTATGCTTTACTAACATTGCTCTAAGTATTACAGTAATCTAATTTTTACAATAATCTTACTGTCAAAAACACCTACATGTATAAAAAACAGCAAAAAAGCATAATAGCAAATACGACTAATTTACAATTTTATTGAGCATGAAAATAATAAACATTAAAAATTATATTAAATCTAACTCTAACTTCATGGCAATGAAGCTCAAATCCAGAATTATCAGCCTGCACACTGGTGAAGAAAGAAGTTCTGTCATATGTGTTATTTATTTACTTTTCCTGCTGTTTTAGGTTTTTGCCATAGTATCGTTTAAGTATCGGTATTGTGATATTTAAGTTGGGTATCGTATCGAAGTCAAAATTTTGGTATCGTGACAACAATAACAGGAAGGAAACTATAGGTAAGTAGTCCATACAAAGGTTGACGGGGTGCTAGTCATAGACCAGACAATGGAGATGAGCTGATGAGGGTGATTGCTGGCAGGTGCGGGTGATTGTGGAGTGTGTGCAGGTGGAAGCCAGGGAGGATGATGGGAAATGTAGTGCAGAAGTGACAGGTGAATTGTGACAGTATTCCCCCCTCCCAGAAGACATGACCTCACACCAAACAGAATCCACCCAGGGAGGAAGGGAGGTAGAGCGGGTGGGTGTTTGGTGTCGGACAGGATGGCCCTGGAGCAGGCTTATTGGCTGGAGTGGACACTGGAGTGGGCTCATGGGCTGGAGCTGCCTCAGGGGTGGGCTTATGTGCTGGAGCGGACTTTGGAGCAGGCTCATGGGCTGGAGCGGACTCTGGAGCGGGCTCATGGGCTGGAGTGGACACTGGAGCGGGCTCATGGGCTGGAGTGGACACTGGAGCGGGCTCATGGGCTGGAGTGGACACTGGAGCAGGCTCATGGGCTGGAACAGACTGGGCTCAGGGGCAGGCTTATGGGTTGGAGCGGACTCTGGAGTGGGCTCATGGGCAGGAGCAGACTCTGGAGTGGACTCAGGGCCTGTAGTTGGCTCAGGGGCTGAAGCAGGTACTGGACCAGGCTCAGGAACGAGCGGTCTCTGGAGCAGGCTCATTGGCTGGAGTGGACACTGGAGTGGGCTCATGGGCTGGAGCGGACACTGGCGCGGGCTCATAGGCTAGAGTGGACTCTGGAGTGGGCTCAGGGGCTGGAGCAGGCTCATGGGCTGGAACAGACTCTGGAGTGGGCTCAGGGGCTGGAGCAGGCTCATGGGCTGGAACAGACTCTGGAGTGGACTCAGGGGCTGAAGCAGATACTGGAGCGGGCTCAGGAATTGGAGTGGTCTCTGGAGCAGGCCCATTGGCTGGAGTGGACACTGGAGTGGGCTCATGGGCTGGAGCGGACACTGGAGCGGGCTCATGGGCTGGAGTGGACACTGGAGTGAGCTCATGGGCTGGAGCAGACACTGAAGCAGGCTCAGGGGCTGGAGTGGACACTGGAGTGGGCTCATGGGCTGGAGCAGACTCTTGAGCGGGCTCAGGGGCGGGTTTATGTGCTGGAGCACACTCTGGAGCAGGCTGATGGGCTGGAGCAGACACTGGAGTGGGCTGATGGGCTGGTGCAGACACTGGAGCGGGCTCATGGGCTGGAACAAACTCTGGAGTGGGCTCAGGGGCAGGCTTATGGGTTGGAGCAGACTCTGGAGTGGACTCAGGGGATGAAGCAGATACTGGAGCAGGCTCAGGAACTGGAGTGGTCTCTGGAGCAGGCTCATTGGCTGGAGTGGACACTGGAGTGGGCTCATGGGCTAGAGCAGACACTGGAGCAGGCTCATGGGCTAGAGTGGACTCTGGAGTGGGCTCAGGGGCTGGAGCAGACTCTGAAGCAGGCTCAGGGGCTGGAGCAGACACTGGAGCGGGCTCATGGGCTGGAACAGAGTCTGGAGTGGGCTCAGGGGCAGGCTTATGGGTTGGAGCGGACTCTGGAGTGGGCTCAGGAGCTGGAGCCATCACTGGACTCTGGTCAGGGGCTGGAGCCAATGGTGTGCCACACACACAAAATGGCCATGTCCATAATGGTCAGCGCTGCATCCTCCAGAGCTGACTCTGGAGCTGGAACAAGCTCTGGAGTACTTTCTGGAGCAGACTCTTGGGCTGATGATGGTGAAGGACTTGGGAGGAGTTCTGTGGTGTGTCGTGGCTCAATGGAAAAAATGGAGAGAAAGTGACTAAATGGAACTGGCGCCTTCCTCAACCTCTCCAACAGTGAGGGATGTACCACTTAGCCGTACACATAATTTATGTATCATGCTAGAGTACACATTGTAGCACTTGCTGGTACCTGAAGAAACATATGACTGTCCAATCTCCTCCAGAATACCGTCTTCATCATGTCATCATTCCATGGCACCAAGTGGGTGAGCTAAAGGAACTCCTGTACATAGTCTTTAATTGGGCAGCTATTTTGTGTCATGGAGAGGAGCAGAGTGGCTGGATCAAAGGTAATGATGCTCATGTTATCGTTACTCTGTGTTGGTCTGGTCTTCTGTCAGGAAACACAGACTCATAGATATACAGGTTGTCGGTGTCCTAGTCGTAGACCAGACAATGGAGATGCCTTTTTACCCCAAAGCGAAGAACAAAACAGAACTTTGCTGTTTGTATATCGGGCCCCTGATGTGTCATTACTCTGTCAGATAATGAGCCAATCAAAGCATGACGGAGACTCCACGTTCTCTCACCAGACTGTTCCCTTGTACTTCCTGTCAGCATTTGTGATGTGCTTTATGATTTCAGTGAGAACACTATGAGCTCAGAAGAGACATAGCTGATACTTCACCTGATGGTGTTGCTGTCAAAAGATAAATGAGTGATTTACACATAAAAAATATTCATGATCTCATTTTTCATAATGTTTGATTTGATCATTCTCTCTTGAAAGAAAGCCTATAGGGTGACATCAGCCTTCAACAGTGTGTTCACGCGCACACAAACACACACACTTTTATACAGTACAAACTGTATATTCTATCCCCTAACCCTACCCATCACAGAAACCTTTCTGCATTTTTACATTTTCAAAAAAACATCACTTAGTGTGATTTATAAGCTTTTTTCCTCATGGGGACCAAAACAGGACACAAGGACAAGAATTTCTGATATTGCCATTTTTGTGGGGACATATTGTCCCCATAACTTATGGTTTAACAGGACACATACACACACACACACATGGTGAAGTTGCTCTCTGCTGAAGAGGCTTTTTTACAGTGTTAGCTCATTATTTCCACCTCTGTGGTTTTCGTCTTCCTGCTGTGAGTGTAGTTAAACATTCATGAACGAACGCTGTGGAAATGTCACTCCACTAAAAGTGGCTCCTCCCTGTGGATCACACTGAGAGAACAACACAAGAGACCAGTACTCACATCTGAGAGAGAGAAACACTGCATCAGCCGCTATAGCTTCATGTCAGAAAACACATCCATCATATATAGTATCAGACATCAGTATTAGATCTCAGAGACTCTGTTCTGACCTGCTATTAAGGAGCGTTTGTGGTGATCTGATCACAAGTGGTCATCACACAGGTGGAAATACACTGCTAAAAAAGATTTTTCAAATAAATAAAACAAAGATTGTTTGAGTACGTTTTACCAGAAAATACTTGTTCAGTCTTGGATAAATATTTTTCCGTTTAATTTATTGTGTTTCTTGTTGTTGTTTTGTTTTTTGTTTTTTTTTGTAATTATTTAAAATTTCCTAGCAAATTTCTGAGTGAAAATTGTTTCAAAGTAAACTGTGATATCTGTCAGGATGTCACAGATCTACCATTTCTGCACTACATTTCCCATCATCCATCCTTGATTTCACCAGCACTCTTTCAGCCATCACCTGCACCTGTACTCACACGCACACACCTGCACCTCATCTGCACCATCATCATCTCACCCATTTGAGCACACTCCTCGCTTCACTCATTGTCCGGTCTCATTCCTACGAAGTGGACTTTTACCTTGTTACTTCAGTGATCTTCTATGATATTCTCCAGCATTACCTCCAGCGTTGTCTCCTTCCTCAAGTCTCCTGTGTGTGCATAAAAATACAGGTGCTGGTCATATAATTAGAATATCATCAAAAAGTTGATTTATTTCACTAATTCCATTCAAAAAGTGAAACTTGTATATTATATTGTATATTATATTCACTCATTACACACAGACTGATATATTTCAAATGTTTATTTCTTTTAATTTTGATGATTATAACTGACAACTAAGGAAAATCCCAAATTCAGTATCTCAGAAAATTAGAATATTGTGAAAAGGTTCAATATTGAAGACACCTGGTGCCACACTCTAATCAGCTAATTAACTCAAAACACCTGCAAAGGCCTTTAAATGGTCTCTCAGTCTAGTTCTGTAGGCTACACAATCATAGGGAAGACTGCTGACTTGACATTTGTCCAAAAGACGACCATTGACACCTTGCACAAGGAGGGCAAGACACAAAAGGTCATTGCAAAAGAGGCTGGCTGTTCACAGAGCTCTGTGTCCAAGCACATTAATAGAGAGGTGAAGGGAAGGAAAAGATGTGGTAGAAAAAAGTGTACAAGCAATAGGGATAACCGCACCCTGGAGAGGATTGTAAAACAAAACCCATTCAAAAATGTGGGGGAGATTCACAAAGAGTGGACTGCAGCTGGAGTCAGTGCTTCAAGAACCACTACGCACAAATGTATGCAAGACATGGGTTTCATCTGTCGCATTCCTTGTGTCCAGCCACTCTTGAACAACAGACAGCGTCAGAAGCGGCTAAAGACAAAAAGGACTGGACTGCTGCTGAGTGGTCCAAAGTTATGTTCTCTGATGAAAGTAAATTTTGCATTTCCTTTGGAAATCAGGGTCCCAGAGTCTGGAGGAAGAGAGGAGAGGCACACAATCTACGTTGCTTGAGGTCCAGTGTAAAGTTTCCACAGTCAGTGATGGTTTGGGGTGCCATGTCATCTGCTGGTGTTGGTCCACTGTGTTTTTTGAGGTCCAAGGTCAACGCAGCCGTATACCAGGAAGTTTTAGAGCACTTCATGCTTCCTGCTGCTGACCAACTTTAAGGAGATGCAGATTTCATTTTCCAACAGGACCTGGCACCTGCACACAGTGCCAAAGCTACCAGAACCTGGTTTAAGGACCATGGTATCCCTGTTCTTAATTGGCCAGCAAACTCGCCTGACCTTAACCCCATAGAAAATCTATGGGATATTGTGAAGAGGAAGATGCAATATGCCAGACCATAGACTGTAAAAAAAGATGGACGCCGCTTCCTTCCATTGTATTGAACTGAAGCCAAAATGGGCCGATGAATGGGCGCTGACACGTTACGCAATACGTCAAAAAAAAAAAAAAAAAAAAAAAGTTTGGAGCCTGGGCATGCGCAGAAAGAATCGTCAGTGGAGCCCGGAGGCGGAGTCGCGGTTTGAAACTTTCGCCCAGACGACTGCGTCATCATTCATGTATTTTAAATAGACTATAAAAATGATACACAATTTAAAATTCTACCTATAAAATAATAGGCTATTCTGTTTCTAGAGCAATAATATTTTTGAAATAGCAAATTCAGTAGATGAACTCAATATAATATGCCACTAGAAACAACTCTAAATCGTCAGAAATGGTCCTACCATTTTAAATCAAGTTCAACAAACGTTACAGGAGATCGATTGCTGTAATTAGAGTAAGCTATCATTAGTTTTGTCCTGCTAATTATTATTTTATACCCATAAAAATAATAAGTAACTGCCAGATAACGATCACCTGCTTTTTCCCGACATGGTTAACATTAGGTGTGTTATCTTAACTAATAACATTTATTAATTAGCTTATAACGCCCACATTTAATGTTACAGAAAAAAAGTTCAGTGATCCGTCAGGTCCTGTAGGTCGGTTAGTACAGTTTACTGCTGAACAACTAATTTTGTTGGTGTTAAATAACAAAGAAATCGAAAATTAACAGTTAATACATCTTCAATCTCCCCTCGAAGCTCCGACAGTCCTCAGACAAGCTGTCAATCAACTTCGAATCATGACGACACACCCCGTTTTTATAGCATCAAATTGCTAGCTAAAATCTAAATCATCACAAAAACAAACAATTGAATATATATCAGCGTGATAACAACTACCTTAAATGACCAAAACCATCTTTCAGAAAGTTTTATTTGAAGCAGAATTTATTTTTAAGTTTTCACTGAAGTCTCATTCAACTGCATTGAGAGGGCGGGGTTTATGACCTGTACTGCATCCAGCCACCAGGGGGCGATCAAAGAGCCCGCAGCTTCACTTTTCAGGACGTATGAGACACACCCGTGCCAGACCCAACAATGCAGAAGAGCTGAAGGCCACTATCAGAGCAACCTGGGCTCTCATAACACCTGAGCAGTGCCACAGACTGATCGACTCCATGCCACGCCGCATTGCTGCAGTAATTTAGGCAAAAGGAGCCCCAACTAAGTATTGAGTGCTGTACATGCTTATACTTTTCATGTTCATACTTTTCAGTTGGCCAAGATTTCTAAAAATCCTTTCTTTGTATTGGTCTTAAGTAATATTCTAATTTTCTGAGATACTGAATTTGGGAGTTATAATCATCAAAATTAAAAGAAATAAACATTTGAAATATATCAGTCTGTGTGTAATGAATGAATATAATATACAAGTTTCACTTTTTGAATGGAATTAGTGAAATAAATCAACTTTTTGATGATATTCTAATTATATGACCAGCACCTGTATACTCACTGTGTTCCTAATGAGGTGTGTGCATCCATCCATCATCCTACCCATCCATCCACGATCTCCAGTTCCTGTAAGAGAAAGACATTTCAAGTTATCACTAACTTGGTTATCACTATTCGTCTCATTCAATGTATCTACTGAACTGCAAACTTACCTGCTTCCCACATTCCACTCAAGTGCTGTCAATAAAAATACATCTGTTAACCTCTATCTCTTTGTCTGAGAGTATGAAAAGAAGACCGGACCAAAGCAGACGGCAGCTATAAACATTCCTCTATGTCCTATTGATCAGCTTTACTCCCTTTCCAAAAATGGCGGTTCCCTTGCGGTACACTCCTGAGGCGTTTTTGGAGCTGGCCTCTGCCGTCTTCCTGGAGGATGATATATTGATGACTATTTTCCATTGAGGCCTTGATGAACCTCTGTACTCGAAGTTGTCCTGGGACACTAACATTTGTTCATTAGAACAATACATCCTGTATGCACTCCTCCTCAGTTGATTGTCCTCCAGAATGTCTCATCCTCTCCATACATTTTTAGATTCCACTCTAGAATTTTCTACAGCCCCTGAGTTCAGTATCAAGCCCTTCCCAGCTCCTGTGTCTTCTCTTAATTCCCCTTCAGTCCCTATCTCCGCATGTGAGTCTACCCCAGACACGACACCAACTCCAAGGAATACAGCATCACCAATCCCACTGGTCACAATGCTCCCTGAGTGTGAAGTCTGTGTCAAGGCTTCCTTTCCCTTTCCCCTGTCCATTCCAGTTTGTGAAATTTCTGAATCTGCTCCAGTGAAAGATATCAAATCCCATCATGGCCCTCATTCCAGAGACTCGTTCCATCATGGCCGCCACGCCTGAGCCTTCAGCCAAGATGTCTCCAGTCATTGTGGCCAGGCCAAAAGTCAAGGCTACGGCCAAGCCAATCCTATATGACCCCCTGAACTGCCCGTTCCGCCATGGTCCCCGGAATGACCGGTGCCTCCCTGGCTCCCTGAATGGCCTCTACCTCCCTGGTCCTCTGAGCTGTCGGCACCTCCCTGGAGGCTTCCTAGCCTGTTTGCGCTGCCCCACTCACCTTTCTGACAAGACTCCAGGAAGCTCGTCCTCCATCCCTGGTTTAATGATGGGGGGTCACAGATCTGTCACAGATCTACCATTTCCCATTATCTCCCCCTTGATCTCACCTTCAGCCATTACCTGCACCTCAGTACTGATCACACATACCTGCACCTCGTCTGCACCAGATGATGAAAATCATGATATTCACTATTAGCCTGATGACTCTATACGGTTCTGATCATTCTGCTACACTCACATGTTCTTTAGCAGATGTAAAAATCTAGTCATGCTATTATCATTTAAACTGATCAGTTAACTCGTATCTGCTGCTCATCACTGTATTTAGACCATTTCTATCTTAAGATTGTGCCACTACGGTGCATTATATAATGCACACACACATTCTGGAGCACTTCTAGATCCTGCACCATCACCAGACGGACACACACACTTCAGCAAGCATCACACCTCCTCAGATGTGTTCAGGAACACTAATGTCTGATATATCATGAGCATCACTGACACACAGACTGAATCAGAGCGACTGTTGTGACGTCAGAAACACTGATGTCATGCTCGTGTGTTTAAAGACAGTGATGTCCTCTTATTTCACACACACATGTGCTGCTTTCTGACGGCTCGTAATCCAGAGAGAGAGAGAGAGGCGATTATCCTCTGTCCTTTGTGTCTCATGAAAGGGATTTGACAATCATTTAATGGCCAGAGAACAGTCAGACAAGCTGAGCACTAATGCGCTAGTAAAACTGATGTCATCTGTGCTCTACATTACTGTTTCACTTTCCCTCAGTAACCTTCAGCTTTCACACGCTCATACTTTTAATAATAATAACAAGACACAGGTGTGGGTAATCAATTACCATGGAAACAAATAAGGGTACCTAAGAAACAAAGTAAAACAGGAACTAAACACAGTAAGTAAACACTGTGAAAAAAATAACTTCAAAATAAAAGTCCTAGAACACTGAACATACAAACCACAGAAAAAACCGTGACAACTAAAATATTTAAAACAATGTCAATATCAATATTTTCCAAGATGTTATATCAAAGTTAGATATTCCTGGATCGTGACAACTCAACACATGGACGTTTCTGCACACTTTCAGATTATGAATATTTAACGAGGCAAGCACTCTTTATGATTGGTTGTCTGTTGCTAACATTCGTTGGATTTGGCGCAGGGTTAAATGCAGCACTAAACCCCACAATTACATTCCTTTATCCGGGGTTGTAGCTGTTTAACCAGGGATTTAAAAAAGATGTTAACCCGGGGTTAAGAGTAGTGTGAAACCTTGTCCACAACATGAGTGTGTGAATCACAATGACTTCAAACTCTTATAAAACGATCCAGCCGTATTCTGAGATTGAGGGTGTGTTGGCGCTGAACGTGGTGTGTGGTGTGTGTTTGTGTGATAGTGAGGAGAGAGTTAATCTGGTTTATGTGTACTGAGGGCCAGATGGCACAGACAGATTAAACTCCCTCCTGTTTATCCTGCACTTCTCCAAGAGAAAGCCTCACATTAGATACATGTGACTTACCCTGTCCAGACTGAGGGATCGGGCTTTGAAGTACATTTCTGTAGGATTTACAGTGCTACAGTATACGAAACAAGCAGTGTGTTAATACATTGCATTGTGCCATTGTATACTGACAATCTTACAATCTGACATAAGATTAGGATTGTAAAAACAACACAATACTTTTAGAAAGAAAATCTGATGCTGATATTTCTACAAACATGCACTTTTCAATTGTCAGATATTTTCTAAATAAAATCATGAAATTGAAATGCATGACATAGTATATTTTAATTTACCATAAATGCTCGTCAGCAGCACCATATTTCAGAGACAATAGAATTATGAAATTATGTATAAAGATGTGCTTTATGCTATATCAAAGCCACAGAAATAAGAAATAAATAATTACATAAATATACAAAGAAATTGAAAATAATAATAATAATATGTGTATTTATACTTTTATTTACTTATTCATATATAATTTATCTATTTTCATTTATTTATGTATTTATGTCTACATTTTTTTTATTTTCACATTTATTTATACATTTATTTATTTGTGCATTTATTTATTTATACATTTCTTTGTCCGTATGGAAATAAATAAAAGTGGAACAAAATACAGAATAAATAAAAGAAATAAGAAAATAAAGTACACATTTATTTATTTTATTTATTTATTTGCATTTCTTTGTATATTTATTTATTTATTTATTTATTTATTATTTCTTTTTTTTACATTTATTCATTTTTGTATTTATGTATTTATTTATATATATATATATATATATATAAAATGAAAGAAATGAAAAAAAAAATATTTATATATATTATATATAAAATATATAAAAATATGTATATATATACTTTTTTTTTTTTTTTTTTTTACATTTCTTTCATTTTATATGTATTTATATATTTATTTGTTTATTTATTTATTATTTCGGCAGTCTTGGCACCCCATAGTACTTCTTCAGTGGATCAAAAAAAAGAAAAACACTAACTAATTACTCCAACTAATTGCATTAATTTACATAAATTTAAACTATAATATGTTTCATTTTAATTATTCATTCATTCTTTTGAAGTATGTTAATTCCATAATTCCTTAAAAAAAGTCTTTATATTTTTTTCACAAGGCTTCACATAACCTTGAAACACTGTTATCAACTAAAATCTAAATATAAAGAAACATTTAAAAAATGTTGCTTTATCAAAATCTGCACACACAGGCAAGGAGAAGGCTGAAAACATCATAAGAACGAGAAGAGAGAAATCCTTTACAAATGACCTGAAGTTCCTGGACTGATGCTGGTGTGTGTGAGAAGTGTGTGTATTGACACTAACAGTTGGCATCAGCTGTTCATTGTTAAAGTTGTTGTTTTTTACACATATGTAAATGAAGGACCCAAACAGCACCTGTTCTGTGGAATTGTGTTAAACATTTGCAAAAACACATCATAGTTCGATGGTGTTTGCTGTGGTTCGTGTGTGTGTGTGTGTGTGTGTGTGTCTTGGGCTGCTGGAATGTGTGAAGAGTTGACAGAGAAACACAAGATCATTTCAATTCCAGTGCGCTCGTCTGCTCTCGTCTCAGGAATGCTTTAGCTGCAGGAATGTGCCACAGAAAGGCTCTTTTCTTTGCTCGGCCCTCTCCTCCCACTGCTTTTCTTCACTGGCTTTCCTTTTATCCCTCTCTCTCTCTCTCAATCCGTGGGACGTTTCCTCCCCCGCTCAGCTCTGTAAGGTCACTCCTCCCTCCCTCTCTTGTCTCTAGCTCCGCCCCCATCCCCCATCCTTCTGTGCTGCCATCTGATTGGTCAGCGGCGAGCAGCCCCGCCCACTGATCCTCGAGCAGTCCTGTGTGTCCCTGCGCCCCACCCTCCGTTCCCGTCTGTGGCGAGCGCTCCGATCGGATCTTTCCCTCATCGTGTGCAAAGACCGGAGACGTGAAGGTGGTGAGACACCTCGTGAGAGACAGAGACACTCGGTCGTTTGGTTGTTTGGGTGGGACTCCTGGTCTCCGGCGTCTGACGTTTCTCCTGCGGCCGCTGCGGATCCGGAGGATGCAGTGAGAGATGGTGCACCAGGACAGCTGCTCCTATCAGGTAGGATCAGATGAGGAAAGGAGATGTCTTTAATGTCTCACTTGTTTCTCCTGAGAAAAAGACTCCAGAAATCTCTCATGCGTCTCCTCTGGGGTTTCTCAACACTGTCTCAGACTGAGCAAAAGCCAGTTTCTCATCAGATGATCTGAGCTGCTCTCCACGTTCATCTCTCTTGCTGGACGATGACTCATTCCCGTTATTATTGCTGTTTATTTTAGGAGAAACATCTGAGATCGAGTTGAGATTGAGACCTAACTGAGATCTAATGAGCCATGAGAGAGCAGGCTTATCTTCTGTGAGCAGAGGCTTTCCTGCTGGATCATTAAGATTTCATTCAGTTTCTAGATAAATCAGTTCATGACGGTCAGATGTGCTGCTTTACACATCAGAAGTCTGAAGATATGAGCGCGTTCAGGTGAATGATCGTGTAGTCGTGATGTGTGTGTGATACATCTCATAACCTCAAGAGAAGCGGCCCACTTTATTCAGCACACACACACACACACACTCCACATCACTGCCGTCAGTAAATCACTTTCATCGTTCATTAAAGCCGTGTGATGGTGAGCTGCTGCTGGATTGTGGATAGAGCCGCAGCTCATATAAGATGCTTACATGTTAAAAAATACTGGGTTAAAAACAACCCAAGTTGGGTTAAATATGAACAAACCCAGTGATTGGGTTAAATGTTTGCCCAACCTGCTGGACAGTTTTATTTATCCCAACTATTGTTTAAAAATGACTATAAAATGAACCCAAAATATGCTGGAAATTAAAAATTAGACACAAAAATCAAACAATAATAATCAAAAGATGAACATTTATTAATAAGCAATTTAATAAATGTTCATTGTTTAATTATTATTCATTTAACTTATTAATAAATGTTCATTTCAAGCATATTTTGAGTTCATTTTAAGCAAAGAATTCAGTCATTTTTAAACAATAGTTGGGTTTAAATAAAACTATTTAACCCAGCTTGGGTTGTTTTTAACCCAGCATTTGTTAAAGTGTATGTATAATAACAGTGAAGGACACTGATGGACATGCAGAAGCAGATCTGTGGATTTAATAACCAGCGCTGTACTGCTGTCTGCTCCTCTGATCATTTATTCTGTCGTCATCTCTTTCATTACTCTTTATCAGATCTGATGATGATGATGAAGATGAGTGGACGGCTCATGTGCGTTTGTTTGAGCTTCAATTTATATTGTAGATTGTGTTTTAATAGAGTCTGTGAGCACTGAGAGAGACAGAGACGTGTAACAAGATTACTTTCCACAGGAAACCACAGGACCGAGTTTAGAGACGTTTATTTTAGGAGGGAACGTGAAAGAGTCTGAGAGAATTTATGTGAAATAAAGACGTTTTATTAACAATTAATACTTTAATCATTACATTTATTATTGAAATTAATACTTTTATTCTGCAAGGATGCATTAAACATCAAACTTCTGTTTATATTTCAAATAAATGCTTTTGAACTTTCTGTTCATCAAAGAATCCAAAGAATCTCCATTTCCACAAAAATATGACTGTTTTCAACATTGATAATCATCATAAATGTTTCTTGAGCATCAAATCATCATATCAGAATGATTTCTGAAGGATCATGTGACACTGAAGACTGGAGTAATGATGCTGAAAATTCAGGAATAAATTACACTTTACTATATATTCACATAGAAAACAGCTGATTTACATTATAATAATATTTCACTGTTTTTACTGTATTTTTGATCAAATAAATGTAGTCCTGCATTATATACATTCTTCACCCCTATATTTAGACTTTAACAGGTTTGTTGCATGTTTTGAGAGAGAAATGTCATGTGGTTGAATAATGTCACGCTTCAGGGTTACAGTTATTAACAATAATTAACTATTGATACTTTTAGGTTGTAACATATGCTGGGTTGGCAGTAATAGTTTATCTGTGTGCTAACAATATATACGTTTTACAGTGCATGTTTATTCATAGGATAGTAGAGAGCATGAGCTCTGACAGGAAGGAAACGGTGAGGAAATGAGAGCCTGAAGAACTGCAGGAGAGGAAACAGTGTTAATGAAGGGTATATCTGAGCAGAGCTGAAAATTATTCAAAGTTATTCATGTGCTGAATTAGACGGGGAGAGCAGAGATATGACAGAATAACAGCTGAAGACGGCGCAGGTGAGGAACAGAGAGAGGAAATGATGCGTGTGTGTGTGTGTGTTGGGGACGGGGCCCAATCCTCCAGGGGCCTCTTGATTAGGCTGGTATCCAGGCAACCGCCCGCTGGAGACGACTGGTGCCGGCCTGTCTGTGTCTCTGCCTGAACACACACACACACACACACATTATTTACACCTCACTGTTCAGCACAGCCTCACACACTCTCTCTGTGTCTCTCCTGCAGAAGCACAATAATAATGTGTCTCTTGGCCTTCAGTATTTACTCACACATAATGTGTGGATGACCAGACCTGCAGCATTAAAAACTGATTTCATCTGTTTGTGTTTGCAGTATTATTTTGCTGTGTTTCTCCCATGATGTTGAGGGTATGTCTGTTGAGTCTCAGAAGGTGCCGTTTGTCAAAACAACCTCACAGAAACACAGCGATATGGAAATATTTTTTATATGATGTATTAATGTGTCAGTAGTGCAGTGGTCTAGTGTGACAATAGAGCAGTTAGAGGGCTGCGCTGGGATCGGGATCCCGCGGGATCTAATGTCACGGGAGCGGGCGGGTTTACCTTCGTCCCGCAGTAACAAAGAGTAAACAAATGAAGCTCACCACAGTCAGTCAGTAACATTCTCTTCCTCAGCAGGCTACGCCAACGTCATTCATTATTAAATTTATTCGTTAAGAACGTTTAATGTTTTTTTTAGTATTATTTATTTTTGTTTTTGCTCTATGTTCATTCGCTAGGCTACATAAACACCTGTGATATAGGTGAGGCTTTTATTTCCTGTTTATTTTATTTGTTTTATATTTCATTTGTTAAGTAATTCAATTAAATATTGTGATTTTTTTTTTTTTTTATTTAACAGTTGATAGAGTTTTAACAAAAAGCTGTCTGAATGTGTCATTTGTGGTGCTAGAGTTACTTTATCTTCTGGTCAAACACATCTCTGTTATTCTGAATGTTTAGCATTTGTGTCATTTTTTCACAATTTCTATCAAACATGTTTGCAGGAACAGGCGGTAATGGTCAGAAATTCAGCGTGTGTGTGTGTATAGATGTGTGTGTTGTGTGCTGAGACTGGATCTGATCACAGTAGCTCTTATGTGAGCTGTGTTTAGGCTCAGACAGTGTTCAGGCAGCGTCTCCTCAAAAAAACTGGATGAAATATAGAGAAAAATAATCCATATTACAAAAATAAAATGACACAAATGTGACATTAAAAAGTGTAAAAGTCACTTGTTTTTATAAAGTAACAGTGTCCAGCAGCGACACCCGCAGGTGAAGTTCCTCCTCTGAACCCGTTGAGTTTTAACAGAACCCCTAAAGAGTGCACTGGGTTTAGTGGGGGGTAATTGAGATTGACTGAGGGAAAGTCATGTGAGAGGAGGCAGTGCCTACATCACGCTATGATTGGATATGATTGGTTCATGCTATAAATCACGCTTCTTGATTGTGTTCTCAAATCAGCATGAATGACAATGATGGTGTTAATGGAAGAAAAAAAAAAAGGAAAGTCAACAACTCAGCCATTTAGATATCACTTCTTTATGTCACATCAAAATCAAATATGGAATGGCTGAAAACATGATGACTCTGGCGGTTTTTAGTGAAATTTTGTGAAATTAAAGATACACCTTCATGTCTGTGACCAGTGTTAATCGAGCTTGATGACTGCTGAAATATGTTGACTATTAAAAAGAAAAGCTGAACAATAGTTCACAAATAATATCTATAGTTTAAATTGTTTTTATTTTGGAATAAATGTAAAAAAGCGGAAAAAAAATAAAACGAACTTGATTAAATTTATATTTGGTTTTAATAAATAGAACATTACATAGTGAAAAATAAAAATAGAATTGTGTTTGGTCTCTCTTTTTTATGTAATGTTTATTTAACCTGGAAAATTAATTACAGGGTCATACATTTGCATTTGATATATTAAAAAAAATAATAATTGAGGACTCATTTTAAAACCCCACCGCACACCACTGGTGTTCATCATTCATTCATTCATTTAGACTGCATTAAGGAGATGATCCATACTAAATTAAATTACATTTTACATTTGGGAATATTGAATTTTCCAACCCTAATATGAAACGATATTTTGTCAGAGGTGTGATGCCAAAAAAGTCTCTATTTTTTTAGGATTTTGTCACAATAATTAGAACAATTTGTAACAATAATTAGACAATATTTTGCTCAGTGTTTTTGTGCTGGTTTCGGCGAGCCTGATCTCATGAAAGTGCATATCGATAGCATGATTTTCTGTTTCTATTTAACGTGCTATTTATACACAGAAATTACAATTGCCGTGAGTATGATACGTATGTGTTTGAAGTGCATATAGTACGCAATTTTCATGTGCATATGATACGTAATTTGTTGGCATGCATATGATATGCACTTTTTGTGTACATATAATACGCCCCTACCCCACACCACTAATCCTGCCCATTGTGTATCATATGCATGCAAGAAGTAATTTCAGCATATAAACAGCACTCCAAATACAGACAAACTCGTGCTGTAGATACGCAGTACTAGGAGATCGTGTTGTTTCGGCCTGTCATGGTCAGCTGGAGCTTCTCACATTCTTCATATTCTGTGCCATGATCAGCTGTGACACAAATGTACATTTACACTTGATTTTCCAAGGGCTTTTTTTTTAACAATGAAATATATGCATTTTTTTATTTACTCAAATAATGAGACACTATATGGCTGTTAATGAAAGCAAATCAATCACAGTCAGTCTTTGCACTGCAGAAGAGATGTGTATCTGAGGAGGCATCTGGATGTGTTTACAGACTGTTTAATGCAGCTCAGATGTGGCATGAATGCATTTACACCACCATTACAATATGCATAAATTAAAAAAATATATATATTTTTTAAATTAAACTTTAAATATGAAACTAAAGCCACCAGTAGGTGGCGGCATGTCTCTGTCTTAAGTCATTCATTCAAATGAGTCGTTCAAAAATGCAGATTCATTCAGTAATGATTGAGATTGTTGTGGATTTGTTTGAAATATATTATGTGGTGAAATAGAGTTAAAATCAGACCTTATTGACAATATTGTAAATATAAGAGAAACTCACACAGGCACATTTTTGCTCCATTTCTTGCATGTTGAGGTCATTCTAACTGAACGCTGCTGAGCTAATACTTGTGTTTCAGTAATTGACTGTATAAAGAAACTGCAGAAGTTTCCATCATTCCAGAACTTCTCTATGATTCGTCAACCATCACTTTGAGCTGATGTAACTTTAGAGAGACATTAGAGGGGGTCGCTGTGTTGCAGGTGTCAGAATGTGATGATGTTGTGTTTTTATATTTAGTAGATATTGTCCTGATTCTCCCATCATGCATTGCTTGTCCTGATTCAGTGTAGCTGTAGGATATTTAGGTAGGCGGATGTGGACGATAGACTAGTAATTCAGTTTAAATCACCCATAATCCTCTGGGCTCAGCAGTGAATGACGCTCACTTCCTGTGCTCTGATCCAGCAGAAAAAACACTGCAACAGATAATGAGAGAAAAACACATTTTCATTCTTGTGTGTGTGCCTACTTAACCATATTGTGTATATTATATATATATATATATATATATATATTGTTTGTATATTATTACATATACCTTATGAACTATATAATATAGTGTCTTCATGCTCTTGTATCTTCAGATCATGAGCTCCACAGCGCTGTCTGATCATAATCATGATCTCCTGTAGTGTGATGATTGTGTGATTGATTGACAGCTTTTCTGTGTGACTGATAATGTAGAGATAATTATTGATCTCCCCGAGCAGCTCTGAATGTGTGTGCTAATGCGCTTCATGTCTCGCTGCTGCCACCTGCTGGTCTCTGTGTGCGTGTGTCCTCATGTTCAACCTGTGTTTCCTCTGCTTCTGTCTCAGGCCCAGAAGAATGAGCGCGAGTCCATCCGGCAGAAGCTGGCGCTGGGCAGTTTCTTTGACGATGGGCCGGGCATCTACACCAGCTGCAGCAAGAGTGGCAAACCCAGCCTGTCCTCACGGTCAGTGTGTGTGTGTGTGTGTGTGTGTGTGTGTGTGTAACAGATCCCTGAATCTCTTTAGAACTGGCCTGGATCATATTTCATACCAAAATCAAAAGTCCAGAAAAATAAATATATATATATATATATATATATATATATATATACACACGGATCAGGCATAACATTATGAGCACTGACAGGTGAAGTGAATAACTCTGATAGTGGGGTGTTCCCGGTCTGCAGTGGTCAGGATCAATCAAAAGGCTCACTGATGCACGTGGGGAGCGAAGGCTGGCCCGTCTTTCAGCAGGGTAATGCTCCTGCCACAAAGCAGAAATGGTTCAGGAATGGTTTGAGGAGCACAACAACGAGTTTGAGGTGTTGAGGTATATACTGTATAAGAGACCTGATCTCAAGAGGTACTGTAGAGACTGCAGACTATAGATCCCTTGTTAGAGCCTGCAGACCTGGGTTCGAGTCTTGCTTTGAGCTGGCATTTTGAACACAGGAGGGGTTTTATATACAGTGGGTACGGAAAGTATTCAGACCCCCATAAATTTTTCACGCTTTGTTATATTGCAGCCATTTGCTAAAATCATTTAAGTTCTTTTTTTTTCCTCATTAATGTACACACAGCACCCCATATTGACAGAAAAACACAGAATTGTTGACATTTTTGCAGATTTATTAAAAAAGAAAAACTGAAATATCACATGGTCCTAAGTATTCAGACCCTTTGCTCAGTATTTAGTAGAAGCACCCTTTTGATCTAATACAGCCATGAGTCTTTTTGGGAAAGATGCAACAAGTTTTTCACACCTGGATTTGGGGATCCTCTGCCATTCCTCCTTGCAGATCCTCTCCAGTTCTGTCAGGTTGGATGGTAAACGTTGGTGGACAGCCATTTTTAGGTCTCTCCAGAGATGCTCAATTGGGTTTAAGTCAGGGCTCTGGCTGGGCCATTCAAGAACAGTCACGGAGTTGTTGTGAAGCCACTCCTTCGTTATTTTAGCTGTGTGCTTAGGGTCATTGTCTTGTTGGAAGGTAAACCTTCGGCCCAGTCTGAGGTCCTGAGCACTCTGGAGAAGGTTTTCGTCCAGGATATCCCTGTACTTGGCCGCATTCATCTTTCCCTCGATTGCAACCAGTCGTCCTGTCCCTGCAGCTGAAAAACACCCCCACAGCATGATGCTGCCACCACCATGCTTCACTGTTGGGACTGTATTGGACAGGTGATGAGCAGTGCCTGGGTTTCTCCACACATACCGCTTAGAATTAAGCCAAAAAGTTCTATCTTGGTCTCATCAGACCAGAGAATCTTATTTCTCACCATCTTGGCAAACTCCATGCGGGCTTTCATGTGTCTTGCACTGAGGAGAGGCTTCCGTCGGGCCACTCTGCCATAAAGCCCCGACTGGTGGAGGGCTGCAGTGATGGTTGACTTTCTACAACTTTCTCCCATCTCCCGACTGCATCTCTGGAGCTCAGCCACAGTGATCTTTGGGTTCTTCTTTACCTCTCTCACCAAGGCTCTTCTCCCCCGATAGCTGTTCAGGACGGCCAGCTCTAGGAAGGGTTCTGGTCATCCCAAACGTCTTCCATTTAAGGATTATGGAGGCCATTGTGCTCTTAGGAAACCTTAAGTGCAGCAGAAATGTTTTTGTAACCTTGGTCAGATCTGTGACTTGCCACAATTCTGTCTCTGAGCTCTTCAGGCAGTTCCTTTGACCTCATGATTCTCATTTGCTCTGACATGCACTGTGAGCTGTAAGGTCTTATATAGACAGGTGTGTGGCTTTCCTAATCAAGTCCAATCAGTATAATCAAACACAGCTGGACTCAAATGAAGGTGTAGAACCATCTCAAGGATGATCAGAAGAAATGGACAGCACCTGAGTTAAATATATGAGTGTCACAGCAAAGGGTCTGAATACTTAGGACCATGTGATATTTCAGTTTTTCTTTTTTAATAAATCTGCAAAAATGTCAACAATTCTGTGTTTTTCTGTCAATATGGGGTGCTGTGTGTACATTAATGAGGAAAAAAATGAACTTAAATGATTTTAGCAAATGGCTGCAATATAACAAAGAGTGAAAAATTAAGGGGGTCTGAATACTTTCCGTACCCAATGAATATATAGGTAAAAAGTTTGGGGTTTTATGTTTACAAACATAAAAAAATTGTATGTTTGTAAAAAGTTGTAAAAAGTCTAAAAGAATAAAAGAACAAAATTGTGAAATATTCCAGTTTAAATCAGCTGTTTTCTATGTGAATATATAGTAAAGTGTAATTTATTCCTGTGATCAAAGCTGAATTTTCAGCATCATTACTCCAGTCTTCAGTGTCACATGATCCTTCAGAAATCATTCTGATATGATGATTTGATGCTCAAGAAACATTTATGATTATTATCAATGTTGAAAACAGTTCTTCTTCTTTAATGAACAGAAAGTTCCAAAGAACATTTTTATAGACAATAGAAATCTTTTGTAACATTTTAAATGCATCTTTGCTCAATAAAAGCATAAATTTCTTGAAAAAATAAATAAAAAAATACATACTGACCCCAAACCTATAAATAAAAAAACCTAAAAAGATGACAGCAGTGAGAGTTTCACTTGATGTTCCCTTCAGCAGATCTTTTGCTCTCACGTTTCGTGTCTATTAAAGCACTATTACATGTTTTTGAGGAAGTCTGCTGGTAGTTTCAGTCAGACAGCATGACTTGTGTGGATTCAGGTAAGTGGTGCCTTCCAGGATGTTTTTACCTCGTGTGTGTGAGTGTGTGTGTGTGTGTGTGTGTGTGTGGTCTCTGTGTCCATCTTGGACTGCTGTGAGAGAGAGTGACATCAGACAGAGGAGACATGCGGACAACGGGCCTTTTCTTCAACTTTCCATGACCGCAGTATCAGAGCAGAGCTCCGCTAGTGAAACAGCGTCACGTTTCTGTGTGCACTCTCTCTATGAACACGAAGGGTTTCCCCCTTCAGCGCCGCATCCCGACACACAGACTCTTCCCAAAAGGGAAGCAGCGCACAGACTTTAGCCTCAATCACTGCGCCTCACTTTCTGTTTCACATGACCACGATGAGCACTTCTTGTCATTGTTTTGTCATGTTGAATGTCATAATGCTGCTGTTATTACAGTAAACATTTACACTGTGACCCAGTTTACGTCCTCCACTGGGTTCGAGACTAGATGTAACGTTACTTTGAGTTGAGCAATAAATTAATCCCATGTGCGTTAAGGCTGGACACCAGAGCAAAACCAATTTTGAGATATTGTGCTTCCACACTAGTGGAAAGAACACGCTTATAAGTGTTTATTTTATTGCACTTTATCTATTTGTGTCTGTAGATTTCAATTGCAACACATATCTTTAAAAGTTGAGTTTTTTTCTCCTGCAATGAGTCAGAAACATTTACACACGCCGAACTATACAGCTTTATTCCTATATATATATATATATTCTGAAGGTTTCTTCATGTATCATTCGGCTGATTTATAGAGCACTTTTATTCCCCAAATCATGGTGAACATCTTTTTTCCTGTCTGTTGACAGTATTTTCTGATGTATGGAGTGATAAATAGAGAAATGAAAAATCCCCTCTGTAAAAACCTTTAATATGTCAACAAAATCAAATGAGAATTTTGACCCAGTGGCTTTATTCATTATGATATGCATATTTAAACATAAGATTTTTCAGTTGTCTTCATGTACTGTGATCAGTCAGCTGGAGACAGAGTTGTGATGTGAATTAGTTAAAAATCTGACCCTGTTCAGCTGTGATAGATGAACTCTAATCCAGGGTTGCCAGGTTTTCACAACAAAACCCATCCAATCGCATTTCAGGGGGTCCCCCAGTACAAATCACGTTCCGGAGGGTAAAATCCGCTTTTTGGTGGCGTTCCCCTGGTAAAATTTGCATTCCAGGGACTAAATATCATGTTATTTGGAGTCACTGCTGTAATCTGACATTCACCATGCATCTCATTTCAATTAATTGTAGAAAAAAGTGTGTAAATATTAACTCATTTTTTACAGCCATTTAGACTAAATCTGCAATCATCTTTTATAAATTCATTACATTTTAATGTTCTTCTTCTTATTTAATGCTAAAAGTATTTAAACTGTCGATAACATCACAAACTTCAGCTCTGCTCAGTTTCTGATCAGTGTTTTCTGATGGTTCAGCTTTCGAACCCTCCTGCCGCTCATACAGTATCTCTCGCTGGGAGTTTTTCCTGCATTATTAATGATTAAACTGATTGATCCCAGCCTGATGTCTTCAGAAAGACTGAAATACTGCTAGTGAACCACAGCAGAGCACCTGTAAACCTGCTGTTATCACATTAAAGTGCTGTTTCTACCTGTTTCTAAATGAGTTTTGCTGGTGTAAATTGACGTGATGTTTAATAATATATTACCAGTTGTTTTGGATATTTAGCATGTTTAGGTTATTATTTTCTCTTCATGTGAGGGAGTTTACCAGTGTATCACATGATACTGAACATATGTTTGTTGATAAACTGAAGTCAAAATGATGATATCTTGACAGGCTCCAGAGTGGAATGAACCTGCAGATCTGTTTCGTCAATGACAGCGGCAGCGACAAAGACAGTGATGCAGATGACAGCAAGACAGAGACGAGCCTGGACACGCCGCTGTCACCCATGGTACACAAACACACACTCTCACACACAGTCAGGGATGCAGTGGGATGTTTACTCTGGCCGCGAGTGTCACAGAGGTCAAACACGCAAGTTTTCGAAACAGCCCCGTCCAGAATGCCCCTGATCTGGGATGTGGTTTGAGAGCCATGGCTTCCCAGCAGTTACAGTAACGTTACAGCATGAGTCAGAGAGGGTCACAGGCCAGAGAAATGACCCCACCTACACTGACCCTGTACAATCATCATTCATCACCCTTAATCATTACAACACACACGACATGTGTAGATTCCCCCTGGACACGCGCTGTCACACATTTTTGTACATCTGTGTTTAGTGAGGACATTCATTGACACAGTGCATTCTCTATATCCTTACCCTAACCTTACTTATCAGTGCCTAACCCAAACCCTTACCCTAACCCTACTTATCAGTGCCTAACCCAAACCGTTAACTTAAATCTAATTATAACCTGACCCCTGAAACCAACTCTTGACCCTCAAACAGGCATTTAAAGGGGAACTATAATGCGCCTTTCACAAGATGTAATATCAGTCTCTGGTGTCTCCAGAATGTGTCTGTGAAGTTTCAGCTCAAAACAGATCATTTATTATAGCTTGTCAAATTTGCCCCTATTTGGGTGTGAGCAAAAACACGCTGTTTTTGTGTGCGTCCCTTTAAATGCAAATGAGCTGCTGCTCCCGCCCCCTTTCCAGAAGAGGGCGGAGCTTTAACAGCTCAACAACAACAAAGCTGGAGAATCTCACGCAGCCAAAATGAGGATTGTCAGTAACGGTGTTCAGCCTTACATTGTTCAAACCGGAGTCGACACTGATGGAGAGACTCAGGAAGAAGTTACAACTTTTAGACGTTTCTGAATGGTTAGTGGATAAATTTATGTAGTTGCTGTGGAGTTGATTCAACTCATCCACTAGCATGTGCCGTCATGTTCATCTTTTGTGTTGAATTGACCCTCGTTTGTGAAGCAGTCCGCCGTAAAATGACGGCATGTCAACAACACTCTACTACAACAACTCTTCCTCTTCTCTAAAGCAGCCCAACATGGCCCCGCCCCCTTTGTTGTGTGTTCTCGGGGGCGGGGTTTATGTAAATTATAGGGTTTGTGATGTCACTAACCCAGGAAGAAGCTCGTTGTAGTCCCTACCAGCCGTTTAAAAAGCGATTTCTGTAAAAGAAAATATCTCTCTTTGCACTGAACTTTGAGTGTCGTAACTTTGCAGATGTTGTTTATGATCAAACAGCAACATTACACACTAACTAAAGTTAAAAAAGCAAAATCATAATCAAAGAACCCTTTAAAGGGTCTCAGAAATTGAGGATCGGCCAAAATGTCCTGATAGTTGTACAAGTACACACACACACACACACACACACACACACACATATTTCCACTCATCTTCAGTTTGTTATGCTGGTAATATATTCCGTTTGGAAATAACACACAGTTGAATCATTCTGTTAGTTGCATTGGTTTGTGGTCAGGTGAAGAAATGTCTGATTATTTGTCTTCTGTCCTCTCTGTCTTCAGAGCAAACAGAGTTCGTCCTACTCGGACAGAGACACCACGGAGGACGACTCCGAGTCTCTGGAGGACATGGACTTCCTGAGCCGACAGAAGAAGCTGCAGGCCGAGGCCAAGCTGGCGCTCGCCATGGCCAAACCCATGGCCAAGATGCAGGTGGAGGTGGAGAAGCAGAACCGTAAGAAGTCCCCTGTGGCAGACCTGGTGAGCGCTCCTCTCTCCCACATCACGTTTCACACATCACGTGCGCTCGTGGACAAGGTTTGTCCCTTCAACCACAGCAGTGTGCAGACAGGAACTCGAGCAGAGAGCGAGTATGTGTGCGTTTGTTTGTGTGAGCTAGTGCAGGCTGGGAAAAAAAAGAAAGTGTCATTGATTATGAAAGACTTCGGCTAGTCATTTCTCCAATATTCAGAACAGATAAGGCTTTTTCGGTGGCTGTGAGTTATTATCGTGACTGTTGCTAACCTAACCAAGAGCAATGCGCTTTTAAAAATTGAACATTGTCATTTCAAATGAGAAGTTTTACTTTAATGTACATTGTTTTAATAATCTTTAGTCGTCCTTTAAAGAAGTGCATGTTGACTAACATACTAAAGCACATGTAAAGTGCTTGATTATAATCTAACTGTAGTGTGTAGGGGTGTGACGAGACGGTTAGCTCACGAGACGAGATTTTTACAGTGTTTTTAAGAAATCCTAAATTAGGAAATGCATGACTAGAAAAATATTCTGCAGGTGTATTTGAAATGTTTTAACTAATCATCTTGTAATGAATGTCATTTCAGTTCTACTTTCTGAGACTGAATTATCATATGCAGTAAAAGACAACAATACTCAAGCACTGTAAAAGGTTTTCCACAAACTCAGCTGACTGACTTCTCTTCTGTATGATTTCAGTCTCTTCAGACCTTACTGTACATGATTTATGAGCTTCTGCAACCTTTGACCTCCTAACTGAACTCCTGTCCACAAATTGATCGTAGAAATAATAGCAGTATAAATAAAAAGTGCAAATAATAATACTCTCTCAATATTCAAAGTGCAAATAGAGACCAGATTTATTCTTCAAGCATGATACAGAGCTGAGAGATGGTTACAACCACACAGCCCAGCATAAGATAGCTCTCATATTGGGAGATACTTGCATGCATCTTTCAAAGTGCGAGGTACTGATATCGCGTTTTACTTCCGCTTTCAATTTCGCGATGCCGTGATCTCTGTGAATAGGGAGCGGTGGATCTGAGCGCACATTCTACAAGATAAGACATTTCTACACGGCCGATAATCCTCCGCCATGGTCTCGTCAGTCATCTCGTCACTTCGATCCTAACTTCAGCCTCACGCTCATTTCACGAGACAGCTTTTCACCTCTACGAGAAATCTCGCCACATTTTAATCTCGTCACACCCCTAGTAGTGTGTTATTTGATATTAAAGTTGATGTATTTTAAATGTACCAAATTGCAACTTCATAATTACAAATGTGCAATTACAAATATTTAAATGCATGATATGTTTCAGTAGAAATTACATTGAAATATATTTTAGTTGACAATAAATGCTTGTCAGTAAGTTCATCAGCACACTTTAACCATATTTCAATAAATGATTATGAAATTACAATAAATGATTGTGAAATTACATGTAAAGATGTAATTCTTCTAAAGGTCAGACTTAAATATAAAATCATGCTAAAGTGTACTTCTTTTCACAAGGGAAAGCCTACATTTTGGCACAGTAAGTGTGAAAATCATGTCATTTTACAATCAGCATTACAGCTATATACAGTAAACTGAACAGTGCGGTATATTAATAACTCCTGACATTTCTCTTTTTCATAAACCTGTGCGATCACTGTCACAGTTGTAATGTTTTATTGGTGGATGGGCAGTCCGTGGTGTCAGATGCACAGTTGGAATATTATCATGACACGCTTTAGGTGACTTACTGGTCAGTTTAATATAGAAATACAATCAAAACAGAAATGATGACACAGACTCAGTTGCATGACGCTCAGTGACGTATCGACATCGTAGTCGAGAACGCCTCCACTCACACCAGATAGTTGCTCTTCGTCTGTCACCATCTGAACTGAAACTATGACACACCAAACAGGAAGCAGCTGGCAAAAACTGCCCAAATGCACTTCCTCTTGAGATGTGTCTTACAGCCGAAGCACAGCGTAAGGAGGCATGTTTTCCAACGCTGGGGCACGGCGGGGGATTTCTCCTGCGAGGAGCGCGTAGCACGAGAAAAGCGAACATGCGGCTTGAATCCCCATGGTAATCGCGGTCGCTGCTGGTCAGCGTTTAGCCGCTCTGATGCTGCCCACACTCTCCTGAACTCATGAGTTTTCTCACATCTGCAGCAGCTCACACCGATTCATCTGTGCTGTGCTCCTCCGATCTCTGCACATGTTTTGGTAGTAAGAACAAAACTGACCTCTGGCTGTGAAAATTCCTTCGAAACAGCATCACAAGTGCCACTTTAAGAGTGTTTCTCTTCACTGGTCGTGTCAGCAGGGAAGCCCCTATTTAGATCATCTCGAGCTCATCACACTAAATCTCTGTGTGTAGGAGAAACCTTCATCGTGTCACTTTGAGCACTATTGCATCAGATATCTTATACAGTGATGTCTGATGGTGTGCTGTGATAGTTTTCACTGTGTAACGTGTCTCGTGTGTTTGAAGGGGACCTATAACGCCTCTTTCACAAGATGTAATATCAGTCTCTGGTGTCTCCAGAATGTGTGTGTGAAGTTTCAGCTCAAAATACCCCACAGATCATTTATTAGAGATTGTCAAATTTGCCCCAATTCAGGGGCAAAACCAATCAGCATCCTCGAAATCTGACTACTGTGTGCTAGTAACAAAATGATTCCTCTGTGAGAGTCAAATGCTAATGTTGTGGTTGTAGGTGAGAATGTAACTCATAGATTGAGTTCTTATCGTATTGTACACTATAACACCAGACGTGGGTGTTGTCGCTCCGCATCCGCTTCAGACTGTTTGTGAAAGGAAACGCAAAGTGTAAATTTAAATGTGAATTTCTTTATATGTGCATATTGTATTTATACAGCATGCAACTCTTAGTTTAAACAGACATTTTAACTGGTCATAACTTCTGGAGAGAAACAGCGCAGACACTCGACAAAGATGAATTTTTTTTGTTTGTTTTTTTTTTAAGTGACCTGGGTTAAAAACATCCTAAGTTGGGTTGAAAATGGACAAACACAGTGATTGGGTTGTTTTGACCCATTGGTTGGGTTAAACGTTTGCCTGCCCCACCTGTTGGGTAGTTTTATTTCACTCAACAATTGTTTAAAAATGACTGTATTGCTTGCTTAAAATGAACCCAAAGTATTTGGGAAATGAATTCAATTCACATTTATTTGTATAGAGCTTTTCAAAATACATATCGTTTCAAAGAGAATGCATGTCAACATTACAATTTTTAGAGAATCAATTTTTAGGGAATTTAATTCACAATCACTGTTAGCAGATTAATTGAAGGTAGAAGCAATGAGCTCCTGGAAATAATCAATTACATATTAACAATAATTATAGAAAATTGGGAATGTGCATGTTGATCCAGATGTTGTGCCACCTGAAGTCCTCGCAGGAGTTGGCGGCGTCTCTTCAAAGGTGTTAAATTATCATTTATAAATTAGTTTAATTAATAATAATTAAACAATAAACATTTATTAAATTTGATTATTATTGTTGCCTCTAGTAATTATGTGTCTGATTTTTAATTTCCAACATATGTTGGGTTCATTTTAAGCCAGACATATAGTTATTTTTAAACAATAGTTGAGTTAAATAAAACTACCCAGCACGTTGAGCAAACATTTAACCCAACCACTGGGTTTGTTCATATTTAACCCAACATGGGTTGTTTTTAACCCAGCATTTTTTAGAGTGTATGTCAAGTTACCTTTATTTCTATAGCACAGTACAGATCATTTCAAAGCTTCTTCACTGTAATAAACAGGAAAATAACAATGTTAATGTTGCCAAATTCATCAGTTATGAAACATTCATTTTCAGCTATAAGCAGCTCTACAGAACACAACAGACTGTCATTATTCAGTCCAGTTCAAGTTTTGTTCCCTTCTAATGCAATCAAATCAATAATATTACTGAATATTAATTAAAAGAAATAACATCATGGTTGTCTTCCATTTTGCAAGACTGAGATGATCTTTTTTGCACATATTCTAAAACTTTAACTTAAAACCACATGTGAAGAAAACAATTGCAGTTGACTTTATGGCAGGATTAATCAGACACCGGTTCAGACCGTACATCTTCAGACATAAACACGTTACTCTGATTCTCGCTGACATTACATTCTTCTGCTAGTTAATACATCTTTCAACAACCCAGTTCCTTAATATCTCATGCAGCTCCAATCTGTCTTCATTGGGGAAAAACATTTTAGCAGGAAAAAGCACAGGCAAGTGAAATAATTTGAAAGTAAAACTGTATCAGAATGAATCGAGTCCTCATGGGAACTTCAGATGGGTGATTTACCTGAAGCTGCTGAAGAATTACCATGTGTGATACTAGTATTTGTAATGTGAAAAACCTGCTTTAGTTTCTGTGAAGAGATCTGGTGTTAATACATATTTTATTCAGTGTCCTTCATGTCCACTCACACACAGCACAGCCCCCAACACTCACTGTAATGACACAGTAATCAGGGACAAACTGCTGGAATTCTCTGGAAGTCTTGATTGATGTCATCATGATGCTGCAGTTAAGAACTGTGTCATATCTCTCCATAATCACACATCAGCTATACTGATCGCCCTGACCCGTGCATTGGTCCGGCCGAATCCACATTATCCCTTAAGTCAAGTCAAGTCACCTTTATTTATATAGCGCTTTTTACAATGCAGATTGTGTCAAAGCAGCTTTACATTGATAACTGGTATATAAATTTGGCTGCACAGCAGCTCTTAAATAATAGTGTCAATGCAGGCAGATCAAAGCACTGTTGAATAAATGTCAAGAATACTATTGAATATCAAATGTCAAGTGTCCCCAACTAAGCAAGCCAAAGGCAACAGAAATATGTGATTCATGTCCCAAGCTGACAGGGAACGTCCTCAGAAGGTTCTCTCAAAGTTATGAACAAACGTTCTTCCAGTAACCAGTCAATCAAGTATAGAATGTTCATTCAAATTTATCTGGTGCACAACATTATTTATACATCATTCGTGGAACTTTTTTGTTTCTTAAATGTTACTACTTGTTTCATAACATTCCCATAATGTTTGAAGAATGATCAAATGGAATGTTCCCTTAATGTTCACATAACCAAGAAAAAACATTTTAAAACAATTAAAAAACTAGACGCTTTGAACTTTCAGAAATAGCGCTTTCATGACTTAATGGGAATGTTGGCAAAACGTTCTTAGAACATGTTTTTGTTGTGTCCTTGTATTCATTCTGTGTGTGTGTGTGTGTTTCCAGCTTCCTCACATGCCACACATCAGTGAATGTCTGATGAAGAGGAGTCTGAAGCCCACTGACCTCAGAGACATGACGCTTGGACAGCTGCAGGTCATCGTCAACGACCTGCACTCACAGATCGAGGGTACTGCCGTCTTTCTCTCGTATAGAATTAGAGAGAATCTCTTTGCGTTTCATTTAACACTTCATACATGCATGTGGAGCTCAGTGTAGCTGATGGGTGATTGATTGTGCAGGTCTGAACGAGGAGCTGGTGCAGCTGCTGCTGATGCGGGACGAGCTTCACATGGAGCAGGACGCCATGTTAGTGGACATCGAGGACTTGACCAGGTGACCAGCGCAAGCTTTAAACCATCCAGTGAACACAACATTAAAAGTCTTTAAAGGATTAGTTCACTTTCAAATGAAAATTAGCCCAAGCTTTACTCACCCTCAAGCCATTCTAGGTTTATTCTTCTTTCTGATGAACACAATCTGAGGTATATTAATAAATATCCTGACGCATCCGAGCTTTATAATGGCAGTGAACGGGATCAATGAGTATGAGCTGAATAAAGTGTCTCCATCCACATCCATCCATCATAGACGTACTCCACACAGCTCCGGATTAAACGCCTTCTGAAGTGAAGCAATGCATTTGTGTACGAAAAATATCCATCCTCAAAAAGCATCAGTTATGCTTTTTTGAACACGGAAGGTGTAGGACGTAGCGTAAGTGTTTTGAACCGCCAGAGGCGTTACACTTTTTCCGTAAGTTGAACATGGAAGGCGTAGGACATAATGTAAGTGTTTTGAGCCGCGAGAGGCGTTACACTTTTTCCGTAAGTTGAACATGGAAGGCGTAGGACATAATGTAAGTGTTTTGAGCCGCGAGAGGCGTTACACTTTTTCCGTAAGTTGAACACAGAAGGCGTAGGACGTAGCGTAAGCGTTTTGAGCCGCGAGAGGCGTTACACTTTTTCCGTAAGTTGAACATGGAAGGCGTAGGACGTAGCGTAAGCGTTTTGAGCCGTGAGAGGCGTTACACTTTTTCCGTAAGTTGAACATGGAAGGCGTAGGACGTAGCGTAAGCGTTTTGAGCCGTGAGAGGCGTTACACTTTTTCCGTAAGTTGAATATGGAAGGCGTAGGACGTAGCGTAAGCGTTTTGAACCACCAGAGGCGTTACACTTTTTCCGTAAGTTGAACACGGAAGGCGTAGGACGTAGCGTAAGCGTTTTGAGCCGCGAGAGCCGTTACACTTTTTCCGTAAGTTGAATATGGAAGGCGTAGGACGTAGCGTAAGCGTTTTGAGCCGCGAGAGGCGTTACACTTTTTCCGTAAGTTGAATATGGAAGGCGTAGGACGTAGCGTAAGCGTTTTGAGCCGTGAGAGGCGTTACACTTTTTCCGTAAGTTGAACATGGAAGGCGTAGGACGTAGCGTAAGCGTTTTGAGCCGTGAGAGGCGTTACACTTTTTCCGTAAGTTGAACACGGAAGGCGTAGGACGTAGCGTAAGCGTTTTGAGCCGCGAGAGCCGTTACACTTTTTCCGTAAGTTGAATATGGAAGGCGTAGGACGTAGCGTAAGCGTTTTGAGCCGCGAGAGGCGTTACACTTTTTCCGTAAGTTGAATATGGAAGGCGTAGGACGTAGCGTAAGCGTTTTGAGCCGCGAGAGGCGTTACACTTTTTCCGTAAGTTGAACATGGAAGGCGTAGGACGTAGCGTAAGCGTTTTGAGCCGTGAGAGGCGTTACACTTTTTCCGTAAGTTGAACATGGAAGGCGTAGGACGTAGCGTAAGCGTTTTGAGCCGTGAGAGGCGTTACACTTTTTCCGTAAGTTGAACATGGAAGGCGTAGGACGTAGCGTAAGCGTTTTGAGCCGTGAGAGGCGTTACACTTTTTCCGTAAGTTGAATATGGAAGGCGTAGGACGTAGCGTAAGCGTTTTGAACCACCAGAGGCATTACACTTTTTCCGTAAGTTGAATATGGAAGGCGTAGGACGTAGCGTAAGCGTTTTGAAGCCGTGAGAGGCGTTACACTTTTTCCGTAAGTTGAACACGGAAGGCGTAGGACGTAGCGTAAGCGTTTTGAACCACCAGAGGCATTACACTTTTTCCGTAAGTTGAATATGGAAGGCGTAGGACGTAGCGTAAGCGTTTTGAACCGCGAGAGGCGTTACACTTTTTCCGTAAGTTGAATATGGAAGGCGTAGGACGTAACGTAAGCGTTTTGAGCCGCCAGAGGCGTTACACTTTTTCCGTAAGTTGAACACGGAAGGCGTAGGACGTAGCGTAAGCGTTTTGAGCCGTGAGAGGCGTTACACTTTTTCCGTAAGTTGAACACGGAAGGCGTAGGACGTAGCGTAAGCGTTTTGAGCCGCGAGAGGCGTTACACTTTTTCCGTAAGTTGAACACGGAAGGTGTAGGACGTAATGTAAGTGTTTTGAGCCGCGAGAGGCGTTACACTTTTTCCGTAAGTTGAATATGGAAGGCAGACGTCTGGCAGAAGCTAGTAATTTTGCTTCATAACTTGTTAAATATGGAACATTTGTGTAAATACAAATTGGTAATTTAATTCAAGTACTTTAATTGTACAATGCACTAACATTAATGTACATAATAAGTAAATTGTATCAAATGCTTTATTAAGGCTAATTAATATAATTTGACATTATATCCCTGAACTTTAGCCCACTAAAACTAAAACTGAATGTTAACTGAAATCAAATAAAATGTCCCCACAAAGAATGAGGAATGAGTCCCCATGAGGAAAACAGCTAATAATTCATACTAAGCGGTGTTTTTTAAAAATGTGAAAATGTAGAAAGTTTTCTGTGATGGGGAGGTTCGGGGTTAGAGGAGAGAATATACAGTTTGTACAGTATAGAAACCATTATGTCTATGGAATGTCCCTATAAAACATGGAAACTCAACGTGTGTGTGTGTGTGTGTGTTTCCACAGGCATGCTCAGAGTCAGCAGAAACACCTGGCGGAGAAGACGCCGTCCAAATGAAGGCCGCACACCTCCACACCAGTCATCAGTACAGACCAGACACCTTTCCTTTGCTTCTGTGGTTCATAACTGCTGATGATCGCTCACGTCCTCACGTACTAAAACTCCGAGTGAGAGTCCAGGACGCTTGGGGTCCGTGCCTGACGAGATGGGAGTGGGACGCACTCGCGGACGTCCTGGATACTGCCACCGGCTTCCCGTGCAGCGATCGGCCTTCGCTTTCTCATAGATCCGTTCCAATCTTTTACGTTTGCCACTAAATTATAACCGTCAAAACATGAAATGGTGTAAAAGCACCTCGTGAGAAATTTAATTCAAGTTTAAAAAAAAAAAAGAAAAAGAAAGAAGACTCTTTGAACAAGCCGTGATTTAACCGTGGAAATGTTTCAGTTGGACAGTATTTAAAAAAACAGACGCCTCTCTATGGTGATTTGTGATTGATTTGAAGGTGCTAAAGAGGAAACATGCCTGCCTTGTAGTCGACTTGTAGCTTTTGGTAACGTTCACTCCGATTGGTATTCAACATTTCGTGAATGTTGATTCTGACACGAGTCATTTGAATAATAAGTGTGTTAATATCATTTTCATTCTATTGTATTCAGATTCTTTATTTGAGGGAGATGCTTATGTACAGATATGTATAAAATAAGAAAAATAAAACTTGGTTTCATAGACTGTGGTGTGCCGGATCGTCTTTAACGCTTCAGAATAAACCTGCTCGTGTGATCAACAAGATTAAACGAAGCAAACGAAGCACGTTTTTAAGCATTCGAATGTTATTTGCTGTACATTTTTCCATCCACAAACATGTTTCACTAAAAATAATTTCCAGCAATGGCATGAAGTCATTTCATTCTTTCTACCATCTGAATTATTTGCTATTTTGCAAATGATTCATTTTTTTACGTTGGAAATTTGTCAACTCCCACAGATGAAGATGATTTTCATGTATCATATTCTATTTGAGAGCATAGAGCTGTTTTTACACATTATTGCAACAGAAAGAAATTCTGTGATTGACCACATGGTAAAGGAGGGCTGAAAAACAAATCACAATATGTGCCTTAAAACCTCTCAAAGCACACATAATGTCATCAAACCACATTCAGTGACATTTTCCTCTCTACACACGTTCAGTTCTGTAATCTCAAAAAGTTTGCCTGTTCTTGATGAGAAGTATTAAAGGTGTGGGGAACTGTGGTTAGTCTCTTGAATGAGGTGAAAACAGCATGTAATGTCAAACAGTTGTGCTCTGATGTCACTGTGATGACAGCATGTTTGTTTATTCTAGTAACAAACCAAAAGAAAAACTCTGCATGTTTTATTGAGCATATCGAGGGATTCCCCCATCAGTTAAGAGAATATAAAGCCCATCACGCTCTTACTAGAACACATACTCCGACCTGACGACACACACCATGAAGATCTGTGAGTAGCTCTGATAATGATTCATATGTTGATCATTACACTTTTATCTGATTGCAAGTGAACTGATAGTGGCATTGCTGAAAGCTGTTATAATGTGTTAAGGACTGTTTGATTGACCGCTGCCTGTCTGATGGTGTGTGTGTGTGTGTGTGTGTGTAGGCGCTGTGTTTTGTGTAGTTGTGGCTCTTGCGATGGGCTCTCCGGTGCCTCTGAACACACAGCAGTGTCCGTGCACCTCCGCCGCCAGATCTCTGCTCAGCAGCCTCTCGCACATCATGGAGAAGGTACGGTAATCGTCAATAAATCATTGTTTCTCACTCGCCGTTATTATTGGCATACCATCCACGGAATCTTTCCATGGTTCTTTAGACCATTAAAATGTGAGAGTTCTTTTTAAGAACTGATCACTGAAAAGTTCTTTATGGAACCCAGAATGGTCCTTCAGTGGAATCGCTGTGAGAGTGTAGTGGATGTCCATTAAATCTGAAATGTTCATATTATCAGACTGATTTCAAACATCCCAGATTTCTGTTGATAAGGCTGATGTTTGTGCTGCTGTTTTCCCACCAAAATGATGTCATCTGCTGGATGATGATGTCACTAAGAAACTGGATTTTGTTGACTTGTTCAAGGGATTTTACAGAAACATACACTGATAAACAATATTTACTTGAGATTTGTAATAGAAGCAAACATGTTTGAACCATTTTTGAATAAGTTTGAGGTTTGAACTGTTCTAGCGATTCTGATATGAATGTGCCTCAGATCATCTTCTGTTTGTCGTGTGAACGCAGGGGGGGAAGATGAAGCATCAGGATTTGTTTGCTGGTTTTAACTGCACGGATCTGGAGGCTCGGATGATTCCTCACACCCAAACGGCGTCCGTCTGTCAGCCCATCGCCACTGATGTGAGTATTTACACACGCCGCTCGCGGCTCAAGCTTTCCTGGACGTTTTGGGTCATATCTTTCATCAAAATCAGCTAGATTTTTCATCATTTTCAGCTCATCCAGATCGTCCCCAATTTATTCAAATCTTTTCTGATAGATCAAACTCTGCTGCCACAGCAAACTTTGGTTATTGATGCTAGAAGACAGTAAATCTGATCATAGTGTTTGAATTTGGTCTGTTATGACAAACACATCTGCCTTGGCCCTGTGAGTATATATATTTGTGCTGTTACAAGTGTAACTCATTTCTGTCTGCCTCTGATTTCAGAACACGTCCTGCTCCGAACGCAGAAGCTCCCCTTTCAGCGCGGTGAGTCTGCTGTGATGTTTTATGTCCAGCTGATGATTTGGGTTTGAGTCCGCTCTCTAATGCATTGGTGTTTTCTTCCCAGACTGAGTGTTTGAGGAACATCAGAGGTGATCTGCACTATTATGATCTGCTGCTGAACTCCTACGAGCCCAGTGTGAGCGACCTGAGCCCGGTCATGACGGCCACAAAAGACCTCATGCATGTGAGAATCTCCACCTTCACATCAGTCTGAATGGCATACTGACACACTATTACAGCAGCCAGTACGCCTGTGTTTGCAGTAAAGCAGAGCACACTATGCAGAATACTATATTAATATTCAGTCAAACTTTGAGATGGAAGTTTTCAAACAGAACTGAATTTGATTTATAAATGACAAAGTAAGTTTAATTGCTTGTGATGGGATCAATCCCATATCATCCCACTGCTGGAAACATTATTTGTGAAAAAAATGCCGACTGTTCCTCTTGTGTGGAAAAGTGTTCATTTGGTTAGTAAGCTAGTATTCCATTCCAAATGTACCAGAGTTCTCAATTTAGTGTTTAATATGGAAGCTTTTTTCCACCATGAAATAAAAAATAAAAAAGGTAACTTTTTATCTCACAATTATGACATTTTCTCATAACTGCAAAATATAAACTCAATTGCGAGTTATAAAGTCAGAATTGTTAGATATAAAGTCAGAATTGAGTTATAAAGTCAGATTTGAGATATAAAGTCAGATTTGAGATATAAAGTCAGAATTGTGAGATATAAAGTCAGAATTGAGTTATAAAGTCAGATTTATGAGATATAAAGTCAGATTTGAGTTATAAAGTCAGATTTATGAGATATAAAGTCAGATTTGAGTTATAAAGTCAGAATTGTGAGATATAAAGTCAGATTTGAGTTATAAAGTCAGATTTATGAGATATAAAGTCAGATTTGAGTTATAAAGTCAGAATTGCGAGATATAAAGTCAGAATTGTGTGATATAAAGTCAGAATTGTGAGTTATAAAGTCAGATTTGAGATATAAAGTCAGAATTGAGTGATATAAAGTCAGAATTGTGTGATATAGTCAGAATTGTGTGATATAAAGTCAGAATTGAGATATAAAGTCAGAATTGAGTGATATAAAGTCAGAATTGAGTGATATAAAGTCAGAATTGAGTTATAAAGTCAGAATATAAAGTCAGATTTGAGTTATAAAGTCAGAATTGTGAGATATAAAGTCAGAATTGAGTTATAAAGTCAGAATTGAGTGATATAAAGTCAGAATTGTGAGATATAAAGTCAGAATTGAGTTATAAAGTCAGAATTGAGATATAAAGTCAGAATTGAGTTATAAAGTCAGAATTGAGTGATATAAAGTCAGAATTGAGTTATAAAGTCAGAATTGAGTTATAAAGTCAGAATTGTGTGATATAAAGTCAGAATTGAGTGATATAAAGTCAGAATTGAGTTATAAAGTCAGAATTGTGTGATATAAAGTCAGAATTGAGTTATAAAGTCAGAATTGAGTGATATAAAGTCAGAATTGAGTTATAAAGTCAGAATTGTGTGATATAAAGTCAGAATTGAGTTATAAAGTCAGAATTGTGTGATATAAAGTCAGAATTGAGTTATAAAGTCAGAATTGAGTGATATAAAGTCAGAATTGAGTTATAAAGTCAGAATTGTGTGATATAAAGTCAGAATTGTGAGTTATAAAGTCAGAATTGTGAGTTATAAAGTCAGAATTGAGTGATATAAAGTCAGAATTGAGTTATAAAGTCAGAATTGAGTGATATAAAGTCAGAATTGAGTTATAAAGTCAGAATTGAGTGATATAAAGTCAGAATTGAGTGATATAAAGTCAGAATTGAGTTATAAAGTCAGAATTGTGTGATATAAAGTCAGAATTGTGAGTTATAAAGTCAGAATTGTGTGATATAAAGTCAGAATTGTGAGTTATAAAGTCAGAATTGAGTTATAAAGTCAGAATTGAGTTATAAAGTCAGAATTGTGAGTTATAAAGTCAGAATTGAGTTATAAAGTCAGAATTGTGAGTTATAAAGTCAGAATTGAGTTATAAAGTCAGAATTGTGTGATATAAAGTCAGAATTGTGAGTTATAAAGTCAGAATTGTGTGATATAAAGTCAGAATTGTGAGTTATAAAGTCAGAATTGAGTGATATAAAGTCAGAATTGAGTTATAAAGTCAGAATTGAGTTATAAAGTCAGAATTGTGAGTTATAAAGTCAGAATTGAGTTATAAAGTCAGAGTTGTGAGTTATAAAGTCAGAATTGAGATATAAAGTCAGAATTGTGTGATATAAAGTCAGAATTGTGAGATATAAAGTCAGAATTGAGATATAAAGTCAGAATTATGAGATATAAAGTCAGAATTGAGTTATAAAGTCAGAATTGTGAGTTATAAAGTCAGAATTGAGATATAAAGTCAGAATTGTGTGATATAAAGTCAGAATTGTGAGATATAAAGTCAGAATTGAGTTATAAAGTCAGAATTGAGTGATATAAAGTCAGAATTGTGAGATATAAAGTCAGAATTGAGTTATAAAGTCAGAATTGAGATATAAAGTCAGAATTGAGTTATAAAGTCAGAATTGAGTGATATAAAGTCAGAATTGAGTTATAAAGTCAGAATTGAGTTATAAAGTCAGAATTGTGTGATATAAAGTCAGAATTGAGTGATATAAAGTCAGAATTGAGTTATAAAGTCAGAATTGTGTGATATAAAGTCAGAATTGAGTTATAAAGTCAGAATTGAGTGATATAAAGTCAGAATTGAGTTATAAAGTCAGAATTGTGTGATATAAAGTCAGAATTGAGTTATAAAGTCAGAATTGTGTGATATAAAGTCAGAATTGAGTTATAAAGTCAGAATTGAGTGATATAAAGTCAGAATTGAGTTATAAAGTCAGAATTGTGTGATATAAAGTCAGAATTGTGAGTTATAAAGTCAGAATTGTGAGTTATAAAGTCAGAATTGAGTGATATAAAGTCAGAATTGAGTTATAAAGTCAGAATTGAGTGATATAAAGTCAGAATTGTGTGATATAAAGTCAGAATTGTGAGATATAAAGTCAGAATTGAGATATAAAGTCAGAATTGTGTGATATAAAGTCAGAATTGTGAGATATAAAGTCAGAATTGAGATATAAAGTCAGAATTGAGATATAAAGTCAGAATTGTGTGATATAAAGTCAGAATTGTGAGATATAAAGTCAGAATTGAGATATAAAGTCAGAATTGAGATATAAAGTCAGAATTATGAGATATAAAGTCAGAATTATGAGATATAAAGTCAAAATTGTGAGTTATAAAGTCAGAATTGAGTGATATAAAGTCAGAATTGTAAGTTATAAAGTCAGAATTGTAAGTTATAAAGTCAGATTTATGAGATATAAAGTCAGAATTGTGAATTATTAGGTCTAAGTTGTGTTATAATGTCAGAATTGTGCGATATAAAGTCGCAATTACCATTTTTATTTTTAGTGGCAGAAACAAGCTTCCATATTTTCTCTGTTGAAAAGTAAAAACGGTCATGTGTGTGTGATGAAGACTCTAATAACACAAAATTCTGCTTCATTTGAAGTGCTTGAAAGCAAACGGCGGTGCGGCTGAAGGAGAGTTTCCTGAGGTGAGTGTGTGTAGTGGTCTCAAACGCTAACGCTCCAGACGCACTCGTTCAGTCAGTCACGGCCTGTCGTCTGCTCTTTCCTCTGTGTGCAGTGGAACGTCTGGAGCCGCTCGTCCTTCGATGACCGTCTGTCCCTGTGCAAGACGCTGAAGGGCTTCCACGTGCGGGCCATCACCATGAACAGAGCGCTCGCGTACATCGCCTCCGGAGACCACAGGAAGTGATGTCATTTCACTACATCTTACTCAGATTTCTTCAGTAGGTTAATCTTCACATGATCAATCAAACCGCACCACCGCTTCAAAGCGGCTCTGACTCGAGCAGAAACCAGTGTGTGACACTCATATATAAGCTAAATGATTTAATCGAGCTGAATGTTTGTTATTTAATATTATTTATTTGTTTTGAGAAATTATTTATTTACATGCATGTAGTACTTTATTTATTGACTATTTATTAAATTATTTGTGTAACAAAAAATGTATTTTGTGTGTTTGTGCGGATGATACCTAAGACCAAGTAAAGGAAGATCACATCAGAAATGAATGTTTTGATTGAAGACTTCATGTAATAAAGAGCGTTTACTGAACTGCAAAAATGACTGGCGTTATTAGTGTAAAAACTAGACTCAAACACTGTTAGTATTTTCATACATTTTCATGATTTATTCATCTAAAGAAAAGTCACCCAAGGTAATTCCACCAAAATAAAGCGATTCCCCTGAGAAAGTACATCATAAGGTGCGGATTCAACAAACAGAGAAACGTAAGGCGTCCGTTTGCCGAAATATTCTTAACCGGTGTCACATGACCACACCATATGCGTTCAAGTGTGTGTTCTGCATGAATATCATGATATATGCTGGTGTTACACTCCTGCACATCAGTCCATAACGTCTGCACCTGAGACCAAAACATCAAGACCAGATGATCACGGCTCATAATTCAACAAAAACTAACGTTCTACTTACAGTCCTTTGGAAGACATTAAAATATGTACATCTAAAAAAAACTGTACAACTGTCAGAAATAAAGAGCTGCGTACAAACAATGTTCAGATGCAGTCAGGACGTCACACAGAGCTGACTTTAGCACCAGATTTCAGTTTCACTGCACATCTCAATGTGACTGTCCCTCTTCATCGCTGTCTAACAGTGCTTTAAGTGACATTTCTGACAGTCTGTCACACCCTGGAGAGCGGCAGACGTCCACAGTTGGTCAGCTGGACAGATGTGGGCCCGTCTCTCAGCTTAAGGTCACGTAGCTGAATTATTGCGAAGCATCTCTGGAAAAACGAGGAGACAGAGAATGAAAAACAGTTTTTCTGAAGCTTCTCAAACTGCACATCATCGCCATAATCTAAAAATGATCACCGTAGGAACTGTAACTGGCACAATTACGGAAATGTTAAAGTTTCACGTCCGAGGAAAACTGCACAAAGACATTACAGTTGTTTCCATGCAGGAATGTGTTTAAGGCAAGATATGGTAAACATTTAACTAACATATAACCTAATCCTTCCGCAGTGGATTAATCACAGTACATTAGGATATTTTTTGTTTTTTTCATACATTTCCAGAACACTGGGTAAAGCCAGGTTCACATTTCTTGTTTGAATTTGCTGACATATATTAGAGCTGAAGGTTTTTACAGAGGGGATTTTTCATTTCTCTTTTTATCACTCCATACATCAGACAATACTGTCAACAGCCCGAAAAACAGCATTTCTGTGAAAAAAGCTCAGCGTTTTTAAAGATATGTATTATAACTGTAAAAAAAAAAAACCTAGATAAACACTTTAATATGTTTTGCATGTTCTCTTTCCACAAATCTGAAAGAAGAAATGTTATAGAAGCCTAAAATCTCAAAATTGTCCAGTGCTCAAAAAAAACCAATGTTTTTGCTACAAGTGTCTTGTCTAAACAGGAATAAAGATTGCTAAAATCACAGGCGTCACATGACTGAACGCCACATTTGAAGAAGTGGCCTTGATTCCCGCACACGCAGAACGCTCTTCTGCATTCCTGTGCTATTTTTGATCTGCTGGTTTATATTGGACAGATGCTTTCGATGTCACATCTCAGTCACTCCATGAGCCTCATCACCAGCATGTTGAGTAGCGGTTGATCGATGTGGATGATATCGTATAGAGAGCAGGGTAGCCAATATAAAACTATCATATGATATCACACTATTTTATTTACAGACAAATAAAAATAAAAATCCCACTTCTGACTCTTATTGGACATCTTAGTGGCCAATGGCGATAATTCAAAAAAATGCCAAATATTGACTCATATTAATCTGACGACCACTAAAAAGAGTATCAGAAACACCTCAAAACCCTTAATATTGCATCCCTCCGCTGAGCTGACTAGCGGTTACACACTGAAACACAAGATCACATGACCCACCGTCCAGCACAGCGATGACCTCATTAGGCACGTCATCGTTGTCTTTCAGACACTTGTGGAGCTCCTGAATTCCCGCTTTCCCCTTCGGCTGCCGTCGTCTCCAGCGCTCCAGCATGTTGAACTTCAGCATGGTCACGTCCTCCTCCGCGGCCTCCATCTCCTCCAGATCCTGTTTGCAGAGGCCCAGGTAGCAGATGGCTACGATCTTCCACTCCTTCCCCATGCGTTTGGCCACCTGCATCAGCTGCTGGTCCGTCAGGTCTGGAGCCGCGGCCGTCGCGGGACAATCTGAGGACACGGCAGCACTTCGGTCAAGATATATGCAGGACAAATACAGTAGGGAGGAGGTGTCACGTTCGTCATGAACCTACCAGACTCATCAACGCCGCGAGACTTCTTACTGGGCTTGTTACAGAGCTCTTCCTCTGATGTGCTGCTGTGTCTCTTTCTGCCTGTAGAGGGCGAGACCACAAAATATTGATTTTGCAACTTCAGCAATTCTCTGAGACACATTCTTGTTGTCTCTTTTGTCCACTTTCAACCACTTCTGTCCTGATTTCTTCGAGGGGGTGGGTAAATGTGTGGGTTTTTTCAGATCTTTCAGGAAGAAATAAGCTCATGCAATTTACATATGAACGTGACTGAAAGCATCAGTGAGTGTGTGTTAGAAATCAGGAATGGTGGGAGAACATTGTGAGTGGTACATTTTTCATCTTCAAACCAAACTTGGGTCTTCAGCCGACAAAGTTTGAATCCCGACTTGCCAATGCGCTTTTCATAATGTTTACGCATTAGGTCAGTAGGTGGAGAGTAGACAGTCTTTAGTGGCTGTTCGAACACATTCGACCACATGAGCGTTTACACTACCAAAACCAAAGCAATCTGGTCAAATGAGTTTTCGACTACCTTCTGAAGTGGTCAAAAGTGGACAAGCTCAAAATGTTTATTTAGTGTCACCCATTTATGATGTGATCAAGCAAAATGCATCTTAAAACCAGGTGAAAACAGGCCCTGAGTGTCTTTATTTAAAAACACTTTCCCTAAAAGTTTGCATTAGAAGAGTTTGAAAGAGTGCAAATATAAACACAACAAAGCAGACTAGTGAGAAGTTCTCCTGTTCAGCCTGATGAAATTTAAAGTGGACCTATAACGCCCCTTTCACAAGATGTAATGTAAGTCTCTGGTGTCTCCAGAATGTGTCTGTGAAGTTTCAGCTCAAAATCCCCCACAGATCATTTATTATAGCTTGTCAAATTTGACCCTATTTGGGTGTGAGCAAAAACACGCCGTTTTTGTGTGTGTCCCTTTAAATGCAAATGAGCTGCTGCTCCAGAAGAGGGCGGAGCTTTAACAGCTCAACAACAACAAAGCTGGAGAATCTCAGGCAGCCAAAATGAGGATTGTCAGTAACGGTGTTCAGCCTTACATTGTTCAAACCGGAGTCGACACTGATGGAGAGACTCAGGAATGAAACTGGACGTTTCTGAATGGTTAGTGGATAAATTGATGTAGTTGCTGTGGAGTTGATTCAACTCATCCACTAGCATGTGCCGTCATGTTCATCTTTTGTGTTGAATTGACCCTCGTTTGTGAAGCAGTCCGGCGTAAAATGACGGCATGTCAACAACACTCTTCCAGTGTTAAAATTATTCAACGACATTTTTTCACGGACGAAACCGAGACGATGACTAAATAAAAATGCGTTTTCAATGACTAAAACTATGACTAAAATCTACTCTAATTTTCGCCAACGAATAAAAACGAGACGAAAATGAAAGAGAGGGACGATTTGGGAAGATATCCAGTCAGGACTGCTGTCCTGTGTGGAAGATGCGCACATTTGAAGTGTAACGTGCTGATCTAACCGCGGGAAACGTGGCGCTGTTGCGCCCTCTACAGGCTCGTCCAGCAGCAGCACTTCAGACTGCTTAGTAATTAATGAATAGCGCACATTTATGCCAAGAGATTGCTTATAAACTAATATTGATGAATTACGGCAATGTTTACTACACTATGTTTAAATGGTAGTATGTTTAAATTAGACAGTTGTAAGAAATGCATATTTTATCTCCCTCATGAGTAGCCTGCTTCAGTGCAGATATTTCAGAATAAGAGTCACGGTGTATTTCAGGATGGTTTATAATGATTTTTTCCTGGTCATTATAGTTATATTGTTTACACAATAAACTGTATTTAATTTAATTTCTATTTAATTTATAGTAAACTACTGTATCTTCTGTCACAGGAAGGAAAGACTAAGAACATTATTTGACACATTATTCAATATATTTTACAAGTATAAGGGTTATTATAGTCAACTAAACCTAAAACCAAAGAAATCTTCATTACTTGAAGTAAACGTTAACTGAAATAAAAAATAAATATATAAAAAAATGTAAAGTCTAAGATTTAGCTTAACCTGAGGTATTAAAATAACAAACAGAAATAAAAACTTATAGACATTTAAAAGCAAATACTAAAAGACAAAAACACAAAAAATTACTGAAACTTTTAACTAAAATTACAATGAAAGCAGAAAAACTAAAAATCAAATCTAATAAAAGTTTTAAACAAAAACTATAATAGTACCTCAATGAAAAGTGTGTCAATCCCTGAAATATGCAGAATTTTGCTCTTTCGTGTTTTTTTGCACTTGAACGGTCAAAAAACGTCCGCTTTGGCGAGCAAAGTACAGCTGGGTGAACATAAACAGTTTGGGGAATATCAGATGTACCTGTATCAGTGCACAGGATCTGTGTATTGTTAGAGAAATGCTTAATGCATTACAATTTAACTAAATGAAATTTTAGTTGACTAAAATCTTATGATATTTAGTTGACTAAAACTAAACTAAAACAATTTCCGATGACTAAAATATGACTAAAACTAAATGGCATTTTAGTGTATGACTAAAACTAAATCAAAATTTGCTGTCAAAATGAACACTGTCCTCTTCTACAACAACTCTTGCTCTTCTCTAAAGCAGCCCTGGGGGATTTCCACTGAAAACATTAAATAGTGTTCAGTGCTCGTCTGTGCAGCCAATGACAGGACAGTTAGCATGCTCTGCTCCAACTTTTGCCATGGCGTTAGAACTGGTGCATCGTTGCCACTTGCGAAATCAAAATGGCGGCTCAGTGAGTGGAAACGTGCAGATTAAGGGGCGGTAATATTATAATAAGATCCTCTTCCTACGTCACAAGAGGAGCAAAAGCTGAGCTTTTTCACATGCTTGCAGAGAACAAAACAGAGTTACTGGGTTGTCCTTTTTCACATTTTCTGGGTTGGTAGATGCACCAGAACCCAATTATAGCACTTGGAAAGACTTCATGATATGACCCCTTTAATGTGTTCACCACAGACCTTATTTCAGCCAGTTAACCAAAAACCCATCAACTTCAGGACGATGTGCTAACAACATACGTCACCCCTGCAGCACTCACCGCATTGCATACCTTTCATTGGTTTTCTGGGGGTTTCCTCTAGATGATGTACACAGTCCCCTGTAAAAGAATTAATACAAGATTTATTGTTCTTTCCAATCACAGGCACACACACACAGTCACATCTCTTGACTTACAGGTTTATAGTACAATACAACACTGAGCAAACACAGAATTTGTCTTTGTACCTGCACTCTGTTCAGCCCTGCTATGCTCTGACGTTTCCCGCTTTTGACACAAAAGCATCTTTCTGACTTCATATTTAAGGGAGACACATGAAAATAATACTTTTGACCACATGGTTCACACAGAAGCGAGTCTTTAGCAGTGTGTCATTACGTTTATGATTATATTGGCCATAACATCTATAACATGAGGCTGTTATCAGTCATTTATAAGGCACTGAGTGACACTGCCAGACTTTGTGTACTCGAATAATGTAAAGTTTAACACTTGGCCTTGACATTAAAATGGTTGAGTTGCACCTGTGCTGCTCTTATGGGTCTGGTACTAGGCTTGAGGTGGATTTCTTGTAAGTTCAGGAGTAACATCTTGAATAAAGTTATTAAGACATTTTGGCACCAGTGTCGCCATCTTGTGTTTGTGTGTTGAAGCCGTACCCTCTCTGATGGTCGCAGTCCATACAGTGTGTCCCGAGTCGGCATCTGTCAAGGACAGTTTGAAAGGAGGACTCTCCTCAAAGAAGACCTCGAAGTAGCCCTTCACCTCCACGATGACAGGCGTGAAGAGCATGTCCTGCAGACACATGAACACGTGATCTATCAAAGCCTGCGCTGCTGCGATCTCCGGCTGCGACCCTTACCTCTGGTGTGATGTGACCCACGGGCTCGCTGATCAGCCGGTACTTCCTGTTCTCCTCTAACATGCAGGTAGGTGGCTTGTCTACATGTATGTACCGCTTGTTGTTCTTACAGTTGTTCGCCCGCCGAACGGCCCTTCTGATGTCCTGCGACAGGTTGCAGCATTTGTGTGTTAGTTATTAGGAGTCTTTTACACACGGCGAAAGCTAGACAGCTTAAACAAACTCAGGGTTACAGGATCAGAAACACAACCAAACAAATACAGCAAGGTTTCTGCAGTACTGTGATGCTTGATAAAAACTATTCTCTGTTACACCGTTATTGAACTGAACTCAATCAACATTTGGTAACAACTTATTTTAAGGGTCCAGAATAATGCATTATTAAGCATTAATTAATGATTAATCATTAGTTCAGAACGAACACACTAGTAATTAATGATTAACTTTACATTTTAAAGGTCCTGAATTATGCATCAGTTAAGCATAAATAAACTAGTAATTAATGATTTACTTGTTCACAATTAACTTAACATATAGTAGGCATATCAGCCATTATTTACAAATTATTAAGCCATATATTATTTTTGTGTAGTGATGTAATTATATTTCTGTGCCATTTTATTAAGTTAACTGAACAATAAGCTAGTGATTGTTTAATTACTGCTGGTTTTCAGTTATAAATTGCTAAAATAGTATAAAGACAATTTGACCCCCAAAGTGAAAGTCATCCTAATAATCAATAAACTTGAATATCACTTAATAAGTGCCATAATTAATGAGGATTTAACTTTCACTTTGGAGGTCAAATTGTCTTTATTATATTATTTTATTATATTATTATATTATAACTGAAAACCAGCAGTAATTAAACATAATTACTAGCTTATTGCTCAGTTAATTTAATAGAATGCCACAGAAATATAATTACATCACTACACAAAAATAAAATATGGCTTATTAAGTTAATGCTTAATGCACAAGCTTATTAAGATAATGACTAAAAGGCATTTACTATACATTAAGTTAATCATTAATTACTCGGTTATTTTTGTTTATTTATAGCATAAATGTGTATCTTTCATATAATAATGCCTGATATGCCTACTATATGTTAAGTTAATCATTAATTACTATTGTGTCCATGCTAAACTAATGCATAATTGTGAACAAGTAAATCATTAATTACTAATTTATTTATGCTTAACTGATGCATAATTCAGGACCTTTAAAATGTAAAGTTAATCATTAATTACTAGTGTGTTCGTTCTGAACTAATGCTTAATTGTGAACAAGTTAATCATTAATTACTAGTGTGTTCGTTCTGAACTAATGCTTAATTGTGAACAAGTTAATCATTAATTATTGCTTAATAATGCATTATTCTGGACTCTTAAAATAAAGTGTTACCAACTGATGAAAAAAACACTAAACCTGGTCAAGGTATTTATCTGACAAAATTGTTTGACAAAAAAAGGCAAACTACAGCTACATAGGAAACTTTATTTTACTACACAAAAGAAAAATAGCAAAAAAATTTTGTGTTGTAGACAATGTTTGCTGTTTCCTGAGCTTTTTGTTTTTCTGTCGGTTTTCTTCAGTTATTAATATTTTGTTAGTTCTCTCGTTTTTGTGTTCACGCATAATTTCGTTGTATGAAAGCCTGGCCTATGCAATATGACTACAAAAACACATATTTAATATTATTTGAATGAAGGGTCAAGATGTCAATTTTCCTAGGCTGGACATCAATTTTGGCCACTGCTGTACTTTATAGAAAAGGCCTCTTAAATCAAACTAAATTTTGAGTAAAGTAACATTATGGAGTTTTTTTTTCTGTGAGATGTCCCCGTTTGCTTTCATCAAATACACAGGAGAGGCCTGGACATTCTTAGAAGAAAGAAAGTCATATTAATTTGGGTGAGTGCTGTAAATGACTAAATGACTTTTCATTTTTAATGTCGAGGAAAACATTTTTTGACTGACAGAAACTGAAAGTGCCTCTCTGACAGTGTGAATTACACTGCATTGAAACTGTTCTGCGTCCACACAGACCGCAGGAAGTCATTTCACGTGTAAATTTGATGACTAAACGCAGAAGACACCCCTGCACAGAGACCAGCAGAACACAAGCTGCTATTGGAGGTCAGATGATGAGGGAAAGTTAATTAATGACATTTAGCAATCACATTTCATTGAAGAGTTTTGGCCTTGGCCACATTGGTGAGTACCTAATCAGAAACTTTTGCTCTGAGTCAGGTGCTGTAATTTTTGATCTTTAAAAAAAAAAATCTACCGCAATGTAATTTGAGTGGAGAAAGCCACAGGGTTTATCTGACATTTATCATCAAGTGCAGCTCATAGATCTTCCCCACATGCACTGCAACAAAATCTGAGGCAATCTGAGCAAACTGTCCTCCAGTTATCAGCTGAAGAACCAGAGGCGATCATAACTGTAAAGAGTACAGTCTGGTGTTTCAGAGTGAGAGCTATTAGATGTTAAAGGGATAGTTCACCCAAAAATGAAAATGATCCCATTATTACTCATCCTAGGTGTATATGACTATCTTCTTTCAGACAAACACTATCGGAGTAATTTTAGATTGTAAAGTTTTGAAATATAGATATTTTTCTTTTTAAAAAGCCCATCACTTCTCTCAGAAGGCCTTCATTAACCCCCTGGAGCCGTGTGGAGCGCTTTTACAATGCACTTTTTTGGGCTCCAAATTTGGGCCTCCCATTCACTGCTATTATAAAGCTTGGAAGAACCAGTATATTTTTAAATATAACTCTGATTGTATTTGTCTGAAAGACATCATTTTCATTTGTAGCTGAACTATTCCTTTAAATAAACCTTTATCTAATATGAAATGTGTTCTTGATCTTAGAATCAACAAATTTTTGATCTGATATTTCAATCCGATATTTATAAACTACTGTAGTAACATCTGGGCTCAACACTAAAGATGTTTTCTATAGCCCCAGTTGAGCCAAACTTTGCACTTGTCCTGCCACAAAAATACATAAATAAAATATAATAGTTATTGTTTTTGACCCATGTAACCTTGTATTGTAATAACCAAAATTATAGATACCCATTAAGTTTCACAATTCTCGATTCCAATTTTTATACCACAACAAAAACTACTAGCCTGAAGTTATAAATACATAACTTAAAGTTATATAATATAAAGTTCAAATATTTTTAAAGATTAGTAAGCAGTCAGTAATAAAATAAGAACAAATATACAAATTATAAGTAATAAATATAATTCAAATTAAATAAACAGTGTGCAGGTACCACTTCTTTCATGTGCTTAAACTGTTTAAAATCGCTTGAATTATTAAAAATTACAATTAAATTATTAATGTTATAAAGCCACGAGAATATTTTCGGTGCGCCAAAAAAGCAAAATAACGACTTATATAGTGATGGCCGATTTCAGAACACTGCTTCAGGAAGATATTCTCGTGTCTTTATAATATTAATACTGAACCACTGTACTCACATGAACTGATTTAAATATGTTTTTAGTACATTAATGGATCTTGAGAGAGGAAAATTTGGAACGGTATGAGGGTGAGCAATAAATGACATTATTTTCATTTTTGGGTGAACTAACCGTTTAACTGTGTGTCAGAGTTCGAAGTGGAAGTCGATGCTGGGTCTTGGTGTTGACACTATAGGAAGCACCCTCAGCATGACCGGTGTCTGAAGCATGTGTAAAAACACCAAATTCATTGGCAGATGGCAGTCTATGACGTCACGTGCGAAGCATGCGTGAATATAAAAGGGCGCCTGAGTAACACATCATCATCAGCTTTTTTCCTGTTGTCTTCAGGAGCTGCTTTGATGAGAATCTGCTGGAGTGCGTTCGCCTCTTGAGGGAGCTGGATGCGCTCATTGTGATGCATTCAAGCTTTTGTTCATGATTATCTCTCAAGGGATAGAATCTAGTGTTTGCGTTGAGCACTTTCAGCTCTCGAGGAAGTTGGAGGCACTCATGGCAATGCATTTGCATCAGGAAGCTCTGTTCTTGCTTGATCTTCTTAGAGTAATGAGAATCATGCGCTTACAAGGAGCCCGTTCTGCTCTCGAGGGAGTTGAATGCATTCACTATGGGTGAGGAGTTCTACACATGCTTGGCTCTTTCTTGAGATGACAGTTGAGCGTCTGCACCTCGCGGATAAAAAGGGCAACATTTTGGGCAAGAGTGGGATAAAATATAACGTATTTTTGGTGGGAGTGGGACACAATTTTGCAGGAGTGGGATTAAAAAATCCATCCAGTGCAGACCTCTAGCACAAAGCTTGATAAAGAGATCTGTGATGGGTAGAACGCTATACATCTCACACTTCTCTTTTACCGCCATCTCTAAATTGTTTATTGGAGTTAATGTAGGGCTAGAGAGCTTCCCTCTAGACAAGGACACCTGGTGGGTTTTAAAATAGGGCTGCGAACTCACCTTTTAGCTGGGTTGTTTGGTATTGGAGTTACATTGGGCAGAGCGTCATGTGTCCCATGCTCTTCATGCTGAGGCTGTCTAAACCTGGACTCAGAAGTTTTGGAGATTGTTGCCTAAGTCCCTGTGGATACTGGCTTTAGAGAGCAGGGTCACTGTGCATCTCTTGCACAATTCGCATAGGAAGTGCCTTTGGGTGTTGATGCGCTCTTTCTGACTCTGGGTTGGAACAGTAGAGTCACTTAAGTGCTATGCCCACTCACAATCTAGCAGACCAGGCATTTTCTTCAGCATGGCATAGTGGGCATTGCCTTTCCCAAAGCATCAACATCAAGATGCAGGGTCGAAGTTCCACTTCGAAAGGGAACGTCTTAGTTTGTGAATGCAACCTGGTTCCCTAAGAAGGGGAATGAGATGCTGTGTCTCATCGCCATGCTTCAGGGCAAGCCTGCACTTCTCCTTCAAATAAAAGAGTTGATGATGGGTAACTTAGGCACCTTAAATATTTTGTACGAATAATGCATAGTTATGCTTGGAGTCAATTGTTTTAATTTGTGATAACGCAATAAAACATGCCAAATTGTGTGGACATAATTTTTGGCCAGAATGTCATACAAAGACATTATTAACACATGCAAAAAACAAACAAACAAGTAATTTGCCAAATAATTTTGTCAGATAAATACCATAACCAAGTTTGGTGTTTTGTTCTTCCCTCATATTTAAAAAAACTTAAGTTTAAGAAAAATATAAAAAAATTCTCATTCTCAAAACATCTCAAACCATATTTTGATGGTTCAATCAAACTTGTATGATCATTAAAAACAAATATCTCCTCAGGACATCACTACTAGGGGTGTGACGAGATGTGCCATGAGATTTCGCAATATTAAAGCATGACGAGATTTCTCGTCGAGTGAAAAGCTGTCTTGTGATATCGCCATGACAGGATATGCCACCGTTACATTTACGTTACATTACTTTCAAATGTAAGTTCAGGAGGAACTGCAATCACCACATCACAGAGTCACACACAGTGCAGCACGAATCACAGTTCACTGATCATGTGATAAGAGTAAGGCGAGATGACTGACAAGATGAAGGATTTGTTGCACAACAGAGAATTAAATGTCTTTAAATGCACGCTCAGCATCACCACTCCCTGTTCACAGAGTACGTGTGAACGCGGATTTGAAAGCGAAAGTAAAATGCGAGTTACCTGATGTGCGCAGATTAGGCTACATACAATAGCCTTTCGCCCACCTATCTTAGGTCTGGCTATGTGGTTGTAACCACCTCTTAGCGCTGGTCTCTGTTTTTGTCTCTGTTTTCACTTTGAATATTGAGAGAGTACTTTGATAATGGTTGCACTTATTGTTAGCACTTAATAAGGCTAAGAAAAACTGTGTTATTTATTGTTTTTATTTCTATGTTCAATTTGTGGAAAGGAGTTTAGTGAGGAGGTCACACAAGCCTCAATCAGAAGTTCTGGAAGCTCATAAATCATGTACAGTAAGGTCTGAAGAGACTGAAATCATAGAGGAGAGAAGTCAGTCAGTTGAGCTTGTGGCAAAACCTTTAACAGTGCTTGAGTATTGTTGTCTATCAATGCATATGATAATTCATACTCAGAAAGCGGAACTGAAATGACATTCATTACTCAAGATGATTAAAACATGTTAAGTCTATTTTTCCAGTCATGAATTTTGTCATTGATAGTTTCTTAAAAATTCTGTGCAAAAATCTCGTCTCATGAGCTAAGTGTCTCGTCACACCCCTAGCCACTACTGTATCTCAGATAGCTCATAAATTATGTAGTTTGACATCTTTGAAGGCTAAGTTCAATGTTTTATTCAAGCTCTATATAGTCATGGAAAGTGTCAGATACTGTGAAAACTGAAAGCATGATGCTGAGATCCGGCAGGGATTATAAAAGTTTCCATTCTATAGCTGCAGGCATTTATTAGGTGATGAAACTATTACACAGGAACACAAAGCCACCCACTAACATGCACACAATCAAACATCACAGCGTAAGACTCAAGCACCGAGTGGCAGAGATGCAGAACTGAAAGCGGTGTGATGTCGACGATGATGTCATCAGCCCTACTCACTGCCACTAGTCCCTGAAGACATGCTGCACAGCACTGCTCTAAATTTACATCTAAATACAGCAGATTACCAAAAGGTTACATCGCAGGGTTACCGAAAATACGACCAGTCAGCCGTGTTCTGTAAAAAACCGTTTGACTCGTTTCTGTGAAAGCAGAAGCCCTTTAGTTTCCTCACCTTGATGTCAGAGCAGTTGTTTCCAGCCAGATAAACTCTGAAGGAGAAGGAGTTTTCATGGCCCACCTCTTTGAACACCTGCACCACCCCATGATGCTCTGCTGACTTAGACGTCTGAGCAATCGGGCCCACGGGTGAAAGCGAAGACACGGTCCATTTGACGTGACTCCCGGAGTGGTCGGCCGAGGGCTCGATCAGACCACGGCTGTTCTTCACGTGCAGCACGCTGAACTTCACCTCGTTGTCTTTATCTGCTGAGAGAGACGGATGCAAATAATTAAAACATTTTGATTCAATTCTCGAAATTCCCATCATGTCAAAATCATCAAAAGAGCACTTAAAACTGAAAAACCTACTGTGAAACCTGTGAGAAAACTTGGCATCGTTTCATACTTTTCAAACGGTATGATTTGGCCAGAGGAGAACCGAACTTTCTCCATTCTGTCACCTGATGGAGTTTGGGTTCTTGCCATTGTCTCTCTGGCTTGCTTAGTCGGGGACACTTGATATCCAGCAATATTAGTGATTTGACTACACTGACACCATTGGATGAGAACAAAACTTGAATAATGGCATTATCGTCATCAGTAGAGCTGCTTATAGCTGAACTTGCTTCATAACTGATGAACTTTACACAGTTATTGAACTGAATCAACTGAATAATGACAGCAGCAGAACTGAATTCTGTTTGCATCACTGGCCATTATTTTCTTGTTTAATGCAGTAAAGCTTCTTCGATACACTCTGTATTGTATAAAGCGCTATATAAATAATGGTGACTTGACTTGATATCTCTGTACCTGCTAAACACAGTGAGTGTGGGAACTGGATGGATTTGAGAATAGACGGATCGCAGTCCACATCAAAAATGGGTCCAGCAAATTTCCATGATCCAGTCAAGTAGGTGCTAAACTTGCTCCAGGAGAGAATGCAGTAGGTGATTTTGACGCGCTGGGAGACCTCGAACACCAGCCCCGTGTCTGAACACTCAAACACCCCCTCAGCATCCAGCTGTAGCCTACAGCAGAGCAGAACAACACTGGACATCACTGGAAGAGCAACAGGAAGTCAGTGTCAAATCAGTGAATCTGCAGCATTTCCTGATCTAGCCTCAACTCGTGTTTATAAGCACTGTAATCTTATGTAGCATGTAGTTATCACAACATTTCACATCTCAGTCCTCAAAAAACATCTGTCAATACTGGTATAAATGCCTTTTTTCTGTTTACACACAGTGCCATTTAAATGTTTGGGGTCAGAACGATTTTTTGATTTGTTTTGTTTTGTTTTTGGAAGAAATGAATATTTTTATTCAGCAAAGTGATCCAATAAATGCAGCATTGGTGAGGCTTCTTTCGAACATCTCACCCACCCCAAGCTTCTTTTCACTGGGGAATATCACCATGCAACAGAAACAATTAAATGACACATTTGACAATTCTCACATTACATCTTGGATTCTTATAAACCTGGCAGTGTTCAGGTTTAGCACTGGTCATTTTGAAAAAAGAGAGTCATAAAGCAAGTGGACACGAGTGCTGTGAGTCAGATGTGACTGATCGCTGTACTGCATGAACCGTGAGCAAATCTGGTACAGTATGGAGAAGAGGAACCTACTGCAGACGATCTCTGGACATTTTCCTGGGGGTGACAAGCTCATGTTTGGGATTCTGTGAGGGAAAAAAAACAGTTGCATGTCGGCATTAAATTCATCACCAGTAGTATCAACAGTGCCACAGTGAGATCAACAGTATCTTCTTTATCTAACGTCATAATATCTGAGATATTGAAAAGATCTCATCTGTGATCTTTCCTTCCTTTGTGTAAGTGGTGCTTGATCTGATCGAAAGTGATACTTTGGGTGAAAGGTTTGAGAACCACAGGTATGATACACTGGTGTATAAATACACTACCAGTCAAAAGATGCACTTCACTGAATTATGTTTCTAAAGGCTTGTGCTTAAATGGTTTACATGCATTTTGTAGACAAATACTGAGTATTAATTTATTTACATAAATCATACAGTGAAGAGCAAAACTAATCATGAAATGCTCCATCACACTAGTGTTTAGAAGCATCCCATGATGCACCTGATGAAGGTGGTTGATGAACCAGTGTTCAGAGACGGACTGACCTTTAGAGCTCTGCACTTCTCACAGCACGGCTGAAGCTGCTCTCCTGAGGCTTTTTAAGAGAGAAACACACTATATGACTGACACAACAAACACCCAATATCAGCTCGTGCTGTAAACATCTGAAACATGTTGAAAACAGAGAGCAGTGTCATTACCGGCAGGTTTTTCTGCTCTGGATCTCGTGTCAGAGTCTGAAAAAGCAAGATATTCCATCATTATGATTGATCTTTCACTCAAAAACTGGACCCTTTTTAGCTTCACGTTTCATCTAAAAATAAAATGATTCATTACAATAAAATCTCTTGGTGTTTATTGCTACAGTGCATCCGGAAAGTATTCACAGCGCTTCACTTTTCCCACATTTTCTTATGTTAGAGCCTTATTCCAAAATGGATTAAATTCATTATTTTCCTCAAAATTCTATAAACAATACCCAATAATGACAATGTGAAAGAAGTTTGTTTGTAATCTTTGCAAATGTATTAAAAATAAAAAACAAAAATCACAAAATTCTAATTCTATACACCTGTGGCAATGAGTCTGATTGAAACGCCTGAATTCAAGAATTAAGAGATGTGTCCCAATACTTTTGTCCATATTAGTGTATAGGATTCATATTTTAAGGAGATAAATGTGTAAAAAGCATCAGAAAAGATTATATATAGAGAGCGAATCTCAACCTGACTGTTTTTCCTCTTCCTCTTCATGGGCCTCCTCTTCCTCTGAGCTCTCCTCAGCTGACGTATCATCTGAACAAACACATGCACATCGTACAATATAGTGTCATACATGTTTCTTTGAGAAAAACTCAATCAGTGAAGCGCTCCTCTTCATATGGTGTGCAGCAGGTTTGAATGTTAATGAGAATGAGTAGATGACAAACTTGTTTAAAATGTTAACTTTTTTGAACAAGTAATCACTCCTCTATGTGCATGTGATGTCATGAACGACAGTCCTATATTGTTGAACTAACGTGGCTCAAACAACAAGGGTGCGACTGGTTTCGGGCTGGTTGACTTGCTAGTTAGTTTCTACAACAATGCATCGTAGTTACGTCGGATGCTCTGTTTAGTTCCTGTCTCTATGAAGCCCCTCCTTCTGAAAAGCACAATGTGCTCTGATTGGTTGGCTGGAGCAGTGTGTTGTGATTGGTGTTTGGGAAATGTCCCGCCCCTTACCATAACCGCCAGTTTCAACACACTACTAACTAACTCAAGCAGGCCCCGCCCCTTTATTCTGCACATTAATTATTTAAATGAGGAATATTGTGAAGAAACTCAAGATGGAGTTCAGAAACACTGACACTGATGTAGAGAAGAACTCTTTGTGCTTTAGATCTTAACTAACTATATGTTTCTATAACACTAAGGTTATGAAACACAACAGAATGACCAGAATAAGACACATGAAATGGCAAGACCTCAGGAGATTACGGTGCACATTTCCTCCAGTTCTGATCACAATGACAGGAAATGTTTGGTGGAGGTTATAGCTGCTGAAGCACTAAACACACACACAGAATCCAAGGGTTGACGTAATGTTTCCACCCTGCACACTCGATGTTTAACAAGGTATCAAAACACATAATTTTTGTGTGATGTGTCTTCTGGTGTGACTTAAGTTGAAGGGAAGATGAAACGTTTATGAGCAGTTTATGCAGAATCTCAGGTAAACACAAAAGCTGCACAGACTTGTTCCTGTACCTGCTGCACTGATTCTTGTATTTCAGTGTGTTTCTGCACAACACATGCTGTCGAGAAGCAGATTTGACTTTTAAACGTACCTGAACTGCTGTGAGAGCTTTCAGCAGGATGATCTGTTTAAACACAAAACAGGAACAACTTAGATACTTAATGTGGTCCAGATAACATCATATTGTGAGTTTCTGATGATTAAATCAATCGCCTTCATTAAACTTAAACTTTTAATTTCAATGAACTCACTTGTAACTTACGTTTTTAAGTTAAACCAACCATTCTAAGAAGGGTCCATGAACTAATCAACTTCATTCACATTCATTCACAAGAGAACTTTTAAAGAGAATACAGAAAATAACCAGCAGTCACGCTAAATGTACTTTAGGTATTCTGATCCTTTCTGTGACCACTTGAGGTCGCCATTCTGCTTTCTATTTTATTTTTTCTGTGACTCTTATTATTGAGCCTCGTTTTCCTGTTTCCTGTTGTGATGGTTAGCACCTGTGTGTTCTTGAGCCTGTGTGTGTGTGTGTGTGTGTGTGTTGGTGTCATGATGATCTCTACTCCTCATTTCTTGATTTTTAGTGTTTTCACATGTAAATGGAGTTGCTTTTGAGGTCAAAACTTCAACTCTTCATGTGACTTAAATACTGCATGGTCATATGGTTAATGAAGATAATGAACAACTTAAAATAATAAAAAACAGGTTAAAGCAGTCTACATGTGTGAGCAACATCGCCTTCATTCATTCATTCATCCGTGAATATAAAGCAAAGCCACTGATCTCTGAGTAAGAAGAAGATAAACAGCACTTCACATTCACGGCGCTGATTCATTCAGGCGCTCTGTCTTTACTTTCCCCGGGAAACACCCTTCTGCTACTAATAGATGCAGAGCGACACTTTGCTTTCTCATAAAGTATCACTTCACTTTTAGTCATTTGTAATAGTTATTTGGAATTACATAAATGCACAAAGGGAGAGTTGGGGAGCTACTATCAGTACTGACAAATGATGGGTATTAGCAGTTAAATATGTGCCTCTGATATAAACTTGTTAGCAAACTAAAACCACACATTTTCCTTACTTGAAATAAAAAAAAAAACCCATAATAATAGTTTAACTTGATATACTAAAATAACTCAAACTAAAACTGAAATAAAAAAATAATTTAACAGATTCTGCAAGTGGTTCACAAACTTTTTCTTGCAACTGTAAATATGAAAAAAAAAAAAAACTAATAAAAATTACAAAAACACGATAAAACAAATGAAAATGAACATATAAAAAATTTAACTTTATTGAAAGAAAATGCAATAAAAACTACAATAGTATCTGAATGACAGTGAAATAACACGGCAGCTGAGCTGATGGAGTGTGTGTGTGTGTGTGTGTGTGTGTGTGTGTGTGTGTGTGTGTGTGTGTGTGTGAGGTTATGATGACCTCTGCTGGAGAACGTGTTACACTGTTTCACACTCCTGTTCACAGTCCATGTCCTCCTCTCTGTTCAAACTTAATAAAATGAATCTGATTTGAGTTGGGATGCTGAACACATTCACTCACCTTCAGGTCTGATGCCGAAACTTCTCCATTCCTGAAAAGAACAAATAAACGATGTGTGAATATCAAACACAGTTCATAAAGATATGTGCTCAAATTTGGATATTTGAGAAATGCTGTGCGGTAAAGTAGACTGACGTGAGGAGATGTAATTCACAACTTCCAGTGTGACAACAAATGAAAGAAAATTCAATAATAACTTTGCTACCAATGCAAAGCTACAATCTTGACCTTCCCATTAGCATTGACCTTCACTTATGGAAATGTACACAACAGTGCACTCGTGTCCTGAGAGGATTCTGTAAAGACTTTGTTAGACTCTAGTTTTGTCACGTCATGCCATTCTCTTGTAATGTAATGCAAACACAGTGTTGGCGTGACTCTGACCGTCACCTGACACCTGCTGCTGAGCTCCAGAGACAGACACGCTACAGACCACATGCTCCAGAGAAACAAGCACTTTCTGTGTGAACTCGTGTTTTTGCGGCAGCTCTGTATGTTTCTATGGCATTGCGGTCGAAGAGTAATTAGCTGCTGAACTGGATTTAATTGATGTCATAACAAAGGTCATTTAGACCGGGACACTTAAAATGAGCGGTTCATTCATAAATGTGTAAGATCTCCATGAACAGAAGTCCTAATAATCAATGTCCATTACATTGTTTTGCAACATTTTTAAAGAGGACAAATTATGTCCTTTTGGTTTGATTGGTCGACTGGAGCAATGTGTTGTGATTGGTGTTTAGGAAATGTCCCGCCCCTTACCAAAACTGAGAGTTTCAAGAAACTAAAGCAGGACAGGGAGCGCGAGATTTAAAGGGGCCGCAGCCTGAATCGGCGCATAGTTAATGATGCCCCAAAATAGGCAGTTAAAAAAATGAATTAAAAAAAAATCTATGGGGTATTTTGAGCTGAAACTTCACAGACACATTCAGGGGACACCTTAGACTTATATTACATCTTGTGAAAACTGGTTCTAGGGCACCTTTAAGATCTCATTCACAGATCTCATATACAGACAAGCATCTGTGTTGCATGAAGCTAGTTGAACAAACTCTGAGTTTCAGGGTAGGTTTGGAGTTGACAAATCCAGATAAATCCAGCCTGGTTTAGATCAGGATCAACTGTTGTACAACGCTCGGTATAAACTTTCTCTGTCAAATCCAGAGTTTGCAATTAACTCTGAAGCACGTGCACCCGAAAGTGTGACACGTGCGGCAAACAGCCAATCGCACGGAACATGCAGAGCGTCCGTTTGATTCATTTCTCGCGAGAGAGCCGCGCAATTCACGTGTCTTGCGAAGATTAAGAGTTAGTTATGAAAAATATGAAATTAAACGCATTTACAAAGCAGGAATAAACACTGCTGCAGTGAAAGTCTGAGAAGAAAATATCTGACTATATCAATGCATGTCAATCAAACAAATAGACCAGATAATTAATATAGTTTCACAAATGTCAGCTTAATCTGTTTAAAAGCTTTACATATTATGCATGTATTGTATTTATTTTAATTTAAAAGTAAAGTTTAATATTGTCAATTAATATAATAGGCCTAATTATATGAATATGTCATGAATTATTCATAATTTTAATTTATTTAATATAAATAAATGAGAAATTTTGTCTCTAAAATGTTTTCACTATAAACTACTTTGATTCGGAGCGAGAGATCCAGGGGGAGTGGCTTTATTGCATCAGATACGTGTCACTTTACTCACAGCTGATTGGTCGAGTTTGGGTTTGTGCTGATCACGTGAACAGCTTCGGCCAATACTGAGTTAGCGTTCTCACACAGAATCTGGAAGCGCTGGACGTAAACAACACATGAGAATACAGGACAGAGAAGAGATTGTTGAATAAAGTGGTTATTTTTGTTTTGTTTTTGCACACAAAAAGTATTCTCGTCTCTTCATAACATTAAGGTTGAACCACTGCAGTCACATGACTGTTTTAACGATGTCTTTAGTTCCTTTCTGGACCTTGAAAGTGTTGATTATATTTTATGAGTCATAAACCTCTCGGATTTCATCAAAAATATCTTAATTTGTGTTCTGAAGATGAACGAAGGTCTTACGGGTGTGGAACGACATGAGGGAGAGTAATTAATGACAGAAATTTCATTTTTGACTGAACTAACCCTTTAATAAATATCACACGAAGAGTGCAGTTTTCCTCCAGATATCAGTATAAGTTTAATGGAGCGTCGGCGCTCCCGTCTGCATGTCTCTGTTTAAGAGCCAATAAAAACTGAACCCATATAGGTAGCACAAAAATACAAAACCAGAGACTTCAAGCCTCCAACATGCTTCTGTTGCGTTGTTTTCACCCTCTAATGAGTCTGAGTAATATGCGTTTACAACAAAAACAGCACAGCCGCTAACTGAATACAAATATGTAGATTTCACGTGCTCATAACTTCATTATTTAAAGCAGATCAGATTCTCACAATTAAAATGAATCCAAAATCAAAATAATATATTGCGTTGCTCACAAGATATTACTCAAGGAATGATTTAACATACTTGGCTAAAAACACGTCTCTCATCTTTCCGGGATGCAGTGTATAAATAGGTATAAAGTTTAGAATCTCATCTTTTTAATGCATCTTTTTAAACCATTTTGAAAAACTCCTAACGAGTGCTGAGAAGAGCCTCTAAACCGGAGTTTACCGCCCGTGGGCGCCATCTAGGTGTGAAAAAATGAATAACACTTTATTCAACCATACTTTATGCAATCACCACAAAATTTGAACCAGATGCGGCTCACATGTAGGATAAAGATTTTTTTTTTTTTTCTTATTGCCTTCATGAGTTATTCCATGTCAAATAAAAAAAAGAAAAATTATTTAAAAAAATATATATATTGTTTGCCTTTTATCAGCAGTTTCTCAGCATGAAAATGTCCAAATGTAATGTAGTGCGTTCTATCAAATGATGCCTATCTTTTGACTCTCCTTGAGTTATGAGTCTTTACTTTTGTGTGTGTCGCTCAGAAAAAAAACTCGAAAAAGTGTAAATTATCTAAACCAATGACCCTTCAGATGTGGCGTCTGCGTTTCCTCTGCATTGCAATGATGAATTTTGTTGATACTGATTTAATTTGACTGGTAACAGCCCTTTTGTGTCTTATTATAAATTAATTTGATCACATTTATGAAATTGACAAAAATGATGCATATATGCATGCATATAATTAGATTAAAAAAATGGATTTGTAAAGGTGAAAATGCCATAAAAGGTAAAAATCAATTGAAATGTATTTGAAAAATCATTTCTGTCACTGCTATCACAATAACACACTTGTCTAATTATTGTTATTGTTAAAATCACAGAAAATATTGAAATATAATTTTTTTTATTTAGATAAACCTTCACAAGTTTAGTGTTGATGAATCATTTATACCTCAGTATTTTATGTTCTTTCACTGCTAGTAACTGAGCTGACATTATGTTTATCTCGCAGGCATAGTTTCATGGCACTGATTTAGAAGGAATTTGCTGTGAAAATGAGGGTGTGACGTTCAGAAGCAGAAGGTGTGAGAAACGCACAGAACTGGTCACTCTGGTCATTCCTGTAGCTCGTCTGTATTGTCATTCAAGAGTGAAACTTCGCTGATACACATCAGATGGTGTTTGTGTTTATAGTAGCTTTTGTTAATTAGTCAGCTTCTCAAACCTGTCCTGGGACCCTCACCACTGCACATTTTGCATGTCTGCCTTATCTAACACACCTGATTCAACTCATCAGCCAATGAATGGAGTGTGTCTGATGAGGGAGACATACAAAATGTGCAGTGGTGAGGGTCCCAGCACAGGCTTGAGAACCACTGAGACCGGATAAGACATCATTAATGCAACATAACTTTAGACATTAAAGCACCTCGGTTGAAGACAGGACAAGAACATGGGAGGTAAGAAACTACATCTTTAAAAAATATGCTTTTAATTGAATTCTAAAATTATTCTATTTGTTCTAAAACAGAATTTTGAAGTGTTTTTTGAATTTTGAACAATTGCAAGTGTTTCCGTATTTAACAAGAAAAGTTTTAACCTTTAGAAATTCAGGTCACACTACCTCTCTTAAAGGTACAGCTCACCCAAAAAATGAAAATTCAGTTATCATGATGTTTCAAAACTGTTTGACTTTAGTTCTGCTGTCGAACATAAAAAATAATATTTTGACAAATGTTCCAATTTTTTTTCCCTATGATTGAAATCATTGGGGTTCAATGGTTTTTATGATTTAAAGACATAATATAAGTCTTTAGATTTTATTAAAATAATAATTTCTCAAATAGCTTCTGAGACTAGTAATTACGACATTTTATGGCACAATTTCAACTTTTTATGATATTGTCAACTTTTGTAATCATTTTGACTTTTCATAATTTTGACTGTTTGTCTTATAATTGATTTAATTCAACTTTTTATGAGATTTGAGATGTCAGTTAAAATTTTATGAAATGATTCTGACTTTTTGTCATTATTTATCATAACTTCATTTTTTAATATGTACCTAATATTTATGCCTTAATATGTCATAATTTTGACTTTTTATGCCATAATCATGAGTTTGACATAATTTTGATATTTCATGGCATAAATTATGACTTTTGATGTCATCAATATGACTTAGTAGGCATGTGACGGTATCAGATTTTCATGTTGAGTTTAATTGCTGAAGCTCACGATATTGAAATAAGTTGCAAAAAAAAGTGTTGTCATAGTATAACAGGTTCTTGAATGTTTAAATATTAATGTATTTAAACATTCAAGAACTCTGAATGTTTAAATACAATAATACAATACACAAAATATATATAAAGTAAAATTTTCAAACAGATTAAAGTGCAAAAGAATTAGGCTATAAAGAACAACAGGAAACACTTTACAATAAGATCTCATTATTTAATGCATTAACTAAGATTGAGCAACAGCTACATTTGTTACAGAAAGTGTTATTTTTGTTAATGTTAGTTTAGAAACTCAACTGATCATTGTTAGTTTATCTCAGGTCCATTAAATAAGTTCTTATGATTTTAGTAATATTAAACAGTAGACATGTGCCGATATTTGGTAATGCGGTATATGCACAATATTGTTATCGTGGGCACTTCAAAATACCGTAAATAATAATTTAATACCAATTATTAATATTTTTATAATGCATTTAAGAATACTTTCCCCATCAACCGTATAAAATGCACAACACTGCTGTATTCTGCGTCAAAGAGACACGTGCTCAGATGTAATCAAGCCCAACGAGAAGCACATGACTGAACAAGTGAAGGAGACGCGCTGAATGAAAGTGCACGTTCACTCTCTGACAGCAGAGGGCGCTGATGGAACAGCAGAAATGCAGTGGTTACCCCGGAAATGAACAAAAAATAATACTTTCTGTAACAAATGTAGCTGTTGCTCAATCTTAGTTAATGCATTAAATAATGAGATCTTATTGTAAAGTGTTTCCTGTTGTTCTTTATAGCCTAATTCTTTTGCACTTTAATCTGTTTGAAAACTTTACTTTAAATATTTGTGTATTGTATTATTGTTTTTTGTTATTAAAAAAAGAGTTCTTAAACTTGTTTAAGAAAACACTTTTTTTTCTTTTTAAACACTTTTTTGCAACTTATTTCAGTATAGTGATAATACCGTATACCGTGATAAAAGCTTCAGCAATTAATTGCAACATGAAAATTTGATACCGTCACATGCCTATTTAACAGTAACTAAAAAATTAACATTAACTAAGAATAATTAATGCTTTATAAGTATTTTTCATTGTCAGTTTGGTAGTAATGAATTAACATGTTAACTAATGAAGCCTTATGTCTCAAAGTGTTACTGAACAATAACAAATAATGAGAACATTTCTAATCATTAGGGCATGTTGTAGTCCAGATTAAAATATAAAAATGTTTAAGTTTGAAAATAAGTAGCCTATTAAGTCTATTAATATGTATTGCTGTGATGAACAACATGGAGATTACAAAAAAATGGCATTTTAAAACTTCACTAGAGCAGCTGCTTTGTTTGCGGGGTTTCCGGGGTAACCGCTGCATTTCTGCTGTTCCATCAGCGCCCTCTGCTGTCAGAGAGTGAACGTGCACTTTCATTCAGCGCGTCTCCTTCACTTGTTCAGTCATGTGCTTCTCGTTGGGCTTGATTACACCTGAGCGTGTGTCTCTTTGACGCAGAATACAGCGGTGTTGTGCATTTTATACGGTTGATGGGAAAAGTATTTTTATATGCATTATAAAAATTGTAATAATTGGTAATAAATTATTATTTATGGTATTTTTAAGTGCCTGCGATAACAATATAGTGCATATTTATTATCGTGATATATCGCATTACCAAATATCATCATAAGTCTATGACTTAGTACGTCATAATTCCAGTTTTTATCTCATAATCATGAGCATATTCCAGAGGTGGCCATCTCTGGTCCTGGAGAGCCTCAGTCCTGCAGAGTTTAGCTCCAACCCTGATAAAAACTCACCTGCCTATAGCTTTCCAGCAACCTTCAAACCTTGATTAGCTTGTTCAGGTGTGTTTGATTAGGGTTGGAGCTGAACTCTGCAGGACTGAGGCTCTCCAGGACAGAGGTTAACCAACCCTGGCATAATCAAAAGTGTGATTTTTTGTTTAAGAAATAATTCAGATCTGTAAACCTCATAGTTTATTACTAGAATAGTAAATTCCTTTACTAACAACAGCATATTTCTCAAACAGCTTCTAAATCTCAACCTGAGAAAAGGATTGTGCTTCTTGGGAAAACCGGAGATGGCAAGAGTAGCGCCGGGAATACGATTCTCAAACAGCAAGTCTTCAAGAGTAAAGCTTCACCCGAGTCTGTGACGGCTGAATGTGTCAGTGCAGATCGGAAGATCGATGGCAAAAATATCACCGTTATTGACACTCCTGGACTCCTTGACACCGCTCTGAACGAGGAGACCATCAAATCCGAGATCATTAGATCCGTGATCGAAAGCTCTCCAGGTCCAGACATGTTCATCATCGTCCTGAAGGTCGAGAGATACACGGGACAAGAAATGGAGATTGTGGATAAAATCGTGGAGTATTGTGGAGAAGATACCTTTAATCATTCAGTGGTTTTATTCACTCACGGCGAACAGCTGGAAGGTCAAACCATCGAGGAATTTGTGAAGATGAGTCCGAAGCTGCAGGAGCTTGTTGATAAATGTGGAGGCCGCTGTCACGTCATCGACAGTAAATACTGGAAAAACCGGCAAAATGGATACAGGAGCAACAGGGTTCAGGTGAAAAATCTGCTGGAGACCATCGAGCAGAAGCTAACCGGCTGCTACACCAATGAGCTGCTTCAGACAGTGGAGGAAGAGATTCAAGAGGAGATGAAGAACGTAGACAAGGTCAATGTGTTGCCAGAAGAGAAGCGAGAACAAGCGAAAAAGATCGTGTACACAAATCTTCAAATTCGGCTTGCAGCGGTGACCACAGAGACACTGGCCCGTGCTTTTCTGGGCATCGCTGAGGCGGTGGCATTCGTGGTGGCTTTACTGTAAGCCGCCAATGTTGACAGCGGGAACCGATGCAGGAGTCATCATGGCAGTCGTGGGGCAGGGATTGTTGCCACAGGGGCCGCAGCTCTAGCCGGAGTGATCGGACGAGGAATTACTGGATACAACGCAGCAGATGAGGCGATTCAGGGTGTGACACAATAAACAACTAGGCATGTGACGCTATCAAATTTTCATGTTGCGATTAATTGCTGAAGGTTTTATCACGGTACTGAAATAAGTTGCAAAATAAGTGTTGTCAGTTTAACAGGTTTAAGAACTCTTTTTCTTATAAAAAAACATTGAACATTCAAATACAATAAAGCAGTACACAAATTATAAGTAAAATGTTTCAAACAGATTAAAGTGCTTATAAAGAACAACAGTTAACACTATATAAGGTCTCATTATTTAATGTTAGTTAATGCATCAACTAAGATTAAGAATGTGCAATAGCTACATTTGTTACAGAAAGTATTATTTTTTGTTAATATTAGTTAAAAAATACAACTGATCATTGTTAGCTTTAGGTCCATTAAATAATAATTACAGCTTTCGATTTTAGCAATGTTAATAAACATTAACTATAAATTAACATTAACTGAGATTAATAAATGCCATTTTAAATGATAATAAATGCTATAATAAAAATATTTTTTCATTATCAGTTTGGTAATAATTAATTAACATGTTAACTAATGAAGTTTTACTGAACAATAACAAATAATCAGAACATTTCTAATCATTAGGGCATGTTGTAGTCCAGATTAAAATATAAAAATGTTTAAGTTTGAAAATAAATAGCCTTTTAAGTCTTTAAGTATTTGGTGCTGTGATGAATAACATTGAGATTACAAAAAAAAAAATGAATGGCTGTTTGAAGCATTTTAAATACTGTAGTACCGCAGCTGCTTTATTAACGGGGTTTCCGGGGTAACCGCTGCATTTCTGCCGTTCCATCAGCGCCCTCTGCTGTCAGAGAGTGAACGTGCACTTTCATTCAGCGCGTCTCTTTTGCCTCATCCAAATACCCACACTTGCGTTCTTGGCTACTTGAGAGCTCGTGCACGCGACAGGAAGTGCGCAAGACTGTCCCATGTCTTAAAAAAGCCCAAGTGCAATGCCCTTAATGCACACTAAACCCACACTATCTTGAATACCACTTCTGAGCGGTATTTGAGGCTAAACACTCACAACTCGCATGCCCCGAAATCGCAAGATGTCAACGAAAACATATGACTGTAAGTTAAATTAATTATATATTACATATAATTTGGTAGTAAAATATAAAGTGTTTTTAAAGTGCGCATTTTATCGATGCAAAGATGAGTAGGAAATGTGTATTTTGTACAAAATTTGCAACTGCTTTTTATCACTCAAAGAAGCTCCACAATTTTAATAGTGTCTTCTGTTTGCTACATAGCGACCACTGAACAGACCTTTTAGAAGTGTATTGAAAATAATATGATAAAATAATAATAATAATAAAGCAGTAAATGCTTGCATTTTTTGCAAGACTGTAAGTGTGTCCCATCTGGGCAATCACAAGTTCTACACACACTTGCAGTCTTCAACCCACTTGAACACTTGAGCAAAATACAGGAAATACGTCATGTAAGTAGACGAGTGGTCAAGAGCAAAGACCGCAAGTGTGGGTATTTGGACAGGGCTTTTCACTCATTCTGCCGTGTGCTTCTCATGCACGATGGGTCTGTTTACATAGTGTGTGTGTCTCTTTGACGCTGCATACAGCGGTGTTGTGCATTTTATACGGCTGTGAAAAGAACAGTTTATTGAATTCACTGAATTGAAAATCGAGTCGAGAATCGAAAATTCGAAATGGAATCAAATTGAGACCTTGTGTATTGGAATCAAATCGAATTGGGACATCTGAATCGATACCCAGCCCGTGTGCCATGTGCTCTCCTGTCCATTGTCATCTTGTTACCTGATTATTGGTTTGTTTGCTCCACCTGTCCTCCCTCGTTACACTCTTTGTTTGCTCCCTATTTGCTCTCCTTGTGTTTGCAGTCCTGTGTCAGATCATCATTCAGTGCTCCCTCATGTGATGTTTCCCTGTCCTAAGTAAAGTCACCCTGTTTTCCCCTTTGGGGTAGTTTTGTTTACTTTATTTTATTAGTAAATAAAGTCCATTGTTTTCTGCACCGAGTCGCTTCATCCCTCATTCCCAACCTTGACATTTATGGAGTATATAATAGTCAACATTTGAAGCAGATCAACAAAGTTCATCAAAGCTGTCCTAAGAAGAAGATTTTAGAACAACTCTGATGAAAGGTTTTGATCCACTTCAAATGTTGACTACTATATTATATCATCATTGTTGCATGTGCTTTATCATTCTTTCTAAACAATGCATGGGGATTTGTTTTTAATTTTCTTTATTATATGAACATGAAGTCCCATTATACTATTTATTATAAAGTGCTGGTTTAATTGCATGTTAATTAGAATTTTAATATCTAATATTTAACTATTTTAAATAATTATTTATAAGGTGTAGTGAAAAGGCACAGAATTATACACAGAAAAACTGATATAACAATAGCAGGTGAGCACAGGTCCACAGATTTGACCATGTGTTCAGCTCCTGATGGTCACTCACGGCCATCCTTATTTGAGGCAGTGCCAGCCCATTTAAAATGCCCTGACGCGCCCCTGCCTGTCACATGAGATACAATCACAGGAAACGATGGAGTGCCAGCATCACATTATCACCACACCACTCCCTCCCTCCAGTCGCACAAACACCAGAACACCGTCAAGGGCCGATAATTATGATGATTCACACTAAAAAGTAATAGTGAAAAGACCGAAGTATGTCAACAAACTGTCATCTGAAGTCCACGCAGCAGCACCGAGCTTCATGAAGCGTCATCAGCGCTGCGGGCGGCTGTTTGCACATCAGAGCTCTGACCTCAGGCTAGAGGAACAAACCACACACAACACACAAGAGCAACTGCAGGCTTCACTGCCTGAACCAACTTAAAAATAACAGCAGAAACTATAATTCAAGTAAAAGCAGCAGAGAGATCCAGAAAAGCACACATGCACTCATCACGTAAAAACAGTGCCTTTCATTTCAACACAAACACAAATGATCTGATTTCATCTCATCCTTAGGATTCCTTCGCCCTCAATATGGTCCACTCTAGTGACAACATTCCTCCCTCATCCCAACTCTTCCTCATTTTATCCAATACCTGCTGTAATTCAGAGGGATAGTTTTAGTTTGGCACTTAAGCAGAATATCAGGAGCAAATCCTTCCTGTAAGGACACGAAATCCAAATCTGTTTACCACTGACTGTTTATAACGTCTAGAGATTAAGTAGGCTATACTCGTTCTGCGGTACCGTTGCTCTCACTGATGGTCCAAAAGATTCGTTATAGATGCTCATTTAACTTTATATTTGTGCCTGAAATAAAACCCTTAGTACTTTCACCGTCCAATAAATGCACATCTTTGAATAAGTGCGGATTTCTAGTGTATTTACTTGAACTTCTCAGGTGATATCAATGGTTTGACCCATTTCAGAGGTGGGCAAAATTAGAATTTAAAATAGACTGAATAAAGCTTCCTACAAACTTGATGTGTGATGCCGCACAGACTGACATAGTCTCACTTTTAGCTTTCTTTTAACTATTATAGTATTTCAAAGAACATAAACTATAGGCTCATCAAGTCAGCTGTCACTTCGGCACAAGGCCCTGGGCGGTCGCACACTTGGCACAGACGGCTCTGTAATATTCCAAATCTTTCAATCATAAATTCTTGAATGTGGAGTGAGGATCATTTTGTGAGTCCAAGCGCTCAGATTACATTGAAGTGCATCGTTCTGTATGGAATCATATTGTATTTGCAATTGTGTTTATATGTGGACGCATAAACTGCGACATAATCCAAATGCAATTGCAAATCTTGCATTACCGTTTGGGTTTGCGCTGTCGCGAATGCAGTGACTGCCAGATTTCAAATGGAAGAGCAAAGTCCATTTGCAACTGTGTTTCCCATGTCTTAAAGGTGCAGTATTTAATAATCCTGCCGCTAGAGGTCGCTAGAGGCCTATTCAAAACAAAGGCGTAGCTTGATGACGCCAAGTTTCAGTGCTGAATCTTGGGACATGTGGTCTCCATCTCAATGGACGGTGCAAAAGAATAGGGATTGGACTCAGGAAGAAATCATGTTCATGCATGTGATTATTAACGTTACTGTAGTATGAAGCAGAGCAGGACCGAGTGTTGTGGAGCTGAACGAGGAGCTGGAGCGATTGATCAACACACGCCTCACGAGCAGCGGGACTTTTATTATGACACAGTCGCCGGCGCCGCTGCCGCTTTTCCGGTCATGAGTATGAGGTAACGCAGCTCTGTTTATCATATTAGATACATTTGAGAGTGTTGAAAATGATGTTATAACGTTACTCTGTGCGTTCGCTCGGCGGCTGCTGTGAGACACTGTTACACACTGCAGTAAGATAGATCGATTTTACAATATCATATTAAATGCTGGATGATTGTGTTGATAAATGACATGCAATTCATTTTAAAACGTATTGTATGATGGAGAAAATGCTGTATTACTGTTACTAAAAATAAAGCTGCATCTGATTATGCTATGTTAGCTACTTCACAAAACAGTGTTTTTCTCTGAGGCATGGTAAAGCATGAGACTCGCAAAACATCAAGAAAATTAGATTCAAACAAAAATGTTGAGCTATATAACAATAATTAGTTTTCTGTCTATAAATATATCAAAGCAGTTGTTCCCTTGTCTATTAAAACATGTAATATATTAAAGGATCTTTGGTGTTTCCATGGTTTCTACAAAATAAAACAGGAAACCGAGGGTAATGCGGGTATGACGCCATTGACAGGCGACTCCTCACACGTCCCGGAGCCTTGGTTAAAAATGCAATTTTCTCACGATTTACAAATAGATGGAAACATTTGGGATATTGTAAGTACTCAAGTGAACAAAATATATAACACTGGCCTAGTGGTTTTTGGATTTTTACTGCAAAATTCTTACATATTATACCTTTCTTACATATTGCATCACATATGCAGCCTGCCAAAACTCAAATGCAATCGCTATTCATTAAGCATTTGAATTTCCGATGCCTTATACAGAAACCTGTCAATCAGTGTCAGAGGTGGGACTACACTATGGGGCGTGTTTGTATGCTAAGTGCAAATTTTTGTCTGTAAAGCCACTATTTATTATATTTTGTGAAGACTTGAAGTATTACTTGTATACATTATCTACCTCCAGCCTTAAAATCGATAACATTGTGTGCATCTCATAATATTGGTTCTTTCCTATAATGTACAGTTGACAGTATGCTGTGTGACCTTTTACTTGGTTAAAATGTGTCTTTTGAGGCACCTTTACTTTATATAATGTATGCAATTTTATATTTTATATTACCCCTGCCCTGTATGTTTTTTTTTTTTTTTGCTCTTTCTTTATTTTACTTTTTGTTTTGTTTTGTGATTTTGTTGTTAATAGGGTTGTATATTTTTGTATACTTATTGATAAACCTAATAAAAAAAGAAATGTCATGCGAATGCTTTGAACAATGGAGGTAATAAATTAAATTGTGGAGGAACTTATGGTTTCCTCTTAAAATGAAAATAATGTTCGAACGAGCGTTTAATAATATTAAAAGTGTTTATTTGGTAGGGTTTTTATTCTCCCAATAAGGCAGCATCCATTTAATAATTTTAATAAATACAATCATTTACACTCTATGATATTATTGCATCCCAAATACTGAGGTGCAAATAGTATCTGCCAATATAAAGTATAGATAGCAACTAATTACTATTTTAAAATAATCTATCGCTATTTTCACCTAATGTAAATACAGTAGCATATCACTAAGAAAATGCTATTGTCACTTAGTGTAAATAGAATATATTGCTTTTTCACTTTGTGTAAATAACATCTATCGCTAAGAGTGTAAATAGCAGCTGCCTAAAAAGTTTGGTTGAATGGATTTAAATGAATGGACAGAACTATAGCACACGTACATCTCTGAGACGTCTATCTGATGTGTGTGTTTACGTCTGGAAGAGTGTTTGCTCATCTGCAATAGGTCTATAGGACGTTTCCTGTCAGATGTCAAATAGACGTTTAGAAGATGTCTTTAAGATGTTTATGATTTAGAATATGTAAAACTGACATCTTAAAGATGTCTATCAGATGTTTGTGAACAGCAGATGCTTTCCAGATGAAGTGATCTTTAACAGACACCTTGCAGACGTATGTGTGCTATCTGGGATAGATTTCAATAAAATTGTTGTAACTGTTTTGAGACCTCTGGCCCATGGGGTTCTTCTTAAAATCCTAAATATTACTCAAACTGAATTTATAAACGTCTGCCTTTAATCCAATCAGGGTTACTGGCCAACCTACGTCACATTATTATTAATATTCATAACTCGAGCCTTTTCCATAGTACTGCATTCGCATCAGAGGCTCGCTTGCTACATAAGAACGATTTGACCTGATCATCCAGAACTTTCCATCTAATTATCTGAAATAAATGAAGCACAACATGGCGCTTCACTGTATGACACGATCACTTTAAATGATGTTGACGCGATGCGCTCGTGCAGTGCAGCGATCGCTCATTTCAGATGAAGTGCATTTAATGAGAGTGTGATCTGAATTATTAATCCTCTGTTATTGCACGGTTATTACTGTTATTACTGTGGTACTTTCGGTTTTGCGCGACGGCGCGCGCTCTTTGTTTACGTCGAGCGCGTGCAGCAGTAGCGCGAGCCCTGCACAGAAAGATGAAGATGATGGTGGTGTTAAAGCAGATACTCACCCATCGTTCAGCTGTGTGGTGTCTCCATAATGTGCCATGTGCGCGACCATTATTCGCGCGCCCACAGCTGTCGATCCGCGCGCCAAGTGATATCTGCAGATGAGAAACTATAACCCAGTCAACGCTGAGCCCATTCATGCACGCTGACACTGATCCACACACACACACACACACACACACTCACACTCACTGGTGTTTCCGTGACTGGCAGCAGCAGGAAGTGGCGGGAACCAAAGCTTGTTTACAGCAAATGTCCATTACAATAGAAGCCATTGAAGACAGAGATTAAATTAATAAAACAATATTATTGTTTAATGTGCAAATGAAATAATACTAAAAAAAGACGTTATATGAGTTATGCAAAACCACGCTGGTTTAACAGCAGGGTCTGAGGACCCCTGGAGGCCAGTGAAGGTCTAGGGCAGAGATGAGCGCTTTCAGTGTTTGTGTTTGTGTTTGTCTCTCTCAGACTATAGCTATAGGCTATCTCTCACCACACTTATATCTGCTACAGATGGACGCTGCTAGGATGTTTAGTTTAGAAGTCAAATGTTATCGCTAAACTGCAAATAAGTGTCAAGTACTAGTGCTGTTATTACAACCTATGTAGGGAGAGTGGGGTAAGATGAGCCATTTTTTGTACTTATGTTGTCCTCAAATAAGGGAAAATGAGGCAGAAGTACAATGAAAGTAGCCTATCTTAAGTACTTTCAGGATGTTTCCTATCATTTTAAATGATCCGAATACATCTATGACGAAGGGTTCTAAAAAATATGACTTCTTATTTAAAATAAAAGTGTTCCTGTGGTTCAATTTACCCCAGGTTAGGGGAATGTTGATCTGAGTAAGTTGGACCATCTGGGTGTAAACTGACCATCTAACTAAATCTGAATCAAACAAGAGGTAAAAAGAAGTCATTTAAAAAAGAAGACAATTTACCTCTTTTAAAACTAATTCCTTTTACAAATAATCATATTTCTTTTCTTAAAGCTGACTTAAACAACATAAAACCAACCAAATGAAGTTGAAATTTCTATATTTTTAATTGTTTATATTTCTGAAACAATGTTGAACACCAAAGTTGTAACCTTCCCAAAAACAGACTAAACAGAGAGTCCGTTAAATAAATAAATTTTAAGAGTTTGTTAAAAAAATTAAATAAAAACTAAATTGGAATGAATGAATAAATGTAGTTTTTCTGCAATCTCAACCATGTTAGGCCATTAGAATGGCCAAAGAATGGCAACTGGTGAGCATGCTAACCAATTAACATGCTAAGCTAACTAGCATAAGACAACAAACAAACACAACTGATAAAAAATCACTGTAAGGCAAGGCAAGGCAATTTTATTTGTATAGCACATTTCATACACAATGGTAATTCAAAGTGCTTTACATAAAGAATTAGAACATAAGGAATAGAAATAACAGTAAAAACAGAGAATTTTTCTATCTGGATGGAATAGCTAGGAAGTCTTAGGGAGTTTTTGTTGTTGTTGTTGTTGTTGTTGTCCGTCAGAGTGGATCTAAACGGATCTATCCATCAGAGCAGATCTGAATGGATCTTCCTCACACGACAGGACTGCTACCTGTTAAGGCACTTCAAACTGATAAACAAAGTTTCAATCTCCCCTTTTGCCGTCACACAGCCCTAATCCCCCTTCCGGAGATATCTTATCTATGCAACGCAGTTTAAATTTCCCCTTTGGAAAGTGTCCCGACTGTAATCCAGAGATATCTTAACCATGCACCACAGCTCAAATTATAACACACACACACACACACACACACACACACACACACACACAATTAGACAGTATTTTCAAAAGTTATCTCTGGAACACTAGGTGGCGCTGTGTTCAAACTTCTCAGTTACTTTTAGGTCATGCTGTCAGTGATCCCTACCAAATTTTGAGACGATATGTCAAATCAATTAAACGCTATTGCAATTTATAGCATATTTCAAAATGGCGGACAGATGGTTTGTCTGATCCTGCCAAAACTGGTATCCACTGAATCGGAATGACACAAGGAATTCATAGACATCAGGTTTTGATTTCCTGACAAACTGTTCAAAAATTATGAGCAAGAAGAGCCATTTTTCAAATCTCATGACCTGTAGGTGGCGCTGTTCCCAACTTTGGCATGGACCCTCAGATCATATGGTTGATGAAGCCTACCAAGATTTATTTCAATTTATCAAATTTTGGCCGTGAAACAGCCTCTTTTGGGTCAACTTTGTTAAGAATTGGGCAAAATTTGAAGGAGTAGCAGCGAAAAACGGAGTACTGTACTTTTTAAAATGGCCACAACTCTAATGCAGTGTTTCCCAACCCTGTTCCTGGAGGCACACTAACAGTACACATTTTCCAAATCTTCCTAATCAAACATGCTTGATTCAACTCATCAGTTCATTAGTAGAAACACCAAGACCAGTAATATATGGTTCAGATAAGGGAGACATCCAAAATGTGTACTGTTAGTGTGCCTCCAGGAACAGGGTTGGGAAACACTGCTCTAATGGACGGAGTCTTAATTAAGATGAATTAAGATGTAAGATGTTGAATGTGATCAGCATAAGGAGAGAAATCTGGTGTACTAAGTTTCATTTTTCTAAAACAAATGGCTAGTTTCGACTGAGTGGTTCAGTTCAGTACAGTACAGTATGCAATTTTTTGCCATTTTCATAGTCAAAAGTTGTTGTTTACTGTCACGAGAATGACGTCGATTGCTACTTTACAGCATACATCACGCCTATCAAGTAAGGGTCCTGTTGGCGATGGAAACGCAAGCCGGATCAGGGTTTGCCGTACTGAACTGAAACATACCGCACCGCTCGAAACAAGCCAAAAGGGTTAAAAAGTTGGTCCTAGAGACCCCAGAGTTGGTCAGATTACTATTCATTAACATCACTACAAGTGTGCCAAATTTCAGAATTGTCCTACTTATGGTTCTTAGGGCTGCAATAGACTCCCATTGAGGGAGGAAGATTAATAAGAAAACTAACAGATACACAGATACAAAACCTCTCAACTATCAGTGTTACCATGTTAAAGATCAACTACTGAATGTGAAGTCTCTGCTGTCTTGCCAGATGAAACCTTGCTAACCAAAAATAAATAAATAATAATAAAAAAGCTGTACAATAATACTGTAAAAATGATCAATGTTTAAATAAAAAACTTAACTCTTAATATGTCCAACATTATCAGTTGTCTTTCAGCTCTTTCCTGCATAAATCTTGCTAACAAAATACAAGAGCACAGACCATACCAACATAAAGACCTTGAAGTATGCAATGGCTTTTCCTGCAGCATACATCAACACAAGTCAAACAGGCCTACCACTTTTTACACGTAAACAATTACAAAAAAAAAAAACCCAGAACATAAACATTTTGCTCATTTTCTAACGTAATTTATTATTAAATGCATGTGACACTGTTCTGACAACACTGTGCATGTGGTTTTATTTTGTTTTCTCTTTTCCTTGTGTCTCTTGACAGCACCTATTAAGCGCACACAGTTGCTGTGAATTAACTGGAGGTGGAATGGCAGCGAACTGACAGAACAGATTTAGGCTTTGTGAAAGTTCGGTCAAAGAGAACTTTGAAAGCTTAATTGATGTAGTTTCAATCTATCCATCCATCCATCCATTATCCACTGCTTATCCGGGAGGCTTCGCGGTGGCTAAGTAAGGACACCCATATGTCCTTTTCTCATACGTCCAGCTCATCCTGGAGGATCCCAAAGCATTTCCAGTCCAGCTGAGAGATATGTTGCCTCCAGTGTGTTCTGGATCTGCCCCGGAGTCTCTTCCCAGTTTGACATGCTTGGAACACCTGAGCAGATGCCCGAACCACCTCAACTGACTCCTTTCAACGCAGAGAAGCAGTGGCTCTACTCCGAGTCTCTCAGGGAGCTGTGGTGGAGCAGCCACTGACAGACTTCATGACAAATGGAGGCTCATCCAGGATTTGATCCCGGGACCTCTCACTCCCAACGATCAATAGCAAAGATCAGTCACTCATGACAGACACGGTGGATGTGGCGGCAGGTCTTAGAGAGGCGTTTGTTTAACATAAAATATACAAAGGTCCAAAAGTGAGGAAAATCATGTCCAAATAAACAGGGGATCTTGTGTCCTCGTTGTGCTGGGGTATCCTGAAGGAAGGACAGTGTTCAGACAGAAAGGAGTCCAGGTTAGGTGGTTCGGCAGTCGTACACACTCCCCTTTTCTAGTCCGTTTGTTAGTTTTCTGTTTGTACTGCTGCTGCAGCTCCATCACCTACAACTTTTTCTATTGCAACAACCATGTCATTCTGAACTTTAACTTTCCATGCCTCTCCACAAAACAAAGGAAATGAATTAGGCCCTCATGTTCTAAGTACTCTCATATAACAGAATTGGAGACCGCCAGATCTATTTGGTTCAGGGATTCCACCAAGGCCACTCTTCCACTTGCTGTATGCTGGCAGTTGTCCATTTTTTGTTGGAAGCCATGTTTTGAAACTGTCTTGCCGAGTTAAACTCATGTTTCCAAGCCTGGCCTTTTGAGCATCTTCTTGAAATTGGACGGTCAGCTCGAGTTATTCTACCAAAGTCAATATGAAACTGTCCAAGCGAGTTTGCTCCAGCCACACCTTCCACTTCCTGAATTTCAGTGCTTCTTGTTGTTGTTAGAATTGAGGGATCCCATATACTCATGTGTGCTCAAATTTCACATTTGATATGAGTGGTCACACAGCAGCATTTAAGCTTGTCCCTCCCACAACCAAACTTCTGTGTGTCTAGTTACGTCTTGCACCTAACACGTCTGGGTCTCCACATTTGCACCCCTAAACTCTACCATTTCAGTAAAAAGTTTAATATAGCACACATGAACATCGACCATCCCAACCTAAGACAAAAATACAAAAATATTGATATAACAACACAATGCTTCACACAAAAACAACAAAACATGAAATCCATACAGAGCATATACATTTCTGGATACAAAAACTTATAAACACTTTATATAATGGTGTACTAACTGAATCCAACAACTATATCACACTGATTAATTATTTGTTCCATTTCATTTCAACAAAGCATCTTCGTTGAGTGCAATCCATGCATTATAACACTAGATGGCGCCGATTACATTTGCATGAAATGACACAGAATCTTGCCATGGATGACGGTCAATGGCTGAATTCAAAATCACATACTAACATACTACACTTACAATTTCTGCTATAGAGAGATGAGGTAAAAGTAGTGTGCTAGTATGCAGTTATGAAATGGAAGAGTTGTAGTGTGTCCAGCAGGAAAAACATGAAGGTAGAGCAGCTGTTTATAAAGGACTGGCATATCACTGGCTGTAAGCACAATGACCGAGCTTCTTGTTAAAAACTGCGTTGGGGAGATACTTGGTCCTGGCATGACACATTCATAACTGGCCATGAGAATCTGTGCCAAGGACTTGTCTAGTCAATGAGGACTTTGCTGAGAATCTGCCCAGAGGGCATGTCAACTGTCATGGTTTTTGTTCCTGGGTGTCAGTCCACCATCTAGTCTGGATATGGACTGGATTTGACAAAAGTAACCTGAAGATAAGGATGAGACAGACAAACTGTCATGTATGTTTTGGGTTTTTGGTTCATGTCTTTTATTTTGAAGTTTAGTCACAGTCAAGTTTCCTGATTGTCATGTGCTTACCTAGTCTTGTGTCGATTTTACAACACTTCAGCTTGTGATTCTCATTAACTGGGGGTCATTTTTAGGATTCCTTACCTAACCTAAGTCTCTGAGATCCTGACACTTCTGGAGACTCCAGGTAGGTTGCAGTTCTGGAAAATGGCGCTTGAGACTAAAGGGTTCCTGATGGTTTCACACCTAATTCTTCACCTTAATTCATATTTTTTTTGCAGTTAACATGTGTCTTTTCTTCTCCACCTGTTTTTGTCTGACCCTGCTGAACAATGACCCCAATGAGCGTTTTGCTGTCTATTGGTCACGCCTTAATTTAGCAATTTCTAGTATTTCATTAGTATTGCATCCTTCTCATGGGCATTTAATAATTTTTGACTTTTCAGTGTGAGTTAAATCTCTTTTTTGGCCCAAACGGAGGGCACGTGTAGAAGTTTGTGTTGAGGTCAGGGGGTCGTCACCATAAATGCACTGGTGAGTGAGGAGGGAGACCTTGTACTCAATCCTGAGTGAGACAGGAAGCCAGTGAAGTGATTTGAGGATGGGGGTAATATGGTCGTATCAGCGCACCCTCATCAGGATCCTAGCAGCACTGCTCTGAATGTACTGCAGATCCTGAAGGCTTTTGTCAGGGATCCCGATGAGGAGCGCATTGCAGTAATCCAGTCTGAAGGAGACAACTGCAGCTCTCAATCTGTGTTTCACAATCTATATTGTTCATTCCATTTAAATATATATACACGTTTTTCACTATTTATTTTAGTGTCGACAATTAGTAGCATTTTTTAACACGTCTGTATATATATACACCGATCAGGCATAACATCATGAGCACTGACAGGTGAAGTGAATAACACTGATTATCTCCTCATCACGGCACCTGTTAGTGGGTGGATATATAAGGCAGCAAGTGAACATTTTGTCCTCAAAGTTGATGTGTTAGAAGCAGGAAAAATGGGCAAGCATAAGGATTTGAGCGAGTTTGACAAGGAACAAATTGTGATGGCTAGACGACTGGGTCAGAGCATCTCCAAAACTGCAGCTCTTGTGGGGTGTTCCCGGTCTGCAGTGGTCAGTATCTATCAAAAGTGCTCCAAGGAAAGAACAGCGGTGAACCGGAGACAGGGTCATGGACGGCTGAGGCTCTTTGATGCATGTGAGGAGCGAAGGCTGGTCTGTGTGGTCCGATCCAACAGACGAGCTACTGTAGCTCAAACTGCTCAAGAAGTTAATGCTGGTTCTGATAGAAAGGTGTCAGAATACACATGTATGGAGCTGCATAGCTGCAGACCAGTCAGCTGACCCCTGCCCATGCTGACCCCTGTCCACCGCCGAAAGAGCCAACAGTGGACACGTGAGCATTAGAACTGGACCACGGAGCAATGGAAGAAGGTGGCCTGGTCTGATGAATCACGTTTTCTTTTACATCACGTGGCTGGCCAGGTGCGTGTGCGTCTCTTACCTGGGGAACACATGGCTCCAGGATGCACTATGGTAAGAAGGCAAGCCGGCGGAGGCAGTGTGATGCTTTGGGCAATGTTCTGCTGGGAAACCTTGGGTCCTGCCATCCATGTGGATGTTACTTTGACACGTACCACCTACCTAAGCATTGTTGAGACCATGTACACCCTTTCATGGAAACGGTATTCCCTGGTGGCTGTGGCCTCTTTCAGCAGGATAATGCTCCTGACACAAATCAAAAATGGTTCAGGAATGGTTTGAGGAGCACAACAACAAGTTTGAGGTGTTGACTTGACCTCCAAATTCCCCAGATCTCAATCCAATCGAGCATCTGTGGGATGTGCTGAACAAACAAGTCCGATCCATGGAGGATCCACCTCACAACTTACAGGACTTAAAGGATCTGCTGCTAACATCTTGGTGCAGATACCACAGCACACCTTCAGGGGTTTAGAGGAGTCCATGCCTCAACGGGTCAGGGCTGTTTTGGCAGCAAACACAATAGTAGGAAGGTGGTCATAATGTTATGCCTGATTGATTTCAATAAAACTGAACATGGGTTCAACTTCAACTCGCCTTCAGTGGACGTACATTACCGAGTTTCTCCTATGATGCATCATACTAATGTGGTTAATCAGAGGGTTATGTCACTGTACGGGAAACACACCCCTGTGTATCGTTTTGGTTGCGAGTCATCAATAAAGACATGAAAATATATAACTGTTGTGATGTTTCAGCAGGCTGTGTTTATGGCTTTGGCTTATGTAGAAATCCAGGAACATAGAAAGAGTTCACTTCATAGAGCAGCATCTGTGCTAGATTCAAACCTATTAATAAATCATTTGAATTATATTAACTGTGATCAATAATACTAAGACAGTGATCTGACCTCGTCCATTAAAAATGGATACAGACAAACTGCAGAAAGGAGATCAATGAATATAAATGCTACAAATAAATTGCTATGTCTAAAATGCTATATATGAATTCAGTCACATTTTTATGGGTGGTACAAAATAACTAATAATGTCAGATATAAACGTAGACAATCTGACTAACCTGTGCAGTCTCCACAAAGACTTTTATTCAAACTGTTTTGAATATATCACATGGTCCCCTCATATTCTTTGCTCACATTTTGTATTTTCTACAACATAACTAACTGCATCTGAAGAAATGAATAGCAGATAATGGAAGTGATCTGTAACAGATTAAAAAGATTACAGAAGGAGAATTGCCTGGGTTTTGTACAACGATTTACAAATAACTTTCTGTATTATGAAATTATGTTTTATTTTGTTTTGTATGAATTCTGGTGGCTGTTGTCTGACCAGGTTTACTTAAGAATTTACAACAAGTTCACAGAAAAAATAATGGGATGGCCTTTTTCTGGGGAAAATGAAATAGTGGTGCCAACTCTGAACTTGAGAACTGTAAATATAGCCAGGATTTATGAGTGTTATCTTAATATAAAACCCTGCATCATATTGACTGGGAACTTAATTACTTCTGATTACCGTCTTAATTACTACTTACAGAGCACAGTTCCCTGTATTAACTATTTACTCTTATGTGTGTGGTCAGAGCAGCAATCTTCACTCTATGTGGCAATGTTTTTTATAGTACAGAAATTATAAACAATGAAAGTGGTTGACTCATTAATGCCACAGTGCATGTTGGGAATGTCAGTGCTATATACATCAGACTATTACAGATAATGAGTAGAGCAGAAGACATTACAGTAATACAGAGAGATAATCTTCACAGAGCTGCTACACCAGTCATTTCCTGCTCCTGTTCACTCTATACAGTTTTAATATAATTGTACAACTACTGTTTTAAAACAAATTACAGAATGGAAAGCAGTAGTCAAGAATGCAAAATTCACACTAAATGTTTAATTATAGTATGAACATTTTTGATTTTATAGACAATCACACACAGGGACACTGTCGCTGAAGAATGGAGCAAAAACCTGTTTGTCTATTATGAAGTGTTCATTAGCACACAACAAAAGCAGCATGAAGAAATGGCCGTTGAAACAAGGACAGCAGCAGTCTCTGTCAGCAAATGTTTATTTCAATGTTTTACTAATGACACTGTGTATCACATTTCAGTAAATGAGAGCGATTGGAGTGGGAAACATGATCCCTCATGAATCTGGCTGGCCAACTTGACTCTGTTCCAGTGTATTTTATGGCATAATGCTCCAGTAATCACATTTGACCAATTTGACATTAGCTCTGTTTATGAGAAGTGAATATCGACTGAAGCCTTACAAGCGAACTTTGGTAAATGTATACTGCACAGTCATTCTGCCTTTTCTAGCCCCATAACGCAATTTAGTCTCCATTTGCACATAAAGCCAATATCGTAAAGTATACTTTTCCTTAAGACTTTACATCGTACCACAAATGTAAATACACATAATACAGATAAGGTAGATATAAAAAGGCATTAGCCTAACACTTTGAAATCTTACATTTTTCAAACATGAAGGTTTCATTGAGATATTTTTTGAGGCTCGTGAAAAAAAATGATAATTCTTTGTGTAATTACACTGTAATATAGAATGGCTGAGTAATATTAATTAACAACATGTAATTACAATAGGTTAGGTTTTGCCTTAGTGTTAGTCGCTTGTAATTATGTGTATTGTATTATTAATTTACAGGTAATCACAGTGTGCTGATATACAGACATATTGCACAGCTACTCATGTGATATTGCATTTATACAACAGTTCAAATCTCAAGTTGACAGTTTGACCAGAGCTGCATCCGAAATCACGTACTGTTGAGTAGGTACTACATTTGAATTTAAATTTATTTCACGACCATTGAAAAAGTATGTTCTATATAGTACAAATGCGTGTAGTATGAATGAATTCGGACGTACTACATCCGCCATGTTGTTACTGTCACATGACCTACCAGCGTCAGTTACGTCCCTTCAACTTCAACATTCACAAATCCTCTCCTGTTCCCATTGCATTACCTGTGTCTGATATAACATTCATTCTTCAGGATGTCCATAATATTATAAACATTATAAAAATCTGTTTGAATGTCCACTAAGGAAAGCGATCTTTGTATTTAGTCCTTTTTACAGTTAAGGGAATTTTCCACAACAGTGCTAAAACAATGTCCTTTGATTACAAAAGTCAATTTCAATTTAAAAGTCTCTTGCGACTGACTCTTTCACTCAAAGTTTGCCGCCATCTAATGGCGTATTAATGTAACTTTCACTCAATCCATATTATGCACTAATACCAAATACAACAAATTATTTATATAAAATAATATTTATTGAACTACCATATTTAAATTAATAACAATAGCTATTATAATTCAGTCAAATGTACAAAAGTCAAATGTACAAAAGCAGAGCTCTACAGGATGTAAGTTAAATATAGTCTTAATATTAAATTATCTAATTTAACACAGCACAATTCAATTTGCTCTGGAACAAGTAATAGATGAATAAGACCAAAGATTGCCAGTTTTATGTACCCAAAATCTCATGTTGAACCACTATAAGAGACAACGGCAAATCCCCAAAGCAATGGCTGAGATAAAGCTGTTCTCAGTGGGTACACGAGCACTGAACGACTGCTGATGGCCTGGAGCTCATACCTCTGAAAACAATTTGTAAAATAGGTGCTATGATTAAATATGAGCCACATATTTTAGGTCTAAACAACTACATTCTCGCCTAAAAAACTACAGTTCATAGTACAAGTGTAGTATTCGCAAAAGTTACAGTAGATTTGCTCGGCTGTCGACAGTTGCTTCAAGCAGAGTGATGCAAACTATGAAAAGGTAAGAGTGCTGTTATCACTAGAATATCACACAGCTATCAGACAATCAGATTCAAGAACCAGAAAGAACTGTTGTATAAATGTTTATATAATAACTTGCAGTAGCAAAGATTGGTTGCTAGTTGTTTGTTTACTGCACTTGTTAACCTCTAAATATGGCTTCCTGTGGGACTTTTTCACTAGTTTTCTGGTCTAGCAGGTAAAATGATGCATCTGATCACTTAGTAAAGAAGCAGCACACCTTTCGTCAACAACACACATGATTTGAGGAATCATTCATGTACCTTGCACAAATGATTATGGGCTGAATTCTAAAAAAAAAAAAAAAAAAAACTGATGTTTGAGCAACATTAAAAGTAGCAAACAGCACAGATACTGACCTGTAGAAGTTCCAGAAAACAATTGCATGCCGTTCATTTATATTACGCAGTCCATACTAATCTTATTACACTGTAACATGAACTATATAATGTAAAATGAAATATCTCAAAAGTAATTTGTTCGATTCTTTGCGAGCAACAAAGCCTGACATGCGAGAGCATCCGAAGGGGAGTTTAGTTTGAGTTTGTTCTGGCTATAATGGGTCCATTGAAACCCACAGAGGAACAGTGCCATGCATTTTTAATCAGGTGGCTTCTGAGGTCACTTTCTCCATTCTGAGGATGTGAATTATGAGCAGCTGTGGGATGAAAACCGAACCAAACTGAGAGAAAGACAATGACATTACCTCGCGACAGGAAGACGTGATTTTATTACATTGATCTGTGATTTTCACTTCCAATAATTGCTGTAAGACAGAGCAGCAGAACTCACATCTCCAGACAGCTGATGGGGGCTCGTACGGGATTGTGTGCGGTATGAAAAAGTAGGAACAGAAAAAATATCTTGGATTATATTCTCGGTTGGGCTGCAGCAGACAGATAATTCCTTCATTGGACCACACTGGTAGAAGCATGAGAGTGAGGACATGGCTGAGTGTTGCGTCCGGGTTAATGAGTTTCTCCTGTGAGGCTGTGCGGAGCTGTGCAGAGATCCAGTGTGATGAAGACCAGCGATGCTGCACTCAGAACAGCAGCAGCATCACGGCGGTCCACTGCTGCAAACTCCCTCTGCACGCTTTCCTCGACAATCTGGACTGGATCGTACGGAGGCTGTCGGGACTGCTGATCCTGCTGTTGCTCTTTGTGGTGGGTTATTTCATCCAGCGTGTCGTGTGTCCACGTCCCCGCCGGCAGACACCAGAGGAGCCGTCACTTCTACATGGACACACGTCCCAGGACTCCCTCACTGGGGACTTCAGCTCCCCGGTGCTGCTGCTTCCCACATACGATGAGGTGAAATATCTGCCCACATATGAGGAGATCATGATGGAGGTGAATACAGACAATCTGAACCCGGAGGAAAGACGCACAACCTTGCAAACGTCTAGAAGAGCCAGAAACTCTCTATAACTCGCTGTGTTTGAATTGATTCTGGAACAGCTAATGCATTTATAATGTGTGACTGACTTGTCATTAGCAGCTTTTCAAGATGTTTTTACATTCAGGTTTGTCTCGTACAATGATTTTGTTGTAATAACCAGTTCTAGACAGCTCTATCACATCCTCACAAATATGCAAAAATGTGTTAGTAACTGATCTGTGCACATGTGCTTGTGTACAGTCTGCTGAGGACAATTAAAATTGCTTGAAATATCACATATTTTCTGGAATTAGTGAATCTCCATTTACTGTATAAATTCAACAAACATTAAACAAAAGCTGGCGCCATATACTTTCTCAAAACACATTGTTGGTTGCTTACTGTGCATATTAATAGAAACAATATGAGAAGAAGATGGACTGCTCAATAAAAAATGAATGGGAGAAATGCACATGTGCATTAGCTGGAACAGCTTGAAAAATTATTTAGCATGACTTCAGTTAAGAAGCAGAGTTTATGAGACCACTGTTGTCAGATTTTAAACATAATCTTGAAAGAAAATAGATCGATTTTATCCTTCCCGCAGAATGAACTTCAGAATTTCAATGTTTTGCACATCATAAATGATTTGCCTTTTTCTCCAATGTCATAAAATCCCTCTTGATGTCATCAGTGTCACCAATCCCTGCCATTTTATCCTCATGGATAAAATCAAGTTCCGCCCTAAATTCTTCAAGAAAACAAAAGTAAGCATTTTTTATTACAAATAATGTGAGATCTTGTTGGCCTGGCACACGTTTGACAGACCATTTGTTTAGCATCATGTTTGGTGTGAAAGTCCCTTAAGGCTGAAATTAAATCAACTCATGTGATGTGTTTAAATCAAAATATTCAACAAGAAAGCATGTATGGTGGGACTTGATTTTATCCATGAGGATAAAATGACAGGGATTGGTGACATTGATGACAATAAGAGGGATTTTAGATTTGCTAACCCCTAAACCTAACCCTCAGTGGGGTGTGAGCAAGTCGTCACACGAAAACGTGTGAATTTGTTGCAAGAAAATATATGCAAATTCATTATCAATTTGCCAAAACGTAAAATAGTTACAAATTGTCATGAGACTGTTGGCCAGGCTAATTGACAACAAGTTCTCCTCTCTCCTTTTAACAACAACAAAAATAAAAAAATGAAAATAAACACAGATGTGAGGTTTAATGTAGTTCCAAACGTAGGTTCGGGAGGAGCCTAAACATTCAGTCCTGTCAATCATCATTACAAGCATATATAAGCAGCAGTCACTGCGTCATCCCAGTGACAGTTCTTCCAGCATCCCTCCTCTTCCCCATCTCCTCCTCTATTTCTCTTATTCTCCCTCTATGCAGTACTGTTATAGGGGGGTTAAGCTCAGAGCTCAAGCCGAGCCTCGGGTTCGAGCCTCCTTCGAGGACAACAAGCCAAGTTTGTTTACTATGAACGACACTGCAAACCCTAACGGTCAAAATAATTAATTGGTTTGAGTAGGCAAACTCAATTTAAACAAATTGGTTCAATCAAATTAACTTTTATGAGTATTTAGAACTGTCTTTTTCTTTTGAATTTCCAAAACTGACACATTTTAAGTAATCTGAATTGTTTAATTATTTTGAGTTTTATGAACTTGTTTCTTTTAATTTAGACAAACTTAAATTTACTTGAAACTGGGCTGAGATTTCTATTTCCCAGCATTCTTTGCTATGACACTCAAAAGGTAGAATAAATGTTAAAATTAAGTGTTACATAATGTTTTTTTTTTTTTTTTTGTGCAAGATTAATGTTAAGTGGGGGATTTAGTAGTGTTTAATGTTTTGCTATCCCAATTTTGCTGTACTCTTCAGCAATTGCTATGCTAATGTTATCAAAGCATTGTTTTACCAATTAGCATTTTCTGAATTAATTCACATTTATTTGTATAGCGCTTTTCATGATACATATCCCGAGGCTCAAGCTCTGAGTTAAACCCCCCTATACATATAGCTAACTAAATTTTCACTACTAAAAATATAAGTTAAGATGTTAGCGCTGATAGCCTCGTGGGCAGCGTGCCGACATATTGCGCAATTGCGCTACGGGCGGCCCAAGTTCGAGTCCCAGCTCGCGGACCTTTCCCGAACCCGCCCCCCTCTCTCTCTCCCACTTCGCTTCCTGTCTGCTTATTGTCCTATCATAGTAAAGGCAAAAACGGCAAAAATATATCTACATAAGTTAAGATTACTTAAAGGGGCTATATGTAAGATTTTTACTTTAATAGAGCATAAAAATACCCCAATATGTTTGCAGATATTTAGGAAACGTGCTAAGTTCACCTACTTGTTTCTCAGAAAAACAATGCTACAGCCAGATATTCTACTTTGAAATGTGCGTTCCGTGTCTCAATGTCTGTCTTTGTTTTGGTCCGTGCGAAACCATGTGCCGCCAGTTTATCCAATAGTATTTTGACATCACAGGTTACCAGTTGGCGGAAAACACAGCATATTGCAGCCATGGAAACCAGCAAACAAACTGGGTCAGAGAATCGCAGATTCTACTTGACCTAAAAAGCCTCTGCATCCATCTAAAAATCTCTATGAACGACAGCATATTAAAACACAGATAAATCAATTCATCAGCTTACAGTGTGTAAGTCTCCTCAGCTTTCATTGTCAATTGCGCTCCCTCTTGTTGCGTGTTCAAACTGGCAACCCGCGTCTTTGAACGAGGGGCGGGGCAAACAATATTTTGAATTTGGACTGCAGTACCTATTTCGACCACTGGGTGTCATTCCTACATAGAGCCCCTTTAAGATAATTTTAAGTTTAATGTATGTATTAACTTACTAAAAAAATTCTAGTTAAGAGCAATTAAAATGTATGAGTACAAAATTGAAATCTGCCAGTTCTACTTACTTAAACTTTTAAATTTATATTTTAAATTTCTTAACTTAAAAAAATTGATGTAACTGATTACCTCAAATTTTTTTGCCAACTTTACAGTGTTTAGCACAGTGGGTTCTTTTCGGAATATTAAGTCTGAATGTGCACCCAGAAGACCCTAGCAACTACCAAGCAAACATCCAATACATTCTGGCAACTGCATAGCAACACCCTAGCAACCACCCAGAACTTCTAAGCAACTTCATAGCAACCACCGAGAAAACCTTAGCAACTGCCCTGAAACTATCCAGAAGAGCAACCACGAGAAGACTCTAGAAACTTCATAGCATCACCCTTGCATCCATCCAGAAGACCCTAGCAACTACCTAGCAAACATCCACAACACTCTGGCAACTGCTTAGCAACAAACTACCAACCACCCAGAACACACTGGCAACCGCAGAGCAACAACCTACAGTAGCAACCAACTAGCAACCTCCCAGAAAAAAAAAAAAAATCTGAAATCGCCCCCTATAGCCTTAAATAGGGCACTATTTGAGGAGACAGTCATTTGTAGTCGTGTCCGAAATATAGTGGACGTTATCGAGTGCACTCATTCAATCCCATAATGCACCAAATTAATGAGTGTACAACTGATGTATGCTCAACGTAATGGCATTAAGTGATTAATAACTTATTATGAAACATTCCTTAAAGTCATCAAGCAATTATTCAAGACAAACTAATAAAATAACAACCAAAAAAAGACATTAATAAACTAATAAAACAAACTTTTTGATATATAAGTAGGCCTATAAGCAATTTAAATATAAAATGTATTTCCAGTCAGTCGTGTATAACAGCTGAGGTAAACAAATGTCTGTAAAAACAGACATTTTGTGAGTTTTCTTGACAGTATTCAGTGTTGGGGAGTAACTAGCTACGTGTAACGAGTTATGTAATTTAATTACAAAATAAATGTAACTGTAATCAGTTACAGTCACAGAGAAAAAAAATGTGTAATTAAATCACAGTTATGAAAATGTTAACGATTACAAAGTGGATTACATCTGAATATTTTCTGTAAAAATATCAAAAAGTAATCAAATGTAATCAGTTACATTAGTTTATTAAAGTATTTGAAATAGGGTACATTTTAAATAATAGTTACAATTTACATTTTAATAGTTACATTTTAAATAGGGTAAATTGTAATCTTTAACCTATTACATTTCCGAAGTAACATTGACAGTATTGTTATGTTAAACATCTCATGTCAGCAGCCGGCAGGTATGTAATCCTTGTGACACGCGTATGCATTTTTCTGCACGTTATACAAACCAACAAACTACATAATAGCACTAAAACACGGGGACTTTGAAGATGTAATTGCGGTGTGCACCGGTGTACAGAGATGTGACAGTACCAGCAGGAGGGCGCAGGTGGCAGCTCTTATTATGTGTGTCTATTCCAGCAAAAGTAACTCTGATTGGTTCTGTTCACTAGCTGGGGTTGAACTTGTTATTTTATTGGGTCCCTCTGGTGTTTGTTGCTGGCTGAGCTGAAATAATTGATAACAATCGGATTAAACCTCTTTTCTTTTTGGAGGAGGAGACTGGAAATTTTTTGGAAAACTAAATTGCATGTTTTTGCGGTTTTCATTAAACTCTCAGGCATACAAGATGACGCTGTAGTATATATATATATATACACTATACTGATTCATAAGTGTAAGGGAATATACAGAAAACTACTCAATTTAGTGGGGTCCCCTGTGATTGTCACCACCTTTCACTCCACTAGTAACATCCCTGAGAATACCCATAATGCACTGTGATGGTCGCACCGAATGTATTTGCGTGTCTGACCAGAAGATGGCGCCCGCAGCTGAATCATGCATGCATCCGTTTTCCAAACCTTTTGCTTTGAACAAATTCTTTAATTAATATACATGCTACTTTCCATGACAAAGTTCAAGATAAATCTTTTAAAAAATATTTTACATATCTTCAATATATATATTTTTAATATACATCCCGAAAGAGATTCTCACCGACCAATGCACAGCATTTATGTCACACACACTGTGCAAACTATACAAGTTATTGGGGATTAAATTGGTTCATAATAGAGTTTATCATCCTCAAACTGATGGGCTGGTTGAGCGGTGTAAAGGGGTCATTACATGAGAAATCAAATTTTCCTTGATCTCTTGAAATACAAGAGGTCTTTGTAGTATTAAAACATCCTGCAAGTTTCATAGCTTAAAATATTTTGGAAGAGGTACATGACACTCACAGTATAAGGGGATTGAATAGTACACAACTCAAGATCACAAAAGAAACAACACAAAGAGAAGAGACAGCATGATGATAAACAAAAGCAGAAAATAATAAATGAGAAAATGAGTAGAACAGGGAAAAGTAAATGACTCAAGTAACTTACAACAAAACATAAAGGAAATTAAAGCTGCAAGCAGCGATGAAAGGGCCCTCGCACCCGGGCTCACCACCACCCGTTGGCCTCAGGAAAACAGTGAACAGTGGGTGACATGCATGTAAGCGAGTAAATACAGCAGAATTACGGCAAAGTCATTTCAAAGAGCTAGACTTCCTGTTGCCAGCAGGTGGCGCTATAATTGTAACTGAATATTGCCATGTTGATGTCTTCATCCCCCCTGGCCCACTGGCCACCCCGATTGTAATTGCATTTTTAAAAGACAAAAATAATTTCTATTGATCTAGGAGCAGAGGACCTCGATCATGTCTGTATGACAACATTCGAACTGCGAAACTCCCGCGACACTCACTTGTAATCCTGCTATCGAGAGAGTTTCTATAGCACACGTTTTCAGTATTTGTAAAAACAAAAAATGTGGAGACGATGAGTTCAGCTTCACTTCGGTGCCTGGATCAACTCAAGAGTTTGAGCACACAAACACATCTTTCCAGGTAAGTTATTAAAATTATAAAAATATTCTTTTAGTTCCTTTCAATTCTTTAGTTAATAAGTGTCAGCATTTTATCAATGCTTAGCTTAGCTAACTATTGTCATGTTATCTCTAAGTATAGGGAAATTCATTAACTTACTTTTTTATTATGAAATATTTAATGTGATGCAAACGTAGATTTTTTTTATACAGTATAACAAAAACATTCTAACATTTGTTCAATAATAGGCCTACATTTTTTGCTGTTTTTGAAACATGTTCTGTTGAAATGTTTTGTTTAGGTGTATTTATGTCAGTAAAATGTGAGGAAAATGAAGAGAAAGGCAGCAGAGTAGCAAGCAGCAGCCAAATGACTCTAAGACACAGGAGGATAATAGGCAGGATGAAAGAGAGAAAGAACAGACTGACCCAGAGAGTGAGAATCTCCAGAGAGCAAAAGCCCAAGAGAAATGTTAGGTATACCTCCACTCACACACTTGACTATTTGACTAACATTATAATACAAGAAGTGATATAGAAATCATAGTATAAAAATGTTTAAAGAGTTCAAAAACCTTAGAAATCTGAGTTTTCTTTGTTTTCTAGCCCTTTCCCAGACAGTTCAGGAGACCGACTCTGAGAATGAAGAGGAGCAAACTAATCATGCTGACCCAACTGGACCTCCAGGTAAACTACCTTCACACATACCTTCATTATAAGTGTGAAAGTCTTACCTTCTCAGTTTGATTAAAGAACCTGAGCCAAATGTTGCAGAATGATGGAAAAAAAGAACAGTAACATTAAATCACTTTTCTTCATCTTGATTTTTCCCCCCTGATGTGTAATAGAATTTAAAAAGCTAATTTTTGTTCTGTCACCATTTCCTTTTGTTCTAGACATTTCCACATCAAGAGCTGAGGTTCCAGTCCAGCCACACCTTAAAGTCTTTCCCAGGACTCTCCAGGCTGACAGACGAAGAAACTTTCAAGCCTCATGGTACAGTTTACACCCATGGATAGAATACTCCCAGTGCCAGGACTCAGTGTACTGTTTCGCTTGTAGAAACTTTGGCCTTGCAAACACCGATTCAGTGTTTATGTCTGATGTGGGATATACGAATTGGAAAAAGGCAACTTTCAAAGACGGTGGATTTGCTGTACATGCAAAGTCTGAGGCACACATAAATGCAATGATGGCTTGGAAAGAATTTGAAAGAAGAAAAACTGTTTCATCTTTAATGACTCTTTTGATTAAGGATCACAAAAAGCAAATACAGGAAAATCGCACATACATAAAAACTGTTGCACAAGTCTTTTAACTGCAACCCAGAATATATCCCAGAGGGGTCACAGAGAGACAGCTGACAGCTGATAGAAATATTAAATGTCATTGCCAAACATGACCCAACCGTTACAAAAAGAAATTGTCTGGGAATCAAAATGCAAAATACACAAGTCATCATATTCAAAATGAAATTTTGGACACACTGGCTGTGATGTAGCACACATGGTTAAAATGAAAACACCTTAGACATGTTTGTTAAGATCTTTATTTTGTTTGTTTTTACTTAGAAGCAGTAACATGGAAGGTGCACATTCCATGGTGACTGCTGGTAATGTGGAACACTCAATAAGGTGGTGAAATCAAGAAATGTGTGAATATTAATGTATGTGTTTCGTTTCTGTGTCTTACCGGTTCCTGGAAAGCCCAAAAAGGAGTGGCCCGCAAACAGGAAACCAGTTTTATGGCATCCTGAAGGGGAGGAGTTAGTCAATCAAGGATTTGTGGAATAAGATGTCTTTTACATGTATACTTTGATGAATTATTATGGAGAGAAGCCTTTGGTTAAAGGAAAACTTTATCTTGGATGTGACTTGTGATGTTGAAAGTCTATGTGAAGTGTGAAATGTCCTGATTAACAAATGGAGTGTTGGGATTGGTCCGTTTGAATACTAAGGGAGGGGGCCAGGAGAATAAAAGACCAGTGGAAATGCTTGAACAAGAGGATTGGTGTTTGTTGGGTCTGTAGCCAACCGTTTAGTCTTTTTTTGTTTTTTTGTTATGTCTTGAGTTGTACTTTAAGTAGTTTTTTTATTATTTGTTTTTTTTGTTGTTGTTTTTTCTCCCCCTGTGTTATCTTGCCCAATCCATTGGACATGTTGCCTTGGCTTCTGCTGTGTATAGACACTTGAATCTTTGGATCCTGAAAATAAAGAACTTTTCCATGGACTTTTTCTGGAGTTTTGCCATTTCTTTTGCTGTCAGTCAGCCACGGTATCGACCATCTTACCACAAATGGTGTCAGAAGTGGGATAAGAAGCCTTTGTGGAGTGACTGACAGTAGAAGAGGTAAAACTGCAAACTTCAAGATGACCTCTAGGGGATATGGAGGTCTCCAAAGGATTACCCGAGCTCATCCAATCCTGCTGTCTGAGGGGGAAGAGGACACTGTTGAAGCTCAAGCAGGTGATTTGGAGTTGGGGGCAGGGGTAAAGTTGAGGAGCCTATAGATAAGACTATGGGAGTGCCTGGGAAACATTCTAATGCCACTCTGATTTGTTTTTATTGCCAGCAACCTGGACATAAGGCTTCCCTTTGTCCCCTTAAAAAGCCCAAAGTGACTAATATGTGTTATGTTCCTAGGAATGAGTGCATTGGTGAATCATCAACAGCTACTGAGAAACATAGTCACCTTATAATGGTAACGGTAAATGGTCAGCGTGCCCAGGCTTTGGTTGATACAGGTAGTACACAAACTTTGGTCAAATCTGACTTGCTAAATTGTGAAATGTTGAATTATGGTGATACTGTGTGCTTGGGATGTGTACATGGGGATGAACAAATTTATCCAACTGCTGAAGTCACTGTAGTGATAGAAGAACAAGCATACCTGTTAAGGGTGGGGGTGGTTGAGAAACTAGCATTTGATGTGGTTTTAGGGGAAGATTTTCCTTATTTAACTGATTTGGTGGGTTCAGTATCCAAAATGTGTGCAGTAGTTACAAGGTCCCAGACCAAAGGATTGCAACCCCTTCCCAATGCTGATGCTGATCTGTTTTCTAATGCGGGGAAAGATAGAAAAAGTAAAAGACAGAGACGACAAGAGAAGTATAAGGGGAAGGATAGAGTACAAGAGAGCTTACCAAATTTTCCTGACCCTGGGTCTGAGTTTAACTTGCATTGGCAGGTCCCTGATAATTTTAGGGAATTGCAAAAAGAAGATGTTGCTTTACAGCCCTTGTTTGCAAAAGTGTGTGAAGTGGATGGTAAGCCAGTAGAGGTACCAAACTTTGGAGGGGACCGGTATATCTTAAAGAACAACCTTTTGTATCTGGCTGATACCGAGAGTCCTAGATTAGTGGTACCTAAGGCCCTGCATCAAATGGTTTTACATCTGGGTCATACCATCCCTTGGTCAGGGCATTTAGGCCAACAAAAAACATATGAGCGGGTCAGTCAACGATTTTATTGGCCAAAAATGTACCAAGATGTGCAGGACTATTGTAAAACTTGTACTGAATGTCAAATGGTAGCACCTGTTCGAAGATCTGATAGAAGTTATCTGCAACCTTTGCCCATTATTGGAACTCCATTTGATCGTATAGGGATGGACATAATAGGTCCCTTGGTTAAAAGTAGTTCGGGTCATCAATTTGCATTGGTGATCTGTGACTATGCTACTCGATATCCAGAGGTGTACCCCTTGCGTTCAGTACAAGTTAAGCACATTGTGAGATGTTTGGTAGATTTGATTTCAAGGGTTGGAGTTCCGTCCGAGATTATCACTGATCAGGGAACAAACTTTATGGCTAAAGTGATGAAGTTACTGTATAAACATCTAGGCATTAAGGGAATTAGAACTACACCATTTCATCCTCAAACCGATGGTCTTGTCGAACGGTTTAACGGTACCCTGAAAAACATGCTTAAGAAGTTTGTTGACGAGTCTGGGAGGGATTGGGATAAATGGATCCCGTTTCTTCTCTTTGCATATAGAGAGGTCCCTCAGTGTTCAACCGGTTTCTCACCTTTTGAACTTTTGTTTGGCAGGCAAGTTCGTGGCCCCCTGGACGTGCTCAAAGAAGGGTGGACAGCAGAGGAACCAGCCCAGTGCAGTATCGCTTCATATATTTTACAGATGCGGGACAAGTTGGAGAACTTTAGAACTCTGGCTAAAGAGAATTTAACTGCCGCCCAGCGAAAACAAAAGGTATGGTACGATACACATGCCAGGGAAAGGAATTTTAAACCTGGACAAAAAGTTCTGCTATTATTACCATCAGGTACCAGCAAATTGTTGGCCAAATGGCAGGGGCCGTATGTCGTGACCAGGAAACTGGGTCCAGTGACCTACGAGATTTTGTGTCCAGAAAGAAAACAGCCTAAGCAGGTCCTACATGTTAATCTCTTGAGAGAATTTAAAGAGAGGGTGTCTGATCTCAAAGGTCCTGAGGATGTCAAAGGTCAAGTGATGATGGTGAGGGCCATACTGGAGGAAGAGGATGAACCTGATATGGAGCCAGTTCGTTTATTGCTGAAGGCCCCAGAATGTTATTCAAATTTGAATAACCAACAACAACAGCAATTAACTGAGGTACTTCAATCTTTTCCCTCTCTTTTCCAGAAAAGACCGGGTCGGACCGAGATCTTGACACACAACATCATCCTGAAAGCCTCTGCTCCCATACGACAGAAACCCTATCGAGTTCCAGAGAAGATGGTGGAACAGTTAAAGACTGAGATCGAGACCATGTTGGAAATGGGGGTTATAGAACCATCGAAAAGTGAGTGGTCAAGTCCCATACTATTGGTCCCTAAAAAAGATGGAGGAGTTAGATTTTGCACTGACTTCAGAAAACTTAACAGTGTCTCGTGCTTTGATTCTTATCCGATGCCTCGTATTGACGAGTTGATTGAGAGACTGGGTAAAGCATCCTTTATGACTACATTAGATCTGTGTAAAGGATATTGGCAAGTGCCCCTTGATCCTTCTTGCAAGCCCTACACTGCCTTTCGATCTCCCTCAGGGTTATACCAATACACTGTTATGCCTTTTGGATTACATGGAGCACCAGCCACTTTCCAAAGGTTGATGGACCGTGTACTTACGGGATGTGAGCAGTATGCAGCTGCATACCTTGATGATGTGGTGATATATAGTGGGTCCTGGCAAGAACATCTACGACATCTTGTGGACATTCTGAAGAGGCTTCACGAAGCTGGGCTCACCATCAACACCAGCAAATGTTCATGGGCTCAGACGGAGGTGAGGTACCTGGGGTATTTGCTGGGGCATGGACAGATCAGACCACAAGTGGAAAAGCTTAAGGCCATCCGAAACATTACTCGTCCTCAAACTAAAAAGCAGGTGAGATCTTTTCTTGGTTTAGTCGGCTGGTACCGCCGATTCGTTCCCCACTTTGCATCACTGGCTACACCTTTGACTGATTTGACTAAAAAGAGTCCTGCTAAGTTTTGTTGGACGAATGAGTGTGAAGAAGCCTTCAATGCCTTGAAGGATTTGTTATGCAATGAACCAGTGTTACAGAGCCCTAATTTCTCTCAGAGATTTATTGTACAGGTGGATGCTTCTGATGTTGGCCTGGGAGCCGTACTGGTCCAAGGAGAGGGTCATGAGGAGAGACCAGTTTTATTTTTGAGCAGAAAACTCTTTGAGAGAGAGCAGAAATACTCAACAATTGAGAAAGAAGGACTTGCCATCAAGTGGGCTGTGGACTCCCTGCGGTATTACTTGCTGGGGCGTGAATTCACGTTACGGACTGACCATCGTGCCCTGAAGTGGATGCAAACCATGCAAAACAGTAACTCAAGGATACTGCGCTGGTGTCTGACTCTGCAGCCCTATGTATTCACAATTGAGCACTGTCCAGGTAAGAAAAATATTATTGCAGATTATTTGTCCCGTTTGCCAAATTTAGACCATCCAGAGGGGGAAGAAGGGGGAAAATGTGATGTAGCACACATGGTTAAAATGAAAACACCTTAGACATGTTTGTTAAGATCTTTATTTTGTTTGTTTTTACTTAGAAGCAGTAACATGGAAGGTGCACATTCCATGGTGACTGCTGGTAATGTGGAACACTCAATAAGGTGGTGAAATCAAGAAATGTGTGAATATTAATGTATGTGTTTCGTTTCTGTGTCTTACCGGTTCCTGGAAAGCCCAAAAAGGAGTGGCCCGCAAACAGGAAACCAGTTTTATGGCATCCTGAAGGGGAGGAGTTAGTCAATCAAGGATTTGTGGAATAAGATGTCTTTTACATGTATACTTTGATGAATTATTATGGAGAGAAGCCTTTGGTTAAAGGAAAACTTTATCTTGGATGTGACTTGTGATGTTGAAAGTCTATGTGAAGTGTGAAATGTCCTGATTAACAAATGGAGTGTTGGGATTGGTCCGTTTGAATACTAAGGGAGGGGGCCAGGAGAATAAAAGACCAGTGGAAATGCTTGAACAAGAGGATTGGTGTTTGTTGGGTCTGTAGCCAACCGTTTAGTCTTTTTTTGTTTTTTTGTTATGTCTTGAGTTGTACTTTAAGTAGTTTTTTTATTATTTGTTTTTTTTGTTGTTGTTTTTTCTCCCCCTGTGTTATCTTGCCCAATCCATTGGACATGTTGCCTTGGCTTCTGCTGTGTATAGACACTTGAATCTTTGGATCCTGAAAATAAAGAACTTTTCCATGGACTTTTTCTGGAGTTTTGCCATTTCTTTTGCTGTCAGTCAGCCACGGTATCGACCATCTTACCACACTGGCAGAAATGGTGCTTGTCTCCATCATACATGAGGTCAAGGAAAGTGAGGTGTTTGCCATTATGGCTGATGAAACTAAAGATACCCAAAAAAAGAACAGATCTCTTTGGTGCTAAGATACTATTACCAAGGAGCAGTTAAGGAAAGCTTCTTGCACTTTGAAGCTGCAGAGCGCCTCGATGCTGCAGGACTGACAGAAAAAATAATGCATATTCTTGAAAGATATGGCCTAGACTATCGGAGTAACCAGGTTGGCCAAGCCTATGATGGTGTCTCCGTAATGAGTGGCAAGCACTCTGGCGTTCAGTCTCGTATTAAGGAGGTGGCCAAGCAGGCATTTTATGTACATTCCAATGCCCATTGCCTTAATTTAATGTTAGTTGACACTGTGAAAGCAGTCCCCCAAGCTTAACGTTTCTTTACAGTTTTGCAGAGACTGTATTCATTTATGTCTGGCTCCTATGTTCATAACAAATGCCTTAATGTACAGAAAGAAATGTATGACAGTGCACCCACAGAGCTGCAAAAATGAAGTGATACAAGATGGGCTTGTCAGTATATGGCTTGCAATACTGTACTCAAACGATTACCTGCTGTGATTGGTGTGCTAGAGGAAATATCTGAAGAAAACAGTGGAGATGGAACGGTTGATGCTCGTGGACTTCTTGCTCAAATGGACCTGGAATTCATTGGTCTTTTAGTGACCTTTACTGAGCTTTTGGTGACACAAGATGTCTCTCTGATATTCTTCAATCTCCATCTCTTGATTTGGGTTCAGGCCTGGATCTAATTGAAGCTCTTATGCATCATTTTCATGATTACAGGGATGAATCCTACTTTGAAGAACTCTGGACATTCAACAAAACTTTAATTCAAAATAAACAAAGAACAAAACGAAAGTAATGCTGGCAGACCCTCGCGGACGTCTGCCGGCCACACAAACATAATAAGACATAAAATAAAGTCCAGGCCTGGTCCTCTCTTGTCCTTCACTGTCGTTGCTCCTCCTTTTATGCTCCCGGAGCTCCTCCGTGAGAGACTCAAGGCCGGTGCGCCTCCCAGGTGGAGCTCGTTAACTCTCGCGCCACCGGCCTCGCACCGTTCCCTTACGGCTCTCGCCCGCCCTGGTCACCACAAATGTCCTTAACACTGCTGAGCAATGCAAAATTGAAACAGAGCCAGCTCCAAAAAGAAAGACTAAACAGAGCTCAAAGCTCCATGGATATGTTACAGTCCTGACAATTGGCCATTCTGAAAGTACTAAAGACACTTTTCGCACCAGTATATTCTACCCTGTACTTGATAATATGCTGAGTGAGTTAAACAGACGATTCTCAAAACCAAACTGTGAAATTATTATGGGACTACAAGCTCTGAACCCCTCTAGTGCACTTTTTCCATTTGCCTCTATCTATTCATGCAATATCAATGACCTAAGACATGAGCTTCACCAAATGAAAAGAATTTTGGAGAGAAAAGTGCAAGCTGCTATACTTAAGCCGACAAGCATTGTTGATTAAACTGTGCTCATTGAGCCATTTAAAGAAGTTTTCCACAAGCTCTTTCAATTATGCAAAATTGCTGTGTCCACTCCAGTGAGTACAGCTGAGTGTGAACGCAGCTTCTCTACTTTAAAACTGGTAAAGAGTTAAGAGGTCTCTAAACCTCGATGATTTTGTACATTTGTTTGCATTGAACCACAATAATCGCCGAATCCAACTGATGTAACATGTTTGTACTAGTGCATGGATTTTAGAAACCACTTGCACGTTTGCTTAATTTTCAAAGTTTGCACTTGTAAATAAAATTAACTTCAGTACAAAACTGACACGATTTTCTGGTCCTTTTTAAATAATTATTTTATTCAGCATTGGGAGATATGTATTTTGTTTTAAAAGTTAATTTCCTAAGTTGTACAGTATTTGATCAAATAGTTTTGAACAACCTGAGAGTGAGTAAAACCCACTGCTTTAGGCTCCGCCACTCCTTCAGGCCAGGACTCTTATCACACACAGGAAGTTTGGAGCAGATCGAACATTGTATACAACAACTTCCTGTTTCATGATGAAACATCAAACTTTGTCAGTCCACCACGGACACGCCCTTCAGCCAAAACTCAGGATCTTTGCAATTTAACGTCTCAAAGGCTTTTAGATTAGACTGACCAAATATGATGTTGATCTGATTAAAGCTCTAGGAGGAGTTCGTTAAAATACAACATCTGGAAATGGCAAAAACTGCAAAAATGTTGCAGAGAAAATTCAAAATATCTCACTTCCTGTTGGGTTTACAGATTTTGAATGGGGCTTTTTTGCTATTGGGCTGTTACATGTGTCTACCGAATTTCATACCTGTACGTGAAACGTAGTGCGAAGGACGATTAATTGAAATTTTGTAGGTGGCGCTATCGAGCCAGTTTGCCACACCTAATTCTGAAACCCATAACAGATGTAAATTTTCACCCCTTCTGACGCGTGTGCAAAGTTTCATGAGTTTTCAAGCATGTTTAGTTAGGCCTTCAAAAATGAGATTCATTTCAGAGAAGAAGAAGAATTGGCAGAGCAATTACAATAGGGTCACACCATCGGTGCTCAAGCCCTAATAAAACGACAATAAACAACTAAATCAAAAGAGAAACAAAGACGTGACTTCAGCATGTAGCATATAAACAAATATAAAATAAAGCAAATATAAACTTCTGATCATTCTTAGCTATGAATATGACAGCTATTGTTATTTCTTCATGAATATGCTGAGATAATTTCTTAAATATGTATTTTTTTTGCCACTTTTGCATATTTTTTGAAGTAAATATAATGAATTCAAAGAATTAATGTGTGGAAATCATAATTATCAGAGGCAATTACTTCTTAAATGACTAATGCTTGTGTACTAACATTACTAAAAAAATGGAAGAGATTGTTATTTATTTGTTTGTTGTTGCTTTTTTTACAATGACTATGGATGTCAACAGTTCCTATGGTACAAGAACGTGCACTATTCAGGCCCTTGCCCCAGAAAACCCCCAAGATTCTGATGCTGAGCTCAGTGATGTTGATGCACTACCACACTTGATGGTGTGTTTCTTGAATCATAAAAGCCTAAAATAATACTATCTTTTGCTATTTTGTTTTTAGTTTTTGAATGCAGAAAGAATGTAATGTCTTTAGTTTTGTTACTTTTAGTTATTTGTGTTATTTATTTTTGTTTATTGTTAAAAAAACAAGAAAACATGTAATTTCCTGTCTTAAAATGAAAATCTGAAATATTTTATGGAATACTTCAATAAATAAACAAAATTCGATATATAAAACTATGTTTTAAATAAATTAGTATTTATAGTTCATATTTTCTGATTTTCATAATATGTGTATGAATTTCATTATTTTACCTTTAAGTGACATATTAACCTTTTTGTAGAGGCCGATATTTTAAAAATTATGGGACGTGTTGAAAAAAAATCCAGTGAGTGTGGTTACGAGTGACATAATGAGATAAATGCAAACAAAAAAAAATTCAAATGCCTTTTTCTTGGTGGGGCAGTTAAAAGGTTAATAGGTGTATATTTGTTACTTCCTGTGTTTTTACTGTGGAAGGTGTGGAATGAGCACAGAAAACTTGTTAACCACAAGCAGAACAGCAGACAGACATCAGATCTGTGCAGAGATTATCTGGCCCCAAACTCAACCTTAGATGATCTAAGACAGTGGAAATGTGTGCTGTGGTCACATAATGTTTCAGCTTGTTTTTAGACAAAGATAAAAGGGACCATTCAGACTTTCTTCAGCGACAGGTGCAAAAGAGAGCTTTTGTCATGGTATGAAGGTGCAATCGGCATGGGTCACATATGTGTGAAAGCACTACTGACATAGAGGCATATATTGGGACATAAACTGCCATAAGAAATGCCAGACCTCATTCTGTTTCTTAAACACTTGTACTGGCCAGCCTGCAGTCCAGAGCCTCATTTATAAAACTTTCAAAAGATTTCATCCTAAAAGAGTACATATGTCATAGTGTTTCACTATATAAGTGAGGACATTTGGCCCTCACATATAGCCAAACCTGTACAAGTATACACACACACACTTGTATATGTGGTTTATGGTTATGGTAATGTAATGGTTTATTCTGCACAAACTGTATATTCTGTATATTCTCTCCCTTACACTACCTCTACCCCAAACCTTCCATCACACAAAACGGTTTGCATTTTATGAATTAAAAAATAAAAACACAGTTTAGTACACATTTAGACACATTTGTGTCCTCATAAACCATATATACATAACACACATAGTAAGTGAGATACAGTACTTACATGTTGATGTAGAAGATGCCACCCACCACCTTGCACAAGTAGAAGGGATCTTCTTTGTTGTGGTAGTAAACTCGCAGGGGCAAACACAGGAGTGACACCAAGTGCTGCACATCTACAGCCATGGAAGAGTCTGTGTGCCGCCGAAGGAAGCATATGTAAAGGATGATGGTTTTGTAGAGCAGACCGATGCAACAGATGTCAATGTAGAAAATGGGTGAAAGTATGCCATCGTAATTCTTGCAGGATTCGTTCATGGTTAAATTCCCTTCCTGCAACATTGTGACAGCCAAAAGATTGGTGCACGCTGGCCGTCCACTGCTCCTCAAAGATCTTGACACACACAGAGATGTTTGCTGGTCCTAATGGAGCATGGGGGAAAAGGTCAAAAAATGCTCTGTATTTTGACAGGTTCCTGATTGATCTTTCCTACATCTTGTTGAATTGCTATTTTACAAATGCTAATATTTCAAGAAAAGAATAGCGTGCTTACCCGTGTGATCGGTTTGCTTCCACTTGAGCAAGTGACTGAATGCATGTCTGTTCAGAAGCTACATACAGGAAATGTCTCCAATGTACCCTTTTTGTGTTGGTTGATGGTGTTAACCACAGGTGAAATGCGGAGGATGAAACCTCAGCCATCTGAAGAAAAACCTACATGATGTGAGTTTTTTTTTACTTGTTTTTTTACTGGCAGAAGTAGTTTTGATATTTGATAGAAGTTTCTTTGATATTCTGTTCTCGCTTGGTTCCCTCCTTCAATACAAGTTTATAGGACATTTTGCTATCTTTATTGTCTCTGCCATTCATGTCTACCACTGACAAATGTCTACATTTATACTATAGTAAGTACTCGTGCATAGTTTCCACTTTAGCATGGTGATTTTTAATTTTTTCTCTTCTTAATTTCTTCTACAGAACGATAGCAGCTCTACTCAGATATTCACTTTCTGTGTATCTAAATAAAGACTATGAAAGGAGTATACAGTAAGTGTTCTTAGGCATTCTTTTGATTAGTTACAATAAATAATAATAATACCCCCAATAAAATCACTAGACAACACAATACAATAATCACATATGGACTATATTCATAGTCAATGTAAAAACACACAAAATATATGCAACTCAATAGAGCAAGAACAAAACATAAAAAAAGAATGTACAGTAGTCTTTTAAATCAGTATCAGTTGTTGCTTCAGTGACTGCTGATGTCTTTATTGTACCTTGAAATCTCAACTCATGGATGTAAAACATTAGACAAGGCACAGACAATAGACCTTATTCAGGTTAGATGCCATATTGAATTTAACATGGATGAAAACAAAGACTTAATCTTTACATTGGTATGCACTGTTCAAAGGTCCTAGATCATGTAATTTTTGGGTCTGTGACCCACCTTCGGATGCTGGGATCATTGCTGAAGAAGTGAAAGTGCTTCTGGAGCTTGGAGATGTCACCAAGGCATATACAGCATAAATCTGTATCACATTGCAAGATCTTGGAAAGAACTTTTTCTATTGACAAGAATGTTGTTTAAGTGCTTTTAAGAGCTGTGACATTTAAATCATGTTGGTGGTTAATTAAAAAAATAAATAAATGAGTGAGTTTATTAATGTTGCCTTTATTAATGCCTTCAATGTTTTCAAATCTAAAAAATGGATTTCTGCAGGGTTTCATGAATGAATGGTTGAGGATCCAAATTTTATTGAAAGGGTAATCCACACTCGGGGTCCAAAACAGGCAAAGGGTCATAAATCCACAGGAAGGCAGTCCAAACAAACAACAGAGCAGAAACACACAGGCAGGCAGACAGAGAAATCCATGAAACAGGCAAAGATCAAAACCAAGAACACGAATGATAGCACGCTCAGAACTGCAGCTGAACACTAGACAAGACTTCGCAGGAAACAGATGAGTGAACCAGACTTACATGGGTGATTCTCAAAAAAACTTCACACATGAACATTTTAAAATGTTTGTATGAACAGATTTTTTTTTATAGACATTAAGAGCAAGGTCTGAAGTGTTTGTGATCATTAATTTTAAAAGACAACGTAACACCTTTTTGAACACAATTTCCAAAACAAGTCCTTAAAAATCTCATTACCGCAACAGTCTGAAAACATCAACACTGTTAGAAAAGCAAATACATATTCATGTTTTTAAAAATGGATTATTACTTGAAATTCTGAAATAATATTTATTTTTAAATGAACAGTTTTTATTTTATTTTGATTTCTCTCATTACCGCAACACCTTCCACAATTTACAACCTTTTTTTTTTTTTTTCATATTTCAATGAAACCTGATGTATTTTCAAAATGATGTGGCAAACCTGAAAGAACATATTGTATATATTCTGCACATGCATTTAAAAGCAAACTACTATTTTTCCATCTATTAAATAAATATTAAAGAAACGCTTGTTGCAGTAATGATATAGGTTACAGAAATGAGGTTGCTGATTTCGGTAATGATAATAAGTTTACTAAGAATGAGGTATAGTTTAAAAATATAAACTTTAATGTAGAAAATAAATTAAATAATATTTTCACAATCATGGATCTAAGTTCAATCAGTTTGATTTTGCAGTGCTTCAAAAATACAGGCTTACATGAGCTAAAAATGTGCATTTAACAATACCACATACACCACCCATTTACCAGATTAGTTTTAAAAAATACTCAAATTTTAAGAGAATGGTAGAGTCCACACCACAACGATAATGGGAAAGAAAAACAATATTGCTGGAATCATTTTGAATGCAATTTTCTTCCAGCTGATGAACAACAAACACTGATAACCAATCAGATTTGACCAAATTTAAAGAGCTCAAACATTCTGCATTAATATGGGGATGTCATTACCAACACTTGCAGCATGTAATTCAGTCCTCATCAATCCTCTCAGCAGCATGAAAAACAAGGCTTTTATTAAAATTCTGAATAATTAAATTGTAATGTAGACGCATACATCTTCTGTAAAGCTGATTTGAAACGATAGGTATTGTTCAACTCTGAACAAAAACCTGCTTTTCAAGCGATTGACCATTACGTTCAAGAAAGCAACAGATATATCTGTGATTAGCTACTGAGCTCAATGCAGCAAAACACATTGTAAATAGAAACCTATAAGGGGCCGTTCACATATCGCGTCTTTCTCCTCCTTTCCCAAGCGCTTGCGCTCCCGTGGCGTCTGTCATTGCTATGCAAACTAGAACTGCGCTCTCCACAAGGAAGTATCAGCATAGGATTAATTGATTTCTAGCCGTAGCATTAGCTTTACTACTAGATATATTTATGGAGATGTGAAATAAAAACCCGGCCTGTACAGCTATGATCAGCTGTTTGGCTGAACTTTCGATGTTGAAAATGTGAATGTGAAAAAAGCGTCTGCCAAATGCATGAATGTTGTTATGGAAAGGCCAAAGCTGATCGGTCGGTTCTTGTCACATGACCTGCGGTGCGCTTGCGGCATTCTGAAAAGTTGAGATGTTTTCATTCTCGCCGCAGCAGACGCGCCTGGACAAAACGAGCGCCCATAAAGCCTTGTTCACACTGCACACGTCTGCGGTGCGTTACAGCTTCGGCGAGGTTTTGTTCCGTCCTCTACGCGGCATCAACTCACACCAGAAGCATTTCAGAAGCTAAGCGGCTGGATTTGCGAGACCACGAGATTCGGCGTTGTTTTCGTTTATTTTTCGTGTTTTTAATGGCTAAATGGTTATATTTTGTCCGGTTTGATTGTGTTTATTGCTATGCCATACTTTATTTTGCTGTAGCTTACAGACGAAGTTAATACACTTAAAAGTCCAGTTATCCAATTTCAAGTTTTTCAACTCCGAATCTCTTGTCGTCAGTTTCTTTTCATAGCGCAGTGGTGCCGTTGTCGCGTCCCGTGTGAAAGGGCCTTGAAAGGGCCATACTCTCCAAAGCTCAAACACAAATACCCACTGGAGCATTTGCTAAAAATGTTTTGCCATCATAAGGCCCCCCTGATTCCCCGGGGCTCTAAGCAGCCGCTTACCTCACTTATTGGTTAAAGTCCACACCTGCTCGCTACTTTAAAATGCTCATAAATTGGCCAAATCGTGTATTTCCGGTTCATATATTTAAATCTAATGATTTGCACAGCTTTCTGTGAGGGTAAGGTGTCAGGTTAGGACATAATATCACTAATCTGATATAAAAACACTGGAAGTCTGTATAAGATGTTCTTACTAATATAGTGCAACAAAGCTCTGTGTATACTGTTTTGACTTGATGTAGATTTCTTTTTTTGTAAACCTTTTCTCTGAAATTTGTCACCCTAGCCTTTGCTAAAGTTTTCCAACAGTTAGTAAATACTATTTAACTTAATTACTCATCATATATATTTTAAAATGGCATGTATGATTAATTCTCATTACCGAAACAGAAGTTCGCTCTACCGCAACTGGCCTTAAATTGTTGCGGTAAGTGAGAATGGTGTTGCGGAGGATGAGGTACCTTAGCATATTTTATTCAATTCAGAGAAGCAATGATGATTTATACAATTTTTATTGAATGTACATAATTAGACATTAATGAAATACATTTTTTCACAGAAAATTGTTAAAGTTTTTTTCAAATGAGGAAAATTCCTGTTACGGTAATGATAATCAAAATGTTGTGTACATGGTCTGACAAGAGTTTTTTTAACATTTAACTGGATTAATATAAAGAGATCTGCCTACCTGGTAGCCATGTTTAAGGTTCTGGCACATGTGTTGCTTAATTCAAAATCAAGATTTATTTAAAATTTTGTTTGTGTGTGTGTGTGTGTGTGTGTGTGTGTAAAGAGTCCTTAAAAAATGTTACGGAGGATGAGAACATCAGTCATGGACACTTAATTTTTCCACTATTATTTCATTTTTATTATATATTCATTTGAAAATATCTGTTAGAACATCCATATACATTTTTTTTAGAATATTTTCATTTTTTTTCTGTTTAAATTAGAACATTCAGACACAGCTGGACACATTGCGGTAATGAGAATTTTAGCTGAAAATGCAGTGAAATACAAAAATAATTCATTCCTGTGATGTAATTACTCTTTGTTCAGTGTAGAGAACAATATTGTCTTTATTATGATGTTTTTATATATTACTAAAATGCATGTTTAATATTTAATATTATTTATTTATTAATATTTATAAAATCATGACCCATATAGGCAGAGTGAACAAGGCTAATGAGCTAAACAAGGTAACAAGGGTGCATGGTCCAATCAGTGTCCATGGTAACAAACAAGGGGAATAGCAGCAGGGAAACAAGAGGTGAACAAACAATAATGGAGACGCAGCGAACACAGACAGGGATCGTGACAGTTTCGGGGCATGCTGCCTATCTTTTACTATTTATTTTTGTAATAGGAAAATTATTAAAGGATTAGTCCACTTTTAAATACACTTTTCCTGATAATTTACTCTCCTCCATGTCATCCAAGATGTTCATGTCTTTCTTTCTTCAATTGAAAAGAAATGAAGGTTTTTGAGGAAAACATTCCAGGATTTTTCTCCTTATAGTGGACTTCACTGGGGTTCAACGGTTGAAGCCTTCCCTACCTTCCCTATTCAACTTACAGAACGAACGCAGCGCCAGTTTAGTTTTTTGTGTAAGTGTAGGACATACAGCGTAAACGTTATGAAGAATGCGGAAAGCGGAAAGTATGTTCAAGGCGATATTTTGTTTATAAAGCATAAACGGTTGTATTTTTTTCTAAAATGTCCGATCGTTTCTCTAGATCAGACTCTTATTCCTCGTCTGGGATCATGTAGAGCTCTTTGAAGCTGCACTGAAACTGACATTTGGACCTTCAACCCGTTGAACCCCAGTGAAGTCCACTATATGGAGAAAAATCCTGGAATGATTTCCTCAAAAACCTTCATTTCTTTTCCACTGAAGAAAGAAAGACATGAACATATTGGATGACATGAAGGTGAGTAAATTATCAGGAAAAGTGTATTTAAAAGTGGACTAATCCTTTAATTACAATTTCTTAAAGGCAGCTGCACATTGCAAGTTCCTTTGGGAGGAACTTTGGCTGTTGACTGAATGATGTTCACACACAATGTTTGTTAAAAAAGCAGTTTTAATGTTACTTTGACTGGTCAAAAATCGGAATTTAATTCTGCAGCATTTGCTGCCTATCATGAACTGAATTTACTTTAATATATATATATATATATTTTTTTTTTTTTTTTTTTCTTACAAAAATTATATACAATTTCTTGAAAGTTTTCACTTTCAGTCATAGAGCAAATTAATAATGTAAATGAAATCAATAAATGTGTTCACCTTACATAATAAACGAGCACTGTCCCCACTAGCAAGAACTCTTGCTGTCACGTGTGTGTAAATAGAAGTGTGGTCACTGACTTCCTGCAGGAAATGACACACTACAGGAGACTCTGGTTTAACAGCTGGTGGCTGCATGGAGCATGCATGAACACACAAGACAGCAGAGCGGATTATTCATCTCACAGTTAAGATGGACTTATTGTAATTGGAGTTACAGGTGCTGGTCATATAATTAGAATATCATGAAAAAGTTAATTTTTCTTATTGTAAATTATTTTTAAAAATGAAACTTTTATATATTCTAGATTCATGTAAAGTAAAACATTTCAAAAGTTTTTTTTTTTTTTAATTTTGATGATTAGAGCGTACAGCTCATGAAAGTCCAAAATCCAGTATCTCAAAATATTAGAATATTTCCTAAGATCAATCAAAAAATGGATTTTCAAAACAGAAAAGTTCAAGTTCTTTAAAGTATGTTCATTTGTACACTCAATACTTGGTCGGCAGCACATATTACAGCAAATGACTTGCTCCTAGCACAAATTACAGCATCAGTGAAGTGTGGCATGGAAGTGATCAGCCTGTGCACTGCTGAGGCACTATTGAGCCTTCAGATCATCTGCATATTGTTGGATCGACTGTTTCTCATCTTTCTCTTGAAAATATCCCATAGATTCAGGGGTCAGGCATGTTGGCTGGCCAATAAAGCACAGTAATATCATGGTCAGCAAACCACTTGGAAGTGGTTTTTGCACTGTGGGCAGGTGCTAAAGTCCTGCTGGAAAAGGAAATCAGCATCTCCATAAAGCTTGTCAGCAGATGGAAGCATAAGTGCTCCAAAATCTCCTGGAAGATGGCTGCATTGACTTTGCACTTGATAAAACACAATGGACCAACACCAGCAGACGTCACAGCCCCCCCAAATCATTACTAACTTCAGAAACTTCCCACTAGACTTCAAGCAGCTTGGATTCTGTGCCTCTCCAGTCTTCCTTCAGACTCTGGGACCATGATTTCAACATGAAATGCAAAATTTACTTTTATCTGAAAAGAGGACTTTCGACCACTGTTCACTGTCCAGTTCTTTTTCTCCTTAGCCCAGGTAAGATGCTTCTGACGTTGTTTCTGTTTCAGAAGTGGCTTGGTAGTCCTTTTCCTGAAGATGTCTGAGTGTGGTGGCTCTTGATGCGCTGACTCCGGCTTCATTTGACTCATTGTGAAGCTCTCCCAAGTGTCTGAATCGGCTTTACTTGACAGTATTCTCAAGCTTGTGGTCATCCCTGTTGCTTGTGCACCTTTGCCTACACAATTTCTTCCTTCTAGTCAACTTTGCATTTAATATGCTTTGATACATCACTCTGTAAACAGCCACCACATTCAGTAATGACCATCTGTGACTTACTCTCTTTGTGGAGGGTGTCAATGATTGTCTCCTGGACCATTGCCAAGTCAGCAGTCTTCCCCATTAGTGTGGTTTCAAAGAACAAGAGATACCCGGAATTTATACTGTAGGGATGGTCATTTCATTTAATGAAACTCAAATGTAAATATTCAAATATTTTGAGATACTGGATTTTGGACTTTCATGAGCTGTACGCTCTAATCAACAAATTTAAAAAAAAAAAAAAAAAAAAAACTTTTGAAATGTTTTACTTTACATGTACGGAATCTAGTATACATGAAAGTTTCATTTTTTAAAATAATTTACAATAAAAAAATGAACTTTTTCACAATATTCTAATTATATGACCAGCACCTGTATATGGAGTTACAATGAAATCATTTAGAGGAGGAAATCTGGGGTCTCATTTATAAAACTGTGCGTAGGATCCCTACTAAAATTGTACGTACGCGCAAAAGCTAGATTCTGCGTACGCACAAAAAAAAAAAAAAAAAATCAGATTTATAAAACCATGCGTACGCCAGAACCTGCGCACAAATCCCTTTATAAATCCCAGTCAGCGGAAGATTGTGCGTACGTGCATCTCCACCCTGTCTCCTCCCCGAAATCACCATATATGGAGCTTACGACGCCCAGTTTTACTATGCATAACCTCATCTGCATATCATTTCCATACATATTCCCATCCACGTGACTCCACGGTTAACACCGTCAAAGGTACAAGACATTGGAAAATATTAGATATGGACTATAAATGCAATTTGTGCCACACATTATGTTGATAAAGATCATCCAATATCCTCTTTATGTTTTAGAATAAATATATCAAAATATCCATAAAAACAAAATTGTATAAAATACTTCAGATAAAGGTTTTAGAATAGAGTTGATTCATTCATTTCCACTGACCAAATAGTATTTGAATAGTTTTAAACAATTCAAATCAAATTTATGCAGTTTTGCTGATAAGGTGAACATATCTTTTAGGAAGTTTATAGGCTATTATTTATAGGCACTTATTTATTGCAGTGTAAATACAATTGTCTGAAACGGCGCGTCACTGACAAAGTATTTTTAAAAGAAAACATGCAAATCTTACCGTTTTCCTCAAATGATATCCTTCAAATGGTAATTATTTGAAGATCCTTCACATGACATCAACACCTCCTGCAGCTGTGGTTGTACAGTAAGATATTATTGGACCTATTCAAACTGGACAACGGACCGTTCGACCACCGAATCCAGCAGTGTCTTCCATAATATCGAAGTTAAGTGTGCATCACTGATCGTCATTCTCGAAAACATATTTTGTCATAACATCTGCAGTTTAGTTTAAAGAGGAATTATTGTGCTCCCAGCGCTCCTCGCTGTCATTAAAACAGCGTGTCACTGGAAAAGTGATTGAAAGTAGCACATCTACTATCTCAATTCATATCAATTTTTTGTCCAGAATGTAGGCTACCCACAGCTCAAAATTTGCTTAAAGGTGCGCACATTCTCCCGTCAAGTTTGGCCCGGCTCCAGATATGAGATGAAAGGTGGGCCAAATGATATTCCAGGTGGGCCGGTCGGATTTGGTGTGTGGGGGTGGGGGTGGGGATTGGATGCTGGGATGGGTGGTTCTTTAATGCTTTAATCTCACATGTCTATTAATATAGATAAGGCAATTGTTAGGGTTGTTTGTTATTGTTGTGTTTGTGTTTTCTTCATTTTTAATATGTTTTGTACATATTTTGGAACTACTTAGTAACTTTGCATTGTCATCATTGGAAACCTTATCCACCACACATTTTGTGACTTCATAATGACTTGTCCAGCGGATTTCCAACAGTCTTTTGAGATACGGGCAATTGTATCTCTGAGAGACAAAATGATGCCTGAAAAAAGAGTGCAGGGAGCCTGACAAGTCAAAGAATCTTTTAGCACAAGGTTCACTTTGAATCGCATGTATGACAGTGAGGTGAAGCTGGTGGTTATAGCAGTGGATGTAGGGGATATGCCTGCCCAACCTTTGTTGTAATAAAGCCTGAACACCACTCATCACTGATGCTCCATCATAACACTGGCTCATTATATTATCAGCACTGTATCCTGATTCAGACAAGTGTTGTAATATTTCAGTAGTGATGTAATCTGCATCAAGCTGCTGGAGTTCTAACAAGCCAATCAGATGTTCCTCTGGCACACCATTGCACACAAAACGAATTATAACGGACAAATTTTCAGTGTTACACCGATCCCTTGTGCCATCACTTTTCAAATTTCAATCACTTCATTCTGGATGGTTTTGGAAGTGTACTTTGCATTTTGTGGGATACCTGATGTAATGTCAGCCAGGTATTTATCTTTTTCCAACGTGTATTTAAGCAACTTGGCAAAAAGCCCCGCGGCTATGCAATCTTCCTCACTGTCACATGTTTCACAAGCTCATTGACTACTAAAAACTTCACAACACCTGCCATGCTTTTTATGTAATAGTGATTCTTTTCTATCTGTTGGGGGCCGAGCAAACATGCTACGGTCTCCCCTGACACCGATCGGCGGCAAAACTCTGTCCATGAGGTCGAGGCTTGTAAATGAGCTTGGCTGCACGCATGTTTTTGAAGACCACGGTCACGTTCTAATGCTGCTTTCCAGTTTCGAAAACCTGCGAAACGAACGTGTCATTTTCAGAGAAAGCAACACCGAACACTCGACACGGAAAACAAAAGCATGCATCGCGATCTACAGAATATTTCAAGCCACGGCCGTGACTGATACCAAGCGGCCGAAAAACATCTCTCTCTCCCTCCAAAAAGAGTTCGGGGGTATGATTTCAGAACCGGCTGGTAAGGATTCGCCCTGTTTAAATCATTTGGGACAGAATTGCTGCATTTTTGAGTGGGTGTATTTGTGCTTTTGACACCATCGGAAGCTGCTGATGAACTCGACTCATCCATTTCTCCGACCTCATTGCCGCAAATGGATGAGGAGGTGGTAGCTGTGTCCTGGTGAGCTAAAATGGTTTTCTTTCGTCCTTTCGGAACAAGAAATCTGTGCATGTTGTATTTTATTAGGCTACTATAGTGTGTTAATTGAGTTCACTAACAGTTCTAATAAAATGAATTGGCTGTTACTGTCGTTTATTGCTTTATAATTCAGCACGTCCGTTTACCTCAAAGGTTGCGAAGTGAATGAGCTAAGTCTGTCTGTCTCGGAGGGAAAAAAAGAGGGGGTTGGGCAAAAATGAGAAAATAACGTGTCTGGAGCTGAATTGAATATCGCACTAATTTTGTGATTGGCTGTTATGTGGTGTGGGGCCAGGGTGGGCCAAGCCTCTGATTGGGTGCCCCCCCCCCCCTCGTGGAGCCGGGCCTGGATCACAACCTTTGCGTGGGAACTGGCGTACGCACATTTCCAGCCCCGTTTTGTGCGTACGCACGCTTTATAAATGAGACCCCTGGACTTTAACTATTGTTTATTAAAAGTTATGTTATTAACTTGTTAGAAATAAATAGAAAGGCCATCGTCGTCTCCTTACTCGTAGACATTGAGGGTCAATTGAGCGATTTAAAGAATAGTTATGAATGTAGGTTCTGCAACACTAGGAAAGCGGTGTAGAGAATGGATGTTACGAGTCTTTGTCACTGTATTTAAATTACTGAAGATGAAGATCCATAAATTAGAGATGATTTGCATGGTTAACTATAGATCTATCTTGAATCTGTGAGCTGTTGGGAAGCCTGCAGATCAGCTGTTTATGCTCTAACACATGACTGTTTTAACAAAGTGGTGAGTAATTTACTCCTTATTTGTTTCATAAAACCCTTCTTTATAAAAGATATACATGTTATAGAGCATTTTCCACACGTTTATTCCTGTGGCAACAGCTCTTGAATAATGTGCGTGTAATATATCTGATGCCATCACAGCCTTGTGATCTTGCTCTCTCTTGTCATATCATGGATATTTGAATGTTATAGTGGAGTTGCACTGAGTGAAACCAAGCAGCAACCTCCCCCTTTCTCTCGCAAAGCCAATACGGAAGTAACTTAAACTGCGATTCATCGACTGGCCGCTAGGGACAGGCTCCAAAAGAGAGCAGAATCTCATTGAGTCCCATGTTAAATTGGCCAAGTTTATAGGAGAAAAAAACATGTTTACAAGTTGGTTCAAATTGTGGTTTTGGTCTATACTGCTATTTTTGCCCTTCATGACAACTCTGAGGGGGGTGAATTTGTTTATAACTTATCCATTTAAATTATATTAAGCCTTAAAGTTCTGCATAATTAAGGGCGTGGTCACTTGACTGACAGGTAGATTGCGCTGCTGTCTGAGCCGTCATGTCACCTCAGCTGCCGCTGAATTTGGCATCTCAGCCGTTTTTGTGCTTTTTTCTCGATTATTTTATACAATTATAAAATATGGCTTGCTGCATAATATTCGAGACTGATGTGTGTCTGTGTAGATGCGCATGCATGCGGAAGAAACAGAACACACGTTGTCGGATCGTGGCATTGGCTGAAAGTTTTGGTTGTGAGATTTACTACAATGACAATGGCGGGAGGATATCAAAATCCGACAGCACTGCTTGGATATTATAACTAAAACTGCTGCACTATTTTGAAAAAAATATACTTTGGACACGGGCTCATTTGTTTGTTAGATACGATCGTATACAGTTTTACAACATGCTCAGATTGCATCCTTTCTTGAAGAACGATGACAGAGAGCAGATCATTCAGAAGAAATGTGAAATGTTTTTTTGCAATGGACACTCATATTTTACCCAAGTGCCACAGATTGGATTCATCTCGCGATCTCTATTTCATTATAAAGGTATGAAGTCCCATTTGATTTTCCATGTTGTTATTTGCACAACCAACACTACTGGTGTTGGAGGATCTATATCTTAAAAAACACTGTAGATTGACAGTAAACCTTTAGAACGTTCTGATGATAAAACTTATCTTCATTAATATTTTAGATCGTATCTAAGATAGATAGATAGCTCCTTTGCTGCTAACATGGTCACGTCGAGCTAGGCGGGCGTGGTTTCAGCAACCAGTCATATCAGCTCAAACCACCTCCCCGCCTCTTTGCCCATTTTCAGTTATCCGGGAGTGACGTGCGGTGACGCGCAGCTAAGATGGCCGCGGCCTCATTTACGCGTCAAAACTGCTGTTCAGAACTCTATGGGTGACGTCACGGACGCTACGTCCATATTTTTTTTTACAGTCTATGGTGCAACTATGTAGGTACTGCTATAGAAAAGCTCAAATGTGGTTAAAATGGTGACTGACCAAAGCGCCTGCTCATTTTGGCCCCCCCAAGATAGGAAATGTGGAGAGACACCTGTGATTTGAAAAGGATTAAATTGAAGCAGGTGCTTATGAGGCTGATTGCTTGAACTGCTTGAAGGGCTTGCCAGGGTGAAGTTTTTTTTAGAAACTCAACTCTTAACCCTCTGGGGTCTGAGGGGGTTTTGAGCCCTGGAGAAGTTTGGACATATGTGCTTTTTTTCAGTTGCTTAAAATCATGTTAATGGCTAAAGTCTCATCACACTGTATTCAGCACAAACTGTGCTCTAATGTATTCTGATAACAACAGAAGTAGGCAGTTTTAAATATATTTTTGTTCCTGAAATCCAACCTTCTGATGGGATCAGTATAATCCTGATTTTTTGGATCAAAGGCATCACAAAACTACTTACTAAAACGTTTTGAACACAAACTGATGATTTTATCCTGATTAAAACCACGATAGTATTTTGTGATCTAACCTTATTTCAGAATCCTTTTTTCCTTTTGAACAACCCGGATTTGATCCAATCCGATAGCCGAAATCCAATCAGATTACTTTTGAACAACTGGGGCCAGTTGTTCAAAAAGTTGAATCTGGATCAGAATGATCTGGATTTGGAAATCCCATGTTTTGCTATCCAGGATCAGGTAATCCATCTTACTTTTGTGCTGGTTTTTCAAAGAAAAATTGGATTGGATCACCCTGATCCAGATACGCACTTTTCCAGATGACCAAATCTGGATTACCAGTGCTCTACGGAGCCCCTAAAGGGACATGATGATAGAGAGAATATGGGTTTTGAATTAAATATAATATTTTTGTTGGATATTTACAGCTGTTTGGGAATTGTTTTATGGCACCAAAATCTCTTTTTAACTTTACAGTAGGTTACCGAAAGGCTAAATATGTAGGTTAATGTCTACTTCTAATTTATTTAACAGTTAAACTAATCAAGAGCAAAATAAAAAAAAAAAATGTGTATGTATATTACATGATATAAATGTTGTATTTTTTGACCACTTTGAAAGTTTTATCACATTTTTGCTCCTGAAATCCACCCTTCTGATGGGATCAGTACAATCCAGATTTTTTGGGGATCAAAGGTATCCCAATCTTACTAAAACGTTTTGAACACAAACTGATGATTTTATCCTGATCAAAACCAAGATTGGATTTTGTGATCTAATCTGATTTCAGAATCCTTTTTTCCTTTTGAACAACCCATTTTCAAGATTTGATCCAATCCGATCAGATTACTTTTGAACAACTGGCCCCTGAAGATATTTAAAGAAATGTTAGAATTATGATAAAGAATAATTGTTTTATGAGTTATACGAGACATATTAGTTAAATGAAAACTATGAAGGGAACAGAAATATAATAAAACTTTAAAACTGGTCAAAAGCTACAACATTTTTATCATGTAATATACAGTTGTGGCCAGAATTATTAGACCCCTTCATAAATATGATCAAAGATGACTGTAAAAATAAATCTGCATTGTTTATCCTTTTGGTCTTTAATTTATAAAATTAGCAAAAATCTAACCTTTCATTGAAGGTAAAGAATTGAAAGTGGTGGGAAAATAGCATTAAGAAATAAATGTTTTTCTCCAAAACACATTGCCCACAATTATTAGCACCCCTAGAATTTTTTATGAGTAAAATATCTCTGAAGTATATCCCATTCATATTTAAATTTTTTGATCCAGGGTGATCATGAACATGAAATTGTCCAGCCATGACTTCCTGTTGCACAGGAGTATAAACATGAAGAAACAAAAATGCCAAATTCCCTTAATCATTCAATCAATGAGAAAAAACAAAGAATATAGTTCTGATGTGCAGCAAAAGATTTTCGAGCTTCACAAAATAGAAAGTGGCTGTAAGAAAATAGCTGAAGCATTGAAAATCCTCATTTCCACTATCAGGGCAATAATTAAGACATTCCAATCAACTAAAGATGTTATAAATCTGCCTGGAAGAGGACGTATGTCTAAATCGTCCTAATGCGCGGTGAGGAGGAAAGTTTAAGGGGCCAAAGACTCTCCAAGTATCACAGCTGGAGAATTGCAGAGATTAGTTGAGTCTTGAATCTCAGAAAGCCTTAAAAAAAATAGTCAAAAGCACCTACATCCCCACAAGTTGTTCGGGAGGGTTTCAAGAAAAATCCTCTGCTCTCATCCAGAAACAATCTCCAGCATATTCAGTTGTCAGACATGACTGGATCTTCAAATGGGACCGGCTTCTATGGTCAGATGAAACTAAAAAAGAGCTTTTTGGCAGCAAACCCACCAGATGGGTTTGGTGCACACATGGATAAAAAGTACCCCATGCCCACGGTTAAATATACTGATGGATCTTTAATGTTGTGGGCCTATTTTTGTGCTGGAGGTCCTGGACAACTTGTTCAGATATATCGTATCATGGATTCTATCAAATACCAACAGATAAAAATCAAAACCGGACCGCTTCTGCTAGAAATCTTATAATGGGCTGAGGTTGGATCTTCCATCAGGACAATGATCCAAATCAAACATCAAATCCAACACAAAAATGTGTCACTGAGCACAAAATGAAGCTTCTGCCATGGTCTTCCCAGTTCCCTGACCTGAACCCTAAAGAAATGAGTGGAGTGAACTGAAGAGAAGAAGCACCAACATGGAGCTGGAATCTGAAGCATCTGGAGAGATTCTGTATGAAGGAATGATCTCTGATCTCTCCTCAGGTGTTCTCCAAACTCATCAGGCATTATAGAAGAAGACTCAGAGCGGTTATCTTGGCAAAAGGAGGTTGCAAAAAGTATTGAATAAAAGGGTGCCAATAATTGTGGGCAACGTGTTTTGGAGAAAAACATTTATTTCTTAATGTTATTTCCCCCCCCACTTTCAATTCTTTACCTTCAATGAAAGGTTAGATTTTTGCTAATTTTATAAATTAAAGATCAAAAGGATAAACAATGCAGATTTATTTTTACAGTCAACTTTGATCATATTTATGAAGGGGTCTAATAATTCTGGCCACAACTGTACATGATTTTCCTTTTTCTTGTTGAATTTAACTGTCGTTTCATCCCTATATTATTAATTCATCCCTGCAATAATAATATAATAATAAAAAAGATATGAGTGACAGGTGCACTAACACCTCACAGCACCAGTAACTTGACAACACTACCTTGTACGGTTTTCCTCAGCATTTGCAATATCTGCACAAAAGGAGATGTTGGGCAGCTGCTCGAAGATCTCACCTTTGGAGAAGACTGACGTATTACTACTAAAGATAAGATTACCCCAGAATGAACAGCATTCTAGACCACCCTAACACTTATAATAATAATAAATGCTGAACAATACTTAATCATATTAATTTTTTACAGAAAATAATGTATTAGTAAAACAAGCAAAACGTAACGTTTTGTCATATGACATAGCTATGCATGAATACACACTAGACAAATACAACCAAGGTGAATACATCTCAATATACAGTCAAGCAATGAATTAATGCATGAATTAATAAAATAAATATTTACGGACAATAGAAACATAAATGAGTTATAGAATGAATAAAAGCAATCATCACAATAAATAAATACATATACAAGCCAACAACACATGAAACAAAGCTTTATTTAAACTTATTGTTCTTATAATCGCATATTTCAGCCCTGCTGCCATCTCACACAGATGTGCCAATTCTGCAGCTTTATTCTGATGAACACCTTCGCCTGTCTTTGCCATCTATAATGTCCCTCATTGCTGCTCCTCTCAATGGGGACATCTTTGATCCAGAGGAAGAGGAAGATGATGATGGACCCCTGAACCCCACAACCTTGAAGCAAGAGTGAGAGAAGATGTGCAGGACAATCTGCTGCTCCAAACATTCATGTGCTCTCCATGAACAAGACATGTAAAACATTTAAACTGATTTAAACGTTTAATAATTTATGTCAGAATTCTGTTTCCTGCCATATTTCATTCAATATTTTTACAATTACGTGCTATTTTTTTGTTTCAGCTTTATTATTTTAGTGGTGTAGTGGGCTAAAGGTAAGCAGAAGGTTGCTGGTTCGATCTCCGCAGCCGTCACCGTCCTTAATCAAGACACTTTACTCCATGGGGATCATCCCTGTAATAAGAGCACTGTATGTCATTTTTTTATAAAAGCATCTGCCAAAAGCAAACCTGTAAATCAATGTAAATGTGATTTTTGGAAATCCTTTTTTGTTAGTGTCTTGGGCACAAACACTCAATAAAGCTGATTATTTCTTAAAGTTTACTTTTTCAAGGTACTACCATAATATAAATGCATACATACAGTTTCTATTTGGGGGCTTAAAGGGTTAGTTCACCCAAACATATAAATTCAGTCATTATTCAGGTTTCTTTCCCCCACAAATGCCGCCGTCATCTTGCCTTGCAGGTCCTGCTCCACAAAAGCTCTGCAGCAAATATACCGACATCAAGAATCAGAAGAGCTGTAATAACTCTGTTTGAAATTACAGTAATTAAAATAAACTACAAGTTAATATTTAAGTAGATTTTTTAATACATTTGAAAACATCCGCGCCACTTTTCTCCTCCGTGTTCGAGTGTGATGTATCCTCTCCCGTGGCCTCCTGGGATAGAAGAGTGTCCATCGGATGAACACTTCAGAATCTGGGCGGGAGCAGTAGGCCATCCGGGAACTTCTCGACTACTCTTTTATGATTACTGAGGATTTCGGACATACTACTCCTTTCACATACTATTTTCCCCTACTATATAGTAGGTAAGTACATAGACATCATATATGATGTCTATGGGTAAGTAGGCATATTCGGACGCACGTCTGAATCTCGCGAGAATTAGACGTCACACAGGTAGTTCTCGCCTACTTTTTTTATGAATACTTCGGATTCGGACATACTTTTTCGCTCGCCTACTGCTTTTCCCCTACTATATAGTAGAGAAGTAGGCGGTTTCAGATGCAGCCAAAAAGTACTTACTTTTGAGTGTGTAGCAAAAGAGTAGACAATAGGCTTGTTTGAGATGCGCCTAGCCTCGCCTGAAGTTCAGCCGTGAGTAGGCGGCTGCAGTGAGGAGAGGAGTGAAAAAAGTGCAGGCAAGATGGACAGCTCTCTGTTCTCGTAGTGGATCAGAACTTACGAGATCAAAGGCGGATATCGCGGGATTCACACTTGTGCGCTGTGTTGCTGATAAACTGGATGTAATTTAAGTTCTGTTGCATTTATATGAAAATAAACATAATGAACAATACACCCAAAGTACTTGTTATTTATTTCCATTCGAAAGATGTGTGTATCAATCATTTTTACTTTAATTACAGACAATTTGTATATATTTTTATAAATCTGATAACAGTCACATAACCCACAGAGAGATCGCACTGTCAGAGAGTTTGGGAATATTTGCACATTATTTTTACACATAAATACATGGTATTAGAGTTTTAAAATCAAACATTTTAAAGGTGCCTAGAACGTTTTTTTTTTTACAAGATGTAATATAAGTCTAAGGTGTCCCCTGAATGTGTCTGTGAAGTTTCAGCTCAAAATACCCCATAGATTTTTTTTTATTCATTTTTTTAACTGCCTATTTTGGGGCATAATTAGAAATGAGCCGATTCAGGGTGTGTGGCCCTTTAAATCTCGTGCTCCACGCCCCAAGAGCTCGCGCTTGCCTTAAACAACATAAAAAAAGTTCACACAGCTAATATAACCCTCAAAATGGATCTTTACAAAGTGTTCGTCATGCAGCATGTCTAATCGCGTAAGTACAGTGTTTATTTGGATGTTTACATTTGATTCTGAATGAGTTTGATAGTGCTCTGTGGCTAACGGCTAATGCTACACTGTTGGAGAGATTTATAAAGAATGAAGTTGTGTTTATGAATTATACAGACTGCAAGTGTTTAATAATGAAAATAGCGACGGCTCTTGTCTCTGTGAATACAGTAATAAACGATGGTAACTTTAACCACATTTAACAGTACATTAGCAACATGCTAACAAAACATTTAGAAAGACAATTTACAAATATCACTAAAAATATCATGTTATCATGGATCATGTCAGTTATTATTGCTCCATCTGCCATTTTTCGCTGTTGTTCTTGCTTGCTTACCTAGTCTGATGATTCAGCTGTGCACAGATCCAGATGTTAATACTGGCTGCCCTTGTGTAATGCTGTGTTCACACCAAACGCGAAAAGAGCGTCTGGCGCGAATGATTTCAATGTTAAGTCAATGTAAAGACGCGTTTACGCGCGTCTGGAGGTCTCGCGGCGCGAATTAGGCATTTAGCGCGGCGCGGAAGACGCGAATCCGCCTCATTTGCGCGTCTAGTTCGCGCGAATGACGCAAATTGAGCGTTTCGCGCGATACGCGCGTTACGCGCGAATGGTGCTTTTTGTGCATTTACGCGTTTGACGCGAATTCGCGTCTGACGCCCGAGTTGAAAAGTTTGAACTTTGGCGTAAATTCGCGTCGCGTTAACCAATCAGGAGCCTGCTTGCTGCTGTGGCGGCAGGCCCGCCCGGAGTCACTCATTCAAAATGGAGGAACGACTAATATCAGTGAGCAGTCACCCAGAGATTTATGACACAAGTTCATACTTCAGACAGGAATAAAAAGGACCTCGCTTGGAAGAGTGTCTGTGAGGAGATTGGGCTACCTGGTAAGTTGTAAATACACATTTCACTTTTGAGTCACATACACGTTTATCGACCCGCGGCCTTCCCGCGACGCTGACCCCTACGCCGCTGTTCTGCTCTCCAGAGCAAATACAAAGCGGTAGCTCTCTCGATGAACGCACGATCAACATCAGCCATCTTGCAAACAGACAACCGCCTAGCACTTGCCCCTCCCACAAGAAGCGGATTTCGCCTCGGACGCGCGTCAATTTAGCTTCAAACGCTTGTTTTTTATGCATTCAAAATGTTCAAGCGGCAAACTAGACGCGGTAGACGCGAATTTGACGCCCTATTCGCGTTTGGTGTGAACGCAGCATAATGCCTTGAACATGGGCTGGCATATGCAAATATTGGGGGCGTACATATTAATGATCCCGACTGTTACGTAACAGTCGGTGTTATGTTGAGATTCGCCTGTTTTCCGGAGGTCTTTTAAACAAATGAGATTTATATAAGAAGGAGGAAATAATGGAGTTTGAGACTCACTGTATGTCATTTCCATGTGCTGAACACTTGTTATTTAACTATGCCGAGGTAAATTCAATTTTTAATTCTAGGGCACCTTTAAAAGAAATCAATAGATCACGGTTGTTTAAACCAATAAGCTTTAAGCTGTGTCGTCAGCAAGCCGTTTCCCATCGTGCTTTTGGTCAGCGCAGTCGGTGGAGAGCAACTGCAGAATCCGATGTGGACGCCTCGCCCTCGCGAGAGGTTTCTGGCACACGTCGGCATGACATCAGAGCAAGGCGGCCCACCCTCGGACACATTTCTAACCGGCATGCATCTTACATCTTCCACATTTCATTTAGCTAGTTTCCTACCGTATCGGAGAGAAATGCAGCACGTTGATCTGCAGTCGCGGGTCTTTCATGTGGAGAACTCTCCTCATATTAATGCATAATGATGCATTTAAAAGTTAATGGCCAATCGGATCTTTATAAATGTCCACATTGGTATTTGCAGGTGAAAAACACCACGGATAACATTAAATATATTTTCTATCAGGTTAAACTGATTATTAGTCACTCAAACCTCTCAGCGTCGATCGCGCGTATCCGCCATGTTTTGTATTTTTTTAAATACATTTTACTCGTGTTTGTAGTTCTGAACTGAATCCTCGTCCAACGCGCAATGGGTTGTGGGCAATATTAGCCTTTATAGTGTGCACGGATCCACACTTCGAAAATATACTGGGAATAGTAGACCATCCGGGGACTTTTGGCATACTCTTTTCAACATACTATGATTTGGGACACACTTATTTTAATCTCACATACTATTTAGGATGGATAGTATGGACATTGGGACCAGTGGCGGAGGCAGAAAGTGGATGGTGGGTGGGCCTCTAAAAGTGTGGGTGGGCCAGAATAATTTGCATCATCCCATGTTTTTCAACTGGCTTAATTTGGGAGGGGAAAAAAATGATGGACCGTCCCTCAGTGGCGTCAATTCACAAAAAGTCAAGGTATAGTTCAAATTACGTTATTTAGGCTAATATAATATTACGTGACAATATCAATTCAAGTAAATCTACGAGATAAGAACAAGACAAAACTGCAGTTACAACATGAACCAACAGCACCAACCGATTAAAAAAAAAAAACCTAATAATGATCACATATTTGGAAATAACCTGGCATGGTAACAGGCAGCTATGGATAAATAAAAATAACAAAAAAGTCAGTTTACGATTCTAAAAAATAAATAAATAATAGGCCTAAATAAATTCTGATTTGAAACTTGTGACAAACGTGCACACATTAACCCGATCACTTTATTTAGCGTTCATGTAAACATACGTTCAGATTCATCGAGTGAATTTATTTATTTAAGAAATTCATTAAAAACAGAGTATTGCTTCAGCCTTATTCAAAGGCCGCAGAAACATGTTCGTTTGTTACGCACTTCAATCCATTCCACCCGACGTTCTTGGTTTTCTTCCTATTTATTAAATATAGGCAATTGGTTGATGAAACATTGATTGAAATTAAGATACAATTTCTACAAAACGAAATTCACTTTAAAGAAAGACTTACTATAAAACAAAACTAAACGAAGTGGTCAAACTCATGTCTGACCCGCCGCATGTCTCCCGACATTGCGCATCCGTCATGCTATTCACTTTTCATAATCAACATAGTGAAATTTAAGAAATAATATTAGGCTCTATAGCCTAATATTTAAATATAAATATGAAACTAAATTGGCCATTTTTACCCCTCTGGCCGACGAACGCGCCGGCGCGTTCTGATGGATTTTTTCCTCATGACAGAAACAAGCCTTTCGTCAAGACTACAAAATGGTCTACTTTTATTTGTGTACGCTCACAATAACAACAAAACCTTGTACTTTTGTAAAATAAAATAAATAAAAAACAGGGAGCGCTTACAGCTGTTTTTCTGCGAGAATCTTTCTGAAACGTCTCAAAAATTAACTTAAACACAGCGAATAATTGTACCTAAAAGAAAGAAACATCTCCATTCGATAAGAAATTAGATAATTAATTCAATAAGATATTATTAAAACATTTCAGAAAACCCCTTGCTCTCAAATTACATACAAAAAAGATTGCATTATGATTATCATATATATATATATATATATATATATTTCCCTGGATCTGACTGGGTGGGCAAGCTGTCAATCTGGGTGGGCCCACCCCCACCCGTAGCTCCGCCCCTGATTGGGACGCAGGGTGTGTATCTGGATCAGGGTGATCCAATCCAGTTTTGCTTTGAAAAACCAGCACAAAAGTAAGATGGATGACCTGATCCTGGGATTTCCAATTCCAGATCATTCTGATCCAGATTAAATGTTTTTAACAACTGGCCAATATTTAACTGAGCTGACAGTCTCATATGCAGTGTCATGTAGTGCGCTTGTGCTTCGGGCGACCTGAGTTTGAGTCCCGACTTGGCTTAGGATAGCTGATACGGATCAGTTATAAATGCTTAACTGGCCCAGATACGGATCCTGGAGATCGGCTTGAGACATCCCTAGTTTTTTCTACTTCCAATGACTTGGAAATTATATTCTGGACATTCTGATTTTCACAATTTTTGCTTTAATTTCCACCAATGATAATGTTTGAATCTTTTTTATTTGCTTATGCAAGTTCTTTCTTTTTCAAACTCTTTATTTGAGCAGGTCTCGTTCACTCTATCACCAATGCAAACTTTACTTCAAATCTGCATTTATTACATAAACAAATCAATCTTGTGCTATACAAAAACAAGACATTCTTGTTACAAAATCTTCATGAAATCAGGAACAAGATATAAATAACAGCTGAACAGGTGCTGAGATATGAGATATGAATTCATACGCCTGCTGTAACAGTCGGTGCTGAAGAGATCCAAACCTCGCTTCGCCTGACCTGTGTTCAGCGGCGAACGGACACGCTGCTTCTGACGGACGAGTTGGCTGCTCTTTCCCGCTCTTTAGCAAACTCCATTTCAATCTTAGCCTGGATCTTCTCCCAGTCCACTTCCACCTGAGCACAATGACAGAAACATGAATACATTACAACACAAAACACCTGTGAGGACAGTCAAACATCTGATCAGTGCTCCAGACATGAACATACTCCCTCAGAGTACTGCAGGAATCTCTTGTTGGTTTCCTGTTTTCCGAAGTCCTGCAGGAACTTCCGTCTGTGAGCGAGCACCGTGTCCACGTGGGTTTTGTGCTTCACCGCCAGCTCCAGAGCCCTGCGGAGAGAGACGCGCGTGAGCACGACACACACTCGGAGCGGACGCGAGTCGCTGACGGCACACACCTGTCCCAGTTGTAGAGGTTGATGTGGATCTGGATGGCGTGATAAATGAGGTTGGCCTGCAGGAGAGCGGCCTCGGCCTCCTGCACGTGTCCGCTGAAGAGCAGGATGTGAGCTAGACACGAGTCTTTGGACGGCAGGTCCTTGATGAAGTTGATGTACTGCACCTTATCAATCTGCCAGAGACAGAGACGAGTGTTAAAGAGGCAGAGAGGAGACTCAGGTGTGAGGTCTTCTGTCAGATTCACCTCTCCGATCGCTGCATACGCCACTTCTGCTGTGCTCAGCTCCCTGTGGGCCATCGCCAGACCGGCCAAACACGACCAGAGCGTCTGATCCTGTCAGAGACACATTCAACACGCTCAGTTCACTTGAGGATTTAAGGTCCTGTTTACAGCAGAATGCCTGATGTGTAAAGCTGCTGCGCTCGTGTCAGAGGAAAATAACGGAGCAAACCCACATTGATTCATTAGCAAAACACAGCCAGAAGAGAGAGGCTGTCAGATCAATTAACAGGTACATTAATTAGTCAAACGTTCAGAAATCATTCTAATATGCTGCTCAGTTATTTTTGGTGGTCAGTTCAACATCAAACTGCTTCATATTTTTGTGGAAATAATACATTTATCAGGATTCTCTGACGAATAGGAAATTCAAAATAACATGTATTTTAAAACAGAAATCTGTAGTAACATTATAAAGTCTTTACTGTCACTTTTAAACCATTTAATCCTATATTAAAGCCTTTGAATGGTGGTCATTAATGGGAGTTATTTCACGCTGCCGTCTACAACAACACTGCCCTCTACTGGTGTCACATGACAAAGGAAGATAATAATGACAGGTACAGAGAGACAGGAACATACCTCCTCCTCAGGAGCACAGAGACGGGAGGAGAAATGACAACCGTAAGAGACAGCAACACAACTGACACAAACCTTTAATGCATGTTACATTTTCATTGAAACATTATTTAGTGTGTTATTAATCTGTTTTCCTTGTGGGGGCCGCTGACTGTAGCTGATTTTAGGTTTTACTGTTTGCACTTGCATGCGCACACACACACACACACACACACACACACACACACACACACACACTTGTCTTGTCATTAATGCAGTGCATATTACATATCTGAATAATCATTTAGCGTATTGTGTGTTTTATGCACAGCAAAAATAGCCTGCATTTGACCGGAATTACAGAATGGTTGTCAATGCATGGGACACTAATTAAAATGACAATTTTGGCTTTAATAAGGTTTTCTCAATAAACAGGCAAGAATAGATCTGGAGTTCTCCATGATTCCTGTTCATTCCAACAACAAAGCACTTGAATGCAGATAGCTCGTAATCACGAGTTTTCCGATTGCACGTGAAGGAAGCATAACCCACTGACCCTAGTCAAACACACCTGAACCAGCTGATCAGGATCACTTGACAATCACACTGGTGTGAAATCCAGGTTGGATGTAGGCTGTGCAGGACCACTGAGCTACAGCATGTGTCCTTATCTCTGTTCCTCACACAAGAGAGCACTGACCTTAGCGAAGCGGCAGATGCGGAGGCCGTCCTCCCAGCGGGCGCTGCCGGTATACTCGTGCAGTAAGGTGGGGTACGGCGACACTGCGGTGCACACCAGAGAGCCGTCCACCCGTCTGACAGTCACCTGAGTGCCCACATAGCTCACGATCTGAGGTGAGCGACTCAACTCACTGCAGAAGACACCATTCATCAAACATCACCCAGAGTACATGTGTTTCTTATAGTTGGTACAATGTTTAAAGTGGACCATTGAGATAACGTATATATACTGCATGAATGTGTCTTTAAAAATAAGAGTTAAACTTATGGATTCATGATATCCTTATTGTATTTAACATCTAAGAAGAATGAGCAAGACTAGCGGTGTCAACCGCTTCCACTTATTTCAGCTGCACTTGATCGTGCAAACTTGTATTTATCATATTATTTTAAATCATCATAATCATAAACACACTGGTTTGTAGCACAATCAGTTTTACTGCAGTTACTGATATTCCTCTAGTTGATTACTAGAGCGGTTAATGAAGCAGAAGTCTCCCACATTCACAGAAATTTGTCATCAAAATATGGTGGATACTTTAGGCTCAAAAATGAAATTTCTGTCATTAATTACTCACTCACCTTCATTCATCTTCAGAACACAAATTAAGATATTTTTGATGAAATCTGAGAGGTTTCTGTCCCTCCACAGAGATTCAACACAACTACCACTCCAAGCTCCAGAAAGGTAGGAATGACATCATTACAGTACTCCATGTGACTCCAGTGGGTTATGCTCAATTTTACAAAGTGACGTGAAAGCATTGTTTGTGGAAAAAAAAACATTATTTACTACTTTTCTTTCATAATATTATTATCCAAAGCGTGTTCAGACAACAATGTCAGCGCTCGTGTGAACACAAAACGTATGCGTCATGATGCTCGAGTGAACCCACGTCACAGATCAGTATTTTCATAAGTAAAGTGGTAAACTGTGTTTTTGCACTTGCGTCACATCATAAAATTGAGGTTAAACCACTGGAGTCACATGGAGTACTTTAATGATGTCATTCCTAACTTTCTGGACCTTGAATGTGGTAGTTGTGTTGGATCTCTATGGAGGGACAGAAAACTCAGATTTCATCAACAATATCTTAATTTGTGTTCTGAAGATTAACGAAGGTCTTACGGGTGTGGAACGACATGAGGGTGAGTAATTAATGAGTGAACTGACCCTTTAAGAGTAGAAACTTAGAATAGAAACTGTTTTCAGCCATCTAATTCAGGTCCTGGAAATGCACAAATCACCAGTGACCGATAACTGTGTGTAGTGTTGAGAGTTTGTATAACTTCTCAGAGTGTTTTACTATAGTGAAATAGTGAAATTGTTTCTGAACGATTTGTTTTGGTTATACTATTGTCAGTGGATCGTATTTGTTTATTTTGTGGAACAGAAGAAAAATGTGTATTTTTATTTATAATTAGTATTTTGGGTTATCTTGTGAATGACGTCATCTTATTAGTGCTTGTCATTAAACAGCAAAAATGTGCTTTATTAAATAAAGCTTTGAGTTAATATCAATCATAAAAGTGCGGTGAAACCTGAAAAGTATGTATGTGTTTTCCTGCTAGCGATCTGATGTCTATTCACATGTTGAACGCACGTGTTCGTTTAATGTTGCCGCCCGCGAGCCAAATTTGAGCACGGTATTTCAGTGTTAATACATTTTCTATAATATAATTCTCAGTGGATTGAGTCTGTAGAAATGTCTTCAAATGTAGTAAATGTGTAATTTAAATTTTTATGTCAGAATCTATGTTTATAGCCAATGTAAATGAATTGCAGTTGCTGAGGAAAGTACATGATGTGCTTTTTTACATCCTTCAGCTGAAAGAGAGGTAAACTGAAGGAGTGTGTGTTAAATGTCTGTCCTCTGTCAATAAAATGCAGGCATGTTTAATAACACAAGAAAAGAAAAACCACTATACGATCTAACAAACTGAGATATATTGGCTATAATATTAATTGTAAATGAGCAGTGATGGGAATAACGGCGTTATAAATAACACGCGTTACTAACGCCGTTACTTTTTCAGTAACGAGTAATCAAACGAATTACTTTTTCTCCCGTTACAATGTCGTTAGCGTTACTGACAAAAAAATGCCGCGTTACTATAATTGAGCTCACTGAAGCGGTTTTCATCCGAGTAAGCTCTCTCTCAGCCATAGGACCTGCAAAGTTTTTTTCTCTGGTGTGTGCTGCGGTTAGTCATACACAAATATAATTTTAAACTGATAATAATGTATGATGCGCTGTGTGTGTGTCTGTCAGAGCATGCGTGCGAAGCGCGAGCTCAAACCAGAATACCCTTTTTGATGCTTGATCGAAAATATGTGAAATGAGTTTTTTTCTAGTCGACTAGTAGTTGTTCATTTAAGCTAATAGTTGACTAATCACATTTATATTAATTTAATTTCTTAAATACTGGAGAGAATAAACCATAATAAGGAGCGTTTACATAATATAGGCTATATAGCACTCAATGGCACGCATAATTGCCATAAAGAACCGGCAAAAGTAATGATTATGAGTGTGACAAAAACAGTAAGGAGACATTTTAATTGTTTATTAATAAAGTAATGTTTTCTGAATCAGTGTCGGCTGCAAAGATGAAGTTGACATTGCTGATTCTCATTGCTGATCATCTGCTCATATGGACGCGCCTAGAGAGATAACGCACATTTCATTCGGATTAGGCTATACAATCAGAGTAGCCTCTTTCTTTTCGTTTTTAATTACTTCATTTTCGTTAAAGTAGATATTTCAAGCATTCTATAGATATATTTCTCATGTCTGCGAGGCAAGCAGCATCTGAGTTTCGGTTCATTTAAGACGCGCTCCAGTTCACGCGCCAGTGATCGCGCCCGCGCCTCCATGTCATGATTTTATTGTCTGCTATATTTGCTTGTTATATATTAAATCAAAGCAATTGGTTGATGAAACATTGATTAAAATTAAGATACAATTTTTACAAAACGAAATTCACTTTAAAGAAAGGCTTTCTACAAAACAAAACTTAATGAAGTGTTTAAAATCTTATCTGACCCACTCCATGGCTCCCGATATATTTGCGCATCTTATGATGCATCTTACTCACGCTGTTCACTAACTTTTCATAATCGAATAAATGAATTTAAAACATAACATAGGACTATTTAAACATAAATATGAAACTACGTTTTCTTTAATGGCTACCAACACAGTACAGAGAAATTTCATGTCGTGAGCAAGAGCGGATCATGAGTCAGGAGTCGCATCAAGAATAATTTATTCTTAGACTTATATGTAATATTGGGGGCATTCAATTTATTTGGCATATTTTTATTTATTTTTTTTTTTTTAAAGTAACGCAATAGTTACTTTCCCTGGTAATTAGTTACTTTTATAATGATGTAACTCAGTTACTAACTCCGTTACTATTTGTGAGAAGTAACTAGTAACTATAACTAATTACTTTTTTAAAGTAACGTGACCAACACTGTAAATGAATGTACTGTTGATGTAATTTTATTTTTATAATTTAATTTATATTTTGTGTGAATGCAAATTTTTATAAGTGTGAAATTGACTACTGTGAATGTGATGGAAGACTACACTACCAGTCAACGTTTGGAAACATTACTGTTTGTACTATCTCTTATGCTCATTAAGGCTGCATTTATTTCATAATAAATACAGAAAAAACAATAATATTGTGAAATATTATTACAATTTAAAATTATGGTTTTCTATTTTAATATACTTTAAAATATAATTTATTCCTGTGATCAAAGCTGAATTTTCAGCATCATTACTCCAGTCTTCAGTGTCACATGATCCTTCAGAAATCATTCTAATATGATGATTTATTATCAATGTTGGAAACAGTTGTGCTGCTTAATATTATTTTATATCCTGTGATACTTTTTCAGGATTCATTGATGAATAAAAAGTTAAACAATTTCAGCATTTATTTAAAATATAAATATTTTGTAACAATATACACTACCGTTCAAAAGTTTGGGGGCAGTGATTTTTTTTCTTTCTTTTTTTTTTTAAAGAAATTAATACGTTTATTCAGCACAGATGTGTTAAATTGATAAAAAGTGATAGTAAAGATTTATATTGTTAGAAAATATTTATATTTTGAATAAATGCTGTTTTTTTTGACAATTTATTCATCAAAGAATCCTGAAAAAGTATCACAGGTTATAAAATAATATTAAGCAGCACAACTGTGTCCAACATTGATAATAAATCATCATATCAGAATGATTTCTGAAGGATCATGTGACACTGAAAACTGGAGTAATGATGCTGAAAATTCAGCTTTGATCACAGGAATAAATTTATTTTAAAATATATTAAAATAGAAAACCATAATTTTAAATTGTAATAATATTTCATAATTTTAAATCATTTTAAATTGTAATAATATTTCACAATATTATTGTTTTTTCTGTATTTATTATGAAATAAATGCAGCCTTAATGAGCAGAAGAGACTTCTTTCAAAAACATTAAAAATAGTAATGTTTCCAAACGTTTGACTGGTAGTGTATATTGTATAGAAATCATTCTCAGAACAGCCTGTGACTGGAGAGAGTCAGCTGAACGAGAGTGAAACTGAAGGAGTGTGTGTTAATTGTGTGTCCTCAGACGTGTTTCCCTGAAGAGCCTGGTGTTGGTGGTTCATTTGAGGCTGGGTGAAACCCTCTACATATGACTGTGCATCTGTCTCTGAATGTTCTCAGATCTGACAGCTTTTATATAGCAGACACTGATGTGGCTCACAGTGAAGTTAGTGTGTGTGTGTGTGTGTGTGTGTGTGTGTGTGTGTGTGTGCACCTGCTGTCCTTGCTGAAGATGGTTTTGGGGAGCAGGTCTTTGTCCACAAACACCACACTAGGGTAATACCACACTGTGAACTGGTTGTCCTGGATTCCACACAGGATGTTAGCAGAGTCGTTCCAGGCCACAGTGTCGACCATCGAACCTGGACAAGAAAGATTCAGTTCAAATGAATCAAACCTTAATACAGATGCTCGGCTGAACTCAGTGTGACTTCACCAGCGACACAGAGTTTCCTTCTGGATTCTCACCAATCTTATAGATGCTGTGAGCTCGGCCCAGCTTTCTCACAGAGGTCAGGTAGAGGTCACGGTTCTTATCGATCAAGGCGATCCTTCTGTCATTAGACGGGCCACACTGATCCAGAGCGATGAACACCACCTCTATCTACACAGAGAGACGAGCACAGATGATGTGTCACTTCATGCACCTCCATAAAGTCAACAAACTTGGTTTATGATAACACATTTGTGTCAGTTGTTGTACAGCTAAATAACCCTAATCAAAAACTAGTGCACTGCCTTGCTGTCTACTGTCCTCCTTCTGAAGCCAAAGTATACATTGTTTTTTACGCAAACGCTAGTGAACTGTGCGCATGATGTAAATGTCATGCTCTGCATGCACTACATCAATTGGCCCACAAGGTGGCGTCACTGTCCCGGGCCATTTTTTCACAGTCCGGAAAAGGAAACAAAAGAGACAGAACAACAACAAACTACTGGAGATGCAGACTCTGCAGTTTATTAAAAACACTTATTGCAGTTGCATGATTTTCTGTAAATTTCAGTTCACCTTAATTCTCTTTCCTTCAGATGATTCAAGTTTTGGGAAGCGAAATGGAAAAGGCATTCCAAATTCACTCCTGAATGACACAGTGTACGATATGTGTGTTTGTTTGAGTGGGTCTACCTTGTGGATGAAAGGTTTGCCGTCACCAATGGCTTTTCCCGTTTGGGCTTCGAACAGAAAGACGACTGCAGAAGAGAAGGAAGACAGATCCACAGTGATAAACTTCATAAGATGTTTGAAAGGTCTTCATGTAAAATCACAGCTTGCGTTGCAGTTTTGCCCCACTTTTGCAGTGTTTGGCCTCCCTACAGCAGTGGTCTGGTGTGCAGACAGAGCTTTACAGTACACTAAACTACATGCATTAGCCCTCTCTCTCTCTGCACATGAGGTTGACAGCACTACAGAGATCTCGTCCACACCTCGTTCATCAGTTGTGTCACGTATGGCGATGGTGTCGTTGCTCAGGGAGATGGACTGAGTGTTCAGGATGTCCATTCTCATGCCGGGACTCTTGGGAGACGACACCAAACGGCCCTCATATGAGAACACATAGACCTCTGCTCCATCCACCAACAGAAAGTGCCTGGAGCAAGAAGAGCACAGAAACAGTGTGAGAGAGAGATGGACTGTGACACTCTCCATGATAACTGAATCAAACAGCACAGTTCACCTCTCCGCCTGCACGATAAGGCTGACCGTACCCTCCTTCAGGTCAAAGATCAGAGGAGTATTCCAGTTCTTAGCACTGAAACGACACAACAGAGAGTTAGGATGGTCCCAGAACTGACACGTGAGGGAGTGAATGAAAGGAAGCAGCAGCACCTGTAGACGTAACACTGCAGAGAGGTGGTGACCACCAGGTGACCGTGAGCCAGTGATGCTTTGATGACCCGATCTCTGAACTCCAGAACATCTACTGCATCATTTAACACGTTTCTCACCTGAAAAGACCAAACACAAACATGCCATCAAGTTGAGCAGCACTTTGTGTACTGGGTAAATGACGTATTTTTGCTTTTCTGCTTTACTACCTACTGTCTGAGAATGAAACTGCATTTTCATTCAGCTGTTTTTACACATTAGTCTGAACAAACAAATCGCATCCAAAAATCAGACCCAATCTTAGACCCTTACTCTGCTTTAAGGTAATGAGCATTCATCATCTCCAGCACTATGTCATTATTTCAGTGGGAACTGAACATCTCAGGGTGCAAGATAACTGACACTGTTCAATTTACATGCAACTGCAAATGCTGAATGTGAAGTTCAGTTTGTACACATTTTGTGAAGTGGTAAATCTTGGTGCTCTGAGTGACTGTCCTACAGGAAATACAGACACACACACACAGAGAGAGAGAAGGGTGTACACAGACAATCAACAGCTGCAATGGCTGTCTATACTGAGTCTGTGTGTGTGTGTGTGTGTGTGTGTGTGTGTGTGTGTGTGTGTGCCCATATGGTACGGCCCATTTTTCTTCAATGTAAACACACTCTGGAGTCCTCAGACAAGTGGCTCATTGTCAGTGCTCTCCAGAATACTGTATGAAGGACTCACAGCACTGTCAGAGCACATGTATCTCAGCATTTCTCTTTTAATTACAGATGGCCAATATCATCCAAATCTGTAACACTTTGGTATGGGGAACACATATTCATCATTATTAACTATGACTTCTGCCTCAATAAACTCCTAATTTACTGCTTAATAATAGTTAGTAAGGTAGTTGTTAAGTTTAGGTATTATTAGGGATAAGTCATTCATTTGTCTTTTATAAGTACTAATAAACAGCCAATATGCAGCTAATAAGCAACTAGTTAAAAGTGAGAATTGTTCCCCATATTGAAGTGTTACCCCAAAATCTTATATCACAGGCTCAACATGATAAGATAATAATCATGTGATGTGATTATTAAATTAATAATTCTGTATCAGGGTAACAGCATAACTATAGTTATATAGTATATATATATATATATATATATATATATATATATATATATATATATATATATATATATAATTAAAAATGGATTATATTTTAATAATCATGTGATAATGGCTATTTTCGAATAATTCTGTGGATGAAATCAACTACAACTGAGTTTCATCTCATCTGGTTATTTTCTGTAACTGTAACCATGTAAATTAAGAAAAAAAACAGATTAATCATATCAGATGAATGAATCAGTCTGACATCAGTGCAAGATTATTTTACAATCACTGATTTTATTTTTAGATTTTCTGTTTTCATTTTAACTTAAAGTTTTAGCAATTTTGATGCGTTTTTGTCATTTTTAATAGTTTTTTTAATACAGTTTTTATTTTAGTACTTCATCTTAAACGAAATAAAGATGAGAAATGTTGCATTGACAACTAGCTGAAATAAAAAAAAAATATATGTATTTTTCAAGTAAAGAAATGTTTGTTTTTTTCAGTTTTCATTAACGATAATAACCCTGCATCAGTGTAAAAACAGCTTAACATTATAAAACATCCGATTTCAAAACTAAAGACTCAAAACAGTCAAGCTAATATTATAAAACTACTCAGACTCTGATTGTGATTGGAGTCTGAAGCACTGATATAACAGCATAGGAACAAGCCATCTTCATACTGCTTTAGAAATGCTACATTTGTATTAAAGGGGACATATCATGAAAATCTGACTCTTTCTGTGTTTAAGTGCTATAATCGGGTCCCCGGTGCATCTGCAAACTCAGAACGCAGTGCTTCCCTGCACAAGTGTTTATGGGATTGAATGAGTGCACTCCCCTATGGCTTCAGACATTAATACAGAAGGCTGTGCCCTCAAATACTGCACTGTGCATGTCACGTCTGGTTCAGCAGGTCACAAGACTCTTATTTACCCTAGTTTGACACCATTGTTAATGATTCTGTCCTTCACCTGTTTCTAGTTTACTTCGTAAATAACATGTCTTATTTCCTTTGATTTTGAAGTGCAATATGCGCTGGATGTGTTCCTGACAGGTTTGATGGGAGAAGCGACGTGACTGACACTGATAAGACTGTGTACCTGCATCGTGCGTCTCTTTGTGAGTGTGATTTCAAAGTTCCTCCACTCCCATCGCTGCTCCACGACGTGAGCAAACAGGACGTGTCCATTTCCACAGGCTCCCGCCAGCTGAGTGCCATCTGCAGACCAGGCCAGGCTGAACAAACTTCCTGTGCTCGGCTTCTCCAGAGAGTACGACCACTGAGAGACAGACAGAGAGAGGACGCATGAGTACGATGAGTTTTCCAAAGGTACAATGCTTTCTGGACACTTTGAGCAGTAAGGTGGTGCTGTGATCAAACCACTAAGGCCAATTACCTGCAACTATAATGATCTGATGTTTTGGCATAACATCTGCCAACTGTATTGTGACATGCCAAGTTTTGAAGCATTTGGAGATCCACAAAGATTAGTGAATAATGACTTAAAGTTGGCCTGTGCCCCATCACATGACTTCAGAAGACTTGAATATAGTGTGCCTTTTTCAAGACCTTCCAAATTTAAGACCTGTACGTCATTTTAATCATGATCGGGATATGCATGTTCAAGCATATATGCCAAATTAAAATACAAACACAAAAATTAGGGATGTAAACAATTCATTCAACATTATGATAAAGCAAGATTTGGTCATGTTGAACATATTTAATAAATATATCATATATTGATGCTATTTGATGTGAATGTAATATAGTTAAACTGTACAGCCACAGCCTACAGAGAGCAGAAAAACAGAGACGGGAGAAGATCAGTCTTGAAATAAAAGCTGCTGCATCAGAGGCTGGTCTGAGCTGTTATTTTTGCTTTGGTCAGATGAAGTGAAGCCTGCTGGGTAGTTAAACTGTGTCTGGACTGAATTAAGTGTTTGATTCAAACACCCAGCGGACTGCGGTAAAAATAGAGCCTGAAGGCCCGGGCTGTCAAATCCACTTCTATCAAGTGCTTAAAGCTACACTGCATAACTTCTGGCCCTTGTGAGCATTGTTTTGGTTGTGCTTCGGTGTGCACGTGGATACAAGTCATGTTATTACAGCAGATGAACAGATAAATTCCCCAGAGGTTTGCTGTTTTCAATGATCCATGGTTGATTTTAAGCTTCATGCTACCCATAGCCAGAGCTGCTTTTCTCTATGTGTGGATATCAGGCCATTTCATTCATATTTGCAACTGAAAATGACTGTGTGCAACTGTGAAGAAGTGTTTAGGAGCACCAGTGTGACTGACCCGATCAGGTCCGGTTCTATAGGGTGCTAGAGGAGCATCCTCAGCTGAAACTGATAACAGCATATTGGCCAAAGAAGAGATTGAGCAATGTAGCAAATCTTATGATTTCTTGAACACAATGACCAATCAGAGGCATTTAAGTTAAAATCCACTCACCGCTCAAAAGTTTTAATCCTCTCATTATAACAAACAGAGAGCAGACATGATGTAAATAAGAGATTCATTGTGCAGTCTTCATTGATTATAATGGGAGTTTGTGATATCGCGATGAACTGAGATGACTGACAGCTTCTTAATGAAGGGAGATTGCAAATGTAATATTGATTTTATACGACAATTCAGTAAACATGAAGTTTGACTTACATTTTAGGAACAGTATTGTCAGATTTCGCTCTATTTCGTCAATGAAAATACAAACCCGATTCCAAAAAAGTTGGGACACTGTACAAATTGTGAATAAAAAAGGAATGCAATAATTTACAAATCTCATAAACTTATATTTTATTCACAATAGAATATAGATAACATATCAAATGTTGAAAGTGAGACATTTTGAAATGTCATGCCAAATATTGGCTCATTTTGGATTTCATGAGAGCTACACATTCCAAAAAAGTTGGGACAGGTAGCAATAAGAGGCCGGAAAAGTTAAATGTACATATAAGGAACAGCTGGAGGACCAATTTGCAACTTATTAGGTCAATTGGCAACATGATTGGGTATAAAAAGAGCCTCTCAGAGTGGCAGTGTCTCTCAGAAGTCAAGATGGGCAGAGGATCACCAATTCCCCCAATGCTGCGGCCAAAGAGTTTGAAGTTATCATCATCTACAGTGCATAATATCATCCAAAGATTCAGAGAATCTGGATCAATCTCTGTGCGTAAGGGTCAAGGCCGGAAAACCATACTGGATGCCCGTGATCTTCGGGCCCTTAGACGGCACTGCATCACATACAGGAATGCTACTGTAATGGAAATCACAACATGGGCTCAGGAATACTTCCAGAAAACATTGTCGGTGAACACAATCCACCGTGCCATTCGCCGTTGCCGGCTAAAACTCTATAGGTCAAAAAAGAAGCCATATCTAAACATGATCCAGAAGCGCAGGTGTTTTCTCTGGGCCAAGGCTCATTTAAAATGGACTGTGGCAAAGTGGAAAACTGTTCTGTGGTCAGACGAATCAAAATTTGAAGTTCTTTTTGGAAAACTGGGACGACATGTCATGCAGACTAAAGAGGACAAGGACAACCCAAGTTGTTATCAGCGCTCAGTTCAGAAGCCTGCATCTCTGATGGTATGGGGTTGCATGAGTGCGTGTGGCATGGGCAGCTTACACATCTGGAAAGGCACCATCAATGCTGAAAGGTATATCCAAGTTCTAGAACAACATATGCTCCCATCCAGACGTCGTCTCTTTCAGGGAAGACCTTGCATTTTCCAACATGACAATGCCAGACCACATACTGCATCAATTACAACATCATGGCTGCGTAGAAGAAGGATCCGGGCACTGAAATGGCCAGCCTGCAGTCCAGATCTTTCACCCATAGAAAACATTTGGCGCATCATAAAGAGGAAGATGTGACAAAGAAGACCTAAGACAGTTGAGCAACTAGAAGCCTGTATTAGACAAGAATGGGACAACATTCCTATTCCTAAACTTGAGCAACTTGTCTCCTCAGTCCCCAGACGTTTGCAGACTGTTATAAAAAGAAGAGGGGATGCCACACAGTGGTAAACATGGCCTTGTCCCAACTTTTTTGAGATGTGTTGATGCCATGAAATTTAAAATCAACTTATTTTTCCCTTAAAATGATACATTTTCTCAGTTTAAACATTTGATATGTCATCTATGTTGTATTCTGAATAAAATATTGAAATTTGAAACTTCCACATCATTGCATTCTGTTATTATTGTCCCAACTTTTTTGAAATCGAGTTTGTATATGCCACATTTCTGTCAAAAATACCATGGTTACTACTACAGTTAATCCATGATAAATGATGATTTGTGGATGGAATTACTGTTTCGAGATCATGTGTGGACAGGACCTTTTCAAAAATACAGCTAAATCAATTTCCTAGTATGAGAAGTTGTAATATTACCAGTAATTACCGGTATGATGCTGTGTATAAACAAAAATATGAAGCATGTACAAGCTCAGGATGCCCTGACATAAGAAGTCAGCTTTGGGCCAGTAAAGCCCCGTCAGAGCTGTTTACAGTGAGCTATCAATTGTCTTTAATTGTTTTCAAGCACTAGATGGATGTCTGACCGCTGCTCTGTGTCTCTCGTTTGAGACCAGCCCTTCTTTGACATTCATCAGTGCTGTTACTATTGCGCACTATAGTAATTGCAGTACTATTGTAACTATTGTGCTTCTTGTGTTTTAAGAGCAAAAACACGTTCTGCACATTGTGTATTTACAGGAAAAGTCAATCTGCTAATTTACTGTGTTTAAATGTGTGAAAGATTCGAATGTTTCTCCTGTCTTTCACGTCAGTGCTGTTTCATCAGGCTTTAAACTAGTTTATTAAATGACAGAGACATTTGGGTTTTGTAACAGAGAATGAGTTACGCTTCTGGAGCATTTGCCATTTCATGTTTCTCATATGCTAACAGAAATTACAGCGCATAATCAAAGAGGGTTGGGAGATAGCACAAAAAATGGTCGCAAAAAGCAGTCTGGAGCCCTTTGTGCAAACAGGACCTTTTGAAAAATATTGGTAAATCAGTTCTGGTAAGTTGTAACATTACCAGTAAATTACTGTCATAATACTTTGGGCTAATCATAAAGTTCTGGCGAAGATGACATGATAACACTCTGCTGTTTTTCTATGTAAACATTCACTATACGGATGTCTTTGACTGCTCTCGTCCCGCCGCCTGTCTCAGTTTAGTGTTGCCATTCAGGAGGACGAAGCAATGAGGGTTACTGCATACATCTGACAAGGTTTTTTATAAAATAAATACACTGCAACAAAATAGAATATGTTATTGATAACAAATAGTAATTCTTTACCCAGCAATTCAAGTCAAGTCAAGTCAAATTTATTTATATAGCACTTTTACAATTGGTAATTGTTTCAAAGCAGCTTTACATATTAGAAGCACAGAAAAAAGGGAAGTGGTTAAAAATAAGCTGTACAAGCAAGCGTGGTAATATGTAACATATACAAGATGGTGCTACATTAAGCCAATGTCGGCTGACTCCCAGGGGTGGAAAAAAACCCCTAGGAGAAAAACCCAGCGTGCTAATACTGGGAAAAAAGTCCTAGGAGGGAAAAAACCCCTTGGAAGATATATATAATATATGTAAATGGATATGGAGATCAAAATCTGAATTATACATTTTTATTATAGAGATGTAATTAACACCACTTCCACTTGACTGCTTTTTTTTGTAAACGTGCTCTACACAGGCATGTTTGATCATTACACTTGCATCTGGCATCTTTTGCAGTGTCTCGCACAACACATCATTCAAAAAAGTATTTTACAATAGCTAGAATGCAGCTTAGCCAATCGTAATCAAGGACTGGAACTAACCGTTTTATAAATTAGCATTTTAGCACAATTGATTTGCCTGTTTTTAGACAGAAAACACGTCTAATATTGCTCATGTGCTTTTTACACTTCAAATAAAGAAAAAAACACAACTAATATTTTTATCAGAGGTAAAATAAAGTCAGTAAATTCAGTCTGATAGAGTTGTTTTCACACCGGTCACATTGCAGGTGAAGAGCAAAGGGGAAATGAGGCAAGGATCCAATGTGCAGCTTCTTTATTTAAAGTGAAAGGTCAAACTAAGGAAACAAGGAGTAATCCAGATGCAAACATCAATGAGACAGCAAGTTAAACACAAGACAATACCAGACAATGACGTGAGGAAACTAAGGGCTATAAATACACTGGTAAAACTAAACAAGACTCAGGTGAACATAATTAGATAAATAAACAAGAACACATTAAAAAAAACTACGGTAAACCAGGCAAAGAGGAAATAAACACATTGAAAGGGAAAACAGAAACAACATGATGAACCTAACATCAAAATAAGAGTCCTAAACCAAAATCCAAGTTTGATCAACACCAACAGATGCAGTATATTACTGAAGGCTATATCATAATCAGAGAGACTGTTCCAGCAGTTTTTATTATTATGATGATGATGTGTTTAGCTGTTTAATCCCGCAAAACTAACATTAAGATCGTTTAAGTGAATGATTCAATGACTTATTCATAGTTTTCACATGACGTCGCACTCTTAGAAGGCTTTCCTCCACTGCCCACCTGTCATTTTTACCAGGTTTGTGCTAAGTACTAATGTAGTAAGACAGTGATATTCAGTATACACTTTATTGATGATGCATGCTATGTACATGCAAGCAGATGAGCCCAGAATATAAACACGATGCACAGTTTCTCGTTAAGCGTTTTTCCAAAGAAAACCATTATAAAGAAACCGCTTAAACATTCAGCATGTTGCGTTCATATTCTGGGCTCATCTGGTTGTCTGTTTTTACTATGCATCTTCAATAAGGTTTATACTGAATTTGGTCTTTTAATATCACTGTTTTAGTACAATAAAGGACTTGAAGTGTTTTTCACGTTAAGCGTTTTAGAACCACTCACTGTTTTTAGTGGTTGAAACTCTGCAGCAGGTGCTTGATATGGATCACAAGTGCCCAAAAGTTGCATTTTGTTCATATGTTTTTTATTTTCCTCTTTTGAGTTGGAAAATTGACAGGACTATAATGCAGTTTTACGCATGTTTTGCCCTCCAGGTCTCCATGGCAGTCACATGACTGAAAACTATGAATTTAAGTTTAAAGCAGTGGTTCCCAAACTGGGGTACGCGTACCCCTGGGGGTACGTGAGGTGACAAAAGGGGGTACGCGAACAAAATGCTGAGTAGTTCATTTAATTCTACCTTAAAATAATATTAAAATAGAGCATGTATTTCTAACTGCCAAAATGTCGTAAATACAGTACATTTAATCAAATTACCTCATCATTTGCAGTCAAAAATGACTGTATCCACACAAGCAGCATGCATATGATAGATTGCGTGCCGAATCTGCTGCCTTAAATCGTGCTAAATTACTGTCGTTCTCGACAATGCACCTTTGTAAAAGTGGGGATTCAGCACTTACTCGCATGAAGAACAAATACAGACACAGATAATGGATTCGTTTCGATTTAAGACTCAAACTTTCTCCGATACAAAAACATACCTTGTGTGAGTTATTATATTTAATGATGAGAACGAGCAAGAATGCAATTGTTCCCAAATATCCACATGACTGCAAACGAGACATTATTATACAACAGGTCAAAAAATAATACGTACATTTTAAACACAGTACTGTCAGTATTTACTCTATTTTGCAATGAAATAATAACGAAAACCACAGCAGAACTACAACATACGTCTGTGTTTCGCGAACAATTCTGCGGCTTTGAATGAATCGTGAGAGTCAATGATTCAATGATTTATTCACAGCCACTTGCTTCGTTACTGAATGAATGACTTGATGACTCACTCATAAAAACAGTGACTTGCTGCCACCTACTGGCGGTTTTAGTTTAATATTTAAACATTTTACTTAGTTTTACCATCATTGCATATTTCTCTATTGAGCATTTTTTATTTAAAACATTATTTATTTTATAAAGTTATTCATAAAGGTAAAAAAAATGCACTGAAAAATCAATTTAGGTGGCAAATATTGTCCCTTTAATAGTAAAGGTGTGACTGCAGTCGAAGTGGAAGAGGGGGTACGCGGAAGGATGGGAATCCCTTCAGGGGGTACTCCACTCTAAAAAGTTTGGGAACCACTGGTTTAAAGTATCATAAGTGTGACTTAAGTATTAAACTTTAGTCTAACCTCTTAAGCCCTGAGGGTATTTTCAGAGTTTGTTTTTTTCTGAGTGACACACAAAAAAGTAAAGACTCATAACTCCAAAACTATAGCAAGGAGAGTCAAAAGATTTATATTGTTTGAAAGGAAACTTTTAAAATTTTTAATTTTGGACATTGTCATGCTGAGAAACTGCAAAAAAAAAAAAAAAAAAAAGTGGAAAAAAGGGAAAATTTACATATCTTTCTAATTTAAAGCTGCAGTCCGCAATTTTTTTGTGTTAAAAATTTACAAAAATTATATAATGAGAATATACAACATGAATCCATTTCCCAAACCGTGTTTTGGTCTTATCCTGAATCATTTTGGTACACTTATAATAAGTGTTTATATTCGGACTATTTCAGACCGGACTGGTAGGACCCGCTGCAGAGTATCACAGTAACTGCGTGACTCGCCACAGACATACATGGAGAAAAGTAGCTCCGGCTAGAATGTTCCTCCGCAAGATGCGTCCAGTTCTGTTTATTAACCGCTAGAGGGCCAAAAATCGCGGACAGCAGCTTTAAAATGGAATATCTCATGAAGGAAATAAGGTAGCGGGTTCATTCAAAAGTTATAGCATTTGGAACAAAGGTAGGCATTTTTAATTTGTTTTTGTTTTCTGAGTGACATGCACAAAAACTCATAACTTCATAATCCCATAAAGATCCCATAAAGAAATCAAAAGTTACAGCATTTGGAACCAAGGTAGCCTTTTTGTTTATCCATTGGCATCCCCTGATGGGCATTTTTAAAATCATTCTTTCACGTGAAGTAACTCGTGATCGGCTTATTGGATTATGACGATCTTGGACTCATTTCAATCGGGAGAATCCACTGTAAGTAATGATGTGCCATTTTCTACAATATATTCATGTTTCATGAAGTTATAAGCAGAAATGCCAAGTGATAGCTACATTTTAGTTTTAGTTAGCATATGTGCGTCTGTGGGGTTTTATGTGTCGTAATTGCGTGATCAATATCTCGTGATCGGCTTATTGGGTTATGCTGGACTCATATTAATCATGAGAATCTGCTGTAAATAATGATGTCCAATTTTCCACAATCGGAGCATGTTTCTTGAAGTTACGAGCCAAAACATGATATAAATGCTGCATCGGTTTATTATTTAGATATGGGTCTTGCGCGGCTTCACGTACAAAAACTCGCTTAAGTTTAGTCAAAGCCCAAAACAATTATACTCGTTGTACTCTACTCCGTGAGACCTTTCAAATGACATATAACACATGATTATCTGAGCTGGATGATGCTTTTGACACATTGGAGTACGTAGTAAAAAAAATATTTCCTAAATTATAATTTTTTTTATTATTATTATTTTTCAGCAAATAACTCAGCAGTACTTAGATTTAATCAAATTGGCTATATTCATTGTAAAGTTCAGACTCTAAACTTTAAAATTATACCTATTTTGTGTTATTGCCATCAGTGGTTGCTTAGTAATTTGATTATACATTTTATTGCGGGACACTTCAGGTTTAAGGGGTTAAAGTATCATTTCATTTTTCCCATAGCATAATTTATGTGATTGCAATTGCTGTTTAAATGCATTCATGTCACACCTGAGCTGCATTAAACAGCCTGTAAAGATAGGCCTACCTAAATGCCACCTCAGATGCAGATTCTGTGCCACTTCTGCAGTGCAAAGATGGATGTTGATACTGAATTCATTTCATTAACAGCCTATAGTGTCTCATTATGATAATTGAGTAAATATAAGAATTTGACATAAACAATGATGCATGCATCTAATAAGGTTAGGAAAAACTGCTGTTATCAAGGTAAAAATGCCCCTGGAAATCAGTTTAAGGTGGGAAATATTGGCTGAGAACAGAATATGAAAAGCTTCATCAGTCAGCTGACCACAACAGGCCGAAACCAGCCAAAGATATAGAAACACACTGCGCAAAATACTGTCTGATTATTATTACTGACAGTTTTGCACACCCCTAATGTAGATTCACATATGCACACACACACTGTCACTGTGCATGATCTCTTACAGTGTGTGTAGCATGTCAGAAGGTGTGTGTGGATGTGTACACCATATCTGTCCTGTGTGTAACTGAATAATAGCAGATGTAAGTGAAGCCAGCTGTGCCAGATGTACACAGCTCACCTCCCTACTGCCTGACAGCATGTGTAAACACTCGCTCTGTGTGTGTGTGTGTGTGTGTGAGTGGGTCAGGACAGACATATCTAACGTGTCTGATGTAATGGGGCTGATTCAGCACATACATCCACAGGGAGTCATTACAGCACAACATATGTCACTGACCCTCCCCCAAAACACACACACACACACACACACACAGATGGGAGGGCAGAGAGATGGTCGGCTGTTTTCTTAGCACTATTTTTCATTCCCGTGACATAAAGCAGTTTTCAGTGCGTGTCTGTTTGGTCTGTGTTTCTTTGTTGTGTGCTGACTCTGACTTCTCGCTGTCTGTATATGTACATCAGGTGAAGAAGAGGTCACAGTAAAAGACTTTCTGTCTCTGTTCATTTGCTTGTTTTGTATATGTGTTAAATTAGACCAGGTCATCACAACACAAGAAATGTCCCTACACTATCATGCAGTTCATCCCGTACAGTCCTGTAACATGAACAGATCCAAGACACTTCATTTCAAGAGGAATAGAAAGAAGCGATTAGACGAGCGAGGAGTAGAGTTAGTGGGGATGTTTTATGAGGGTTGGCAGAGTTGTGTCCTCCACACACACACATACACACACACACACACCTGCACCTCAGGATGACCCAGCTCAACTGACTCTAAATGACATATCCACACACACACACCTGCGTGATTTATCTCTCTGTTCTTCTAGAGGATTGTGTTGAACGCATTGAGCTCAGCTCCAGAGGTCTCGTGTGTCGTTGTATGTGTTGAGCCCAGTGTGTTCAGCTGGAGGAGAGATTAACTGTTACTGCACACTGCAAACCTGCTCACGCACTTAACTTTACTACTGTTTTTACTAGGCTTAACATTACTACTTTTTCCACAAAAAAAACTTTATATCACCTTGTATTGTGCAGCCAATTCTTATGCAACTGTGTAAATGCAGACCTGAATGCTTTGCAGGTCTGTTGTATGTGTGTCTTTCAGAAGTGTGCCCAGAGATGTGTTATTATTCAGGACGCTGCTGGAAATTGTTGAAAACAGTTACACTAATAATCACTGTATTGTCCATCTTGACACTCAGAATGCAGAGCCTGCTTGCACACTTGATGTGTGACACATTTCAATATACAATCATGCATGAAATCGAGCTTGTTTGCATTCTTTATTTAATTTTTAAAATTTTTTTTTTGAAATAGAAGAAATATATATTTGGAGCTGTCAGGACTGATTTTGTGTGAAACTGCATACAGTACAGACGTACTTCGCTTGTGTGTGTCATGTTACATCCAGGGCTCTACGCTTACATTTCTTTTTAGGAGCACCTTCTGATCAATGACAGAAATTAACCTTCCCTATATTTGAGTCCTTAAAATGACTTGCCAGGGATTGTTTTGCTTGTTTGTTTGTTTATTTTATAAGGGCATTTTTTCTAAACTTATTAAATGTGTCATCTTTTATGTCAAATTCATATTTTTTCATTTTTATAAATTGAGTTAGAATAAGAAGACACAATAAGGAAAAATAAGTTACCAATCAAATGAAATCATTACTAACAAAATTCATCTTTGCACTGCAGAGGACGCACAGAAGAACATTTACAGACTGTTTAATGAGGCTCAGAAGTGGCATGAATGCATTTGAATTCATGATAACCATGTTATGAGATTAATGTTTCAAATAGAAAGTTTTGAATATAGAAATATTAAATGATTTAAACAGCTAAAATTATGCTTTAAAGATGAAACTTAGGGGGGTGGAATGTCACTGTCTTTATCACTGAATCATTCATTCAATTGATTCGTTCAAACGGCTGATTCATTCAGGAAAAAAGCAAGTGTCTTTATGAATGGGTCACTGAATCATTGACTCAATAGATTCGTTTGAAAACACAGATTCATTCATAATCGAAACACCTGTGTTTGCTCAGGGATGCACAGCGGTTCAGCTGTGATTTTGTTTGGAACTACAAACCCGATTTCAAAAAATTTGGGACACTGTACAAATTGTGAATAAAAACAGAATGCAATGATGTGGAAGTTTCAAATTTCAATATTTTATTCAGAATAAAACAGATGACAGATCAAATGTTTAAACTGAGAAAATGTATCATTTTAAGGGAAAAATAAGTTGATTTTAAATTTCATGGCATCAACACATCTCAAAAAAGTTGGGACAAGGCCATGTTTACCACTGTGTGGCATCCCCTCTTCTTTTTATAACAGTCTGCAAACGTCTGGGGACTGAGGAGACAAGTTGCTCAAGTTTAGGAATAGGAATGTTGTCCCATTCTTGTCTAATACAGGCTTCTAGTTGCTCAACTGTCTTAGGTCTTCTTTGTCGCATCTTCCTCTTTATGATGCGCCAAATGTTTTCTATGGGTGAAAGATCTGGACTGCAGGCTGGCCATTTCAGTACCCGGATCCTTCTTCTACGCAGCCATGATGTTGTAATTGATGCAGTATGTGGTCTGGCATTGTCATGTTGGAAAATGCAAGGTCTTCCCTGAAAGAAACGACGTCTGGATGGGAGCATATGTTGTTCTAGAACTTGGATATACCTTTCAGCATTGATGGTGCCTTTCCAGTTGTGTAAGCTGCCCATGCCGCACGCACTCATGCAACCCCATCCCATCAGAGATGCAGGCTTCTGAACTGATAACAACTTGGGTTGTCCTTGTCCTCTTTAGTCTGCATGACATGTCGTCCCAGTTTTCCAAAAAGAACTTCAAATTTTGATTCGTCTGACCACAGAACAGTTTTACACTTTGCCACAGTCCATTTTAAATGAGCCTTGGCCCAGAGAAAACACCTGCGCTTCTGGATCATGTTTAGATATGGCTTCTTTTTTGACCTATAGAGTTTTAGCCGGCAACAGCAAATGGCACGGTGGATTGTGTTCACCGACAATGTTTTCTGGAAGTATTCCTGAGCCCATGTTGTGATTTCCATTACAGTAGCATTCCTGTATGTGATGCAGTGCCGTCTAAGGGCCGAAGATCACGGGCATCCAGTATGGTTTTCCAGCCTTGACCCTTACGCACAGAGATTGTTCCAGATTCTCTGAATCTTTGGATGATATTATGCACTGTAGATGATGATAACTTCAAACTCTTTGCAATTTTTCTCTGAGAAACTCCTTTCTGATATTACTCCACTATTTTTGGCTGCAGCATTGGGGGAATTGGTGATCCTCTGCCCATCTTGACTTCTGAGAGACACTGCCACTCTGAGAGGCTCTTTTTATACCCAATCATGTTGCCAATTGACCTAATAAGTTGCAAATTGGTCCTCCAGCTGTTCCTTATATGTACATTTAACTTTTCCGGCCTCTTATTGCTACCTGTCCCAACTTTTTTGGAATGTGTAGCTCTCATGAAATCCAAAATGAGCCAATATTTGGCATGACATTTCAAAATGTCTCACTTTCAACATTTGATATGTTATCTATATTCTATTGTGAATAAAATATAAGTTTATGAGATTTGTAAATTATTGCATTCCTTTTTTATTCACAATTTGTACAGTGTCCCAACTTTTTTAAAAATCGGGTTTGTACATTCTGAATGTTATTATATTAATATAGTAATGTATACCGTATTAAGTCTATTACAAGTGAAAGGGAATGTAATTGCAGTACTTTCAGTTCTTTCTTCTGATATATTGCATGTTGAGATACTCATACACCAAATTATTCTGAGGGACATGAAAGTTTTGTGAAAATGATAAATTCTGGTGCTGGCTGGCAACTTATATATATACTTATATATTTAAAGTAGAAAAATTATTTAATTAATAGTAGTATACTTAAAAATGCACAAATGATATATAAATAGTAAACTTTAAGTATGATGTTATTTAAATAAAAAGTATGCTTGCGGTATAAAACTACTAAGGTAGAAAACATTGTCGGTGATCCATGATAACATGATATTTTTAGTGATATTTGTAAATTGTCTTTCTAAATGTTTCGTTAGCATGTTGCTAATGTACTGTTAAATGTGGTTAAAGTTACCATCGTTTCTTACTGTATTCACGGAGACAAGAGCCGTCGCTATTTTCATTTTTAAACACTTGCAGTCTGTATAATTCATAAACACAACTTCATTCTTTATAAATCTCTCCAACAGTGTAGCATTAGCCGTTAGCCACGGAGCACTATCAAACTCATTCAAAATCAGAAGTAAACAATATAACAGTATACAATACTCACATAATCCGACGCATGCATGCCGCATGCATGACGAACACTTTGTAAAGATCCATTTTGAGGGTTATATTAGCTGTGTAAACTTTGTTACGGCACTGCTCAAGGTAAGCGCGAGCTCTGTGGGCGGAGAGCACGGGATTTAAAGGGGCCGCAGCATAAAATCGGCGCGTTTATAATGATGCCCCAAAATAGGCAGTTAAAAAAATTAATTAAAAAAAATCTATGGGGTATTTTGAGCTGAAACTTCACAGACACATTCAGGAGACACCTTAGACTTATATTACATCTTTTAAAAACATAATCTAGGGCACCTTTAAACATTTTACATTTAGTCCCAAGTATTGAAACAGTACACTTACAAGTATAAAATTACTTCATTGACATTAGTATACTTAAAATACACATGAAATTTACTTAAGCGTGTTTAATAAAATGAACTTGAAGTATACTTATGTTTTGTAAGGATCGACTGGTTTGGTTTTGTCAACTCTAAACCTACTCTGAAACTCATTTCATGTCAAGCTCAACACAACACAAAGCAAGGCAATCAAAGTCCGCTCAAATAAGTCCCTGGAAACTGAGTGGGTTAATTCTGTCATCGCTGGGGAAGAAGCCAATATCATCTGGGCTCTGACTGTGTCTGAATCAAACATGATGGCAGCAGCAGTGGTCTGAGGGAATGAGTCACACTGACGCTACACACCAGCTGCAAACACTCATAAATACACTGCTGTCCACTGGTATATGTGCATGTGGGCTCACACAACATCACACTCATGTATACTTCAGATACTGCACACTACAGAGCTCGATAATAACTGATAACAGATCTGATGTAGAGCGATGATTAGTTCATCATGGTAGCTGTAAACTGTAATCTCCTTTATTTATCCAATTCGGAGTCTACCACTTTAACAAAATGAATGAAATATCAGTATGTTGCCACTGTCACTGATGCTCCGTTTCAACCGCAGGAACTGAGCAAAGAGAACCTGTTGCTGATAAAACACAGCCTAACGAATAAAAGGTAAAGGGCTCATCTCAGATCATCTCACCATTCCACTAAACTGACAATCCCCAGGCACTGAAGTCAAGCTCTGATTTACCACATTTCATCCACAGATAATTCAAAATGTGTTACATTAGGAGTAAAGACACTGCACGTGCACACACATCTGTACCGCATCTGTGATTTGTCTCTGAATTGAGCTGAAAAACTGCAAACGCGTGTTTGTTTAAGTGCTCTGGCACTCGTGTGTGTTTTACTGAGGGGGTTAATGCAGTGAACCGCTGACACAGCACTCCGTATGAAACCCTCACAGCTTTAACCCTTCACCAGTCTGCTCAAACACACACACACACTCATTACAGGCACAAATATAACTAGACATGTGAGATAATGAGGTGGAAATTCAGTATTAGATCAATTCACGAGTTCACATGTACATATAATTCAATATAATAAACGTTATGTGTATTTGGTGTGCTGTCCGGGGGGAGGTCTCCGAGCCTGGAATATTGGCCTGAACCCAGAGTGAAAATAGATAGATCTGAAGTGAGGAGGGATGCTGATAAACTCTCAGAAGAACAGAAGTAAATCTGCTGTATTTATACCTAACTGAATGCTCTCCACCTGTGCTAATCAGGTTAATTATCTGAACCCGCTCCTCCCGAATCTTGTTAATAAAACACCATTAGGTGAATGGATAAGGTTTGAGATGATCGCCCAGGTGAAATTGTTTTGTGTCACATCATGTGATTCCTTATAAACAACTTAATACACTAAAACTGGCAAAAAGTGGTAAAGTTAAGGCCATAACGTTAAAGGGTTAGTTCACCCAAAAATGAAAATTCAGTCATTAATTACTCTCCCTCATGTCATTCCACACCCGTAAGACCTTTGTTCATCTTCAGAACACAAATTAAGATATGTTTGATGAAATCCGATGGCTCAGTGAGGCCTACATAGCCAGCAATGACATTTCCTCTCTCAAGATCCATTAATGTACTAAAAACATATTTAAATCAGTTCATGTGAGTACAGTGGTTCAATATTAATATTATAAAGTGATGAGAATATTTTTGGAGCGCCAAAAAAACAAAATAATGACTTATATAGTGATGGCCGATTTCAAAACACATTATGAATGATGTTATGAAAGCGTTATGAATCAGTGTATCAAATCATGAATCGGAGTGGCAAAGTCACGTGATTTCAGCAGTTTGGCGGTTTGACGCGTGATCCGAATCATGATTCGACACAAAAGATTCATAACGCTCCGATTTCTTGTTTTGAAATCGGCCATCACTAAATAAGTCGTTATTTTGTTTTTTTGGCGCACCAAAAATATTCTCATCACTTTATAATATTAATATTGAACCACTGTACTCACATGAACTGATTTAAATATGTTTTTGGTACATTAATGGATCTTGAGAGAGGAAATGTCATTGCTGGCTATGCAGGCCTCACTGAGCCATCGGATTTCATCAAAAATATCTTAATTTGTGTTCCAATGATTAACAAAGGTCTTACAGGTGTGGAACGACATGAGGGTGAGTAATTAATTACATTATTTTCATTTTTGGGTGAACTAACCCTTTAACTACACCACTAATGCTCCTCCAGATTTCACGGGCAGTGAGAAAGGATCATACACTTACCCCGGTCTTATCACACAGTCTGAGCGTATGGAAGGAGCCCATGGCAAAGAGCTCACCGTCAGGAGCCCAGGCCACTGCGGTGATCGGGTAATCATGAGGAGAACTGGAGAAGAGGAGCCGCCCATAGCTGTCCCACACCTGGATGTCACAGAGGATAACACTGATCACCACTGACCACAAACATCTCTCAGACAAAGGCTGGGTCACACCGCTGCAGTGTCTATCACAACAGAATTACTGCATGGACTTAAAGAGGTCCTATAATGCCCCTTTCACAAGATGTAATATAAGTCTCTGGTGTCTCCAGAATGTGTCTGTGAAGTTTCAGCTCAAAATACCCCACAGATCATTTATTATAGCTTGTCAAATTTGCCCCTATTTGGGTGTGAACAAAAAAGTATTTTTACTGTCTTCATCGAAAGCGAAACAACAACCGTTTAACTCGTTTGCATTGCATTATCAGCATGTGCTCACCTTATATTTGCAGTCTTCTCCTCCTGACAGTATGAGATCATTGACGGCACTCCAGTCCACCTTCAGAATGACTCCATCATGGGCTTTCCACTGCAGACACAGAGGACAAGTTATTTATTTCTGGCAGATGCTATTATCTAAAGCGACTCACACTTCAGTTTTGTCGTAAGTTGATGCAATTTGCTTGGAATCGATGCTATGGTAGTTACATAGACTGTCAATGGAGGGACAGTGAGCTCTCGGATTTCGTCAAAAATATCTTAATTTGTGTTCTGAAGATGAATTAAGATCTAACGGGTGTGGAACGACATGAGGGTGAGTAATTGATGACAGAATTTACATTTTTGGGGAACTGTCCCTTTAAGAATCATCTGATCCTGGGAATGAGTTCTAGGACAAGTATATGATTCTGATGTGAAGCGTGAAGTCTATATTCTGCTCTCTCTAGGAACACTGAGCGCACACACACACACACACACACACACACACACACACACACACACACACACACACACACACACACACAGTCTCTCTCTCTTTCTCGGTCTGTTTTGCTTCCAGAGATCTGAATGCATCAAGTTGTGTGTTTTTGCTGAGTAAATGTGACCCAGCTGTGACGTCCCTCCCAACCCCCACCCTCGGGTCTGACCTCAGCTTGAGCCGAGGAGGTCAAGGGTCATGAAGGGGAGGGGTCTTTGCAGTATAACTACTATAACAAAGAAATAGAGACAAATCTCTCGCCATCCCTTCCAACTCAATCATCATAATTAGTTACACCTCACATGAGTCATGTGACATGACCACATCACCGTTTACCCAGCAAACACAGAACATTCCCTAACGTTAGTATTGGGTTCATGTTGGGTTATTTTTGGGAACTAAATAATAACATTCTAGGAATGTTCTTTTTATGTTTTAACAACCATAAAATCACGTTCCAAAGTGCAGGGAGTATTTTTTTTTTAAATAAAAACAAGCTTAAAATAATAAATATTCAAGTTCTGGTTAAACACATTTAACATTTCTTCACTGATCTCACAGTTGTTTGTTGTGTTACTGAGGGGATAGTATGGTGCTCATACAGTATTTACACAATCATCTCAACACAAATCCCATCAGCGTAAGGCACTGCTGGGATGTTAGCAAACAGTAAACCGCTTATCGGGTATTCTGAACTTCGAAATGATTTTTGACATGGCTCTGAGAATCGATACTGGAAAACTTTAAGTGGTTAAGAAATTTGAACTTGCATATGGGTAACTGTTATATTGCTTCACACCTAACAGAGATTATGTAACCGTTTACAGATAATATAGAACTGAAAACAAATCCTACATGTGATGGACTGTGCTTAACTGCCATGAGAAAATGACTACAAGTCTTTCATTTCTTTTCTTTTTTCTTGACTTAAACAAGTTTACCAATTTTCAACCACCTTTGTATTGTTACAATGTCAGCTAAATGACATAATCTGAAATGCTGTGTACCTGTAAGTGTGTGTGTCAGTCATCATGCTCTGTGTGAATGTTGTGAGTACCTGCAGGACTTTGGAGCTGGGCTGCAGCGGCTTCACGACCAGCTGCCGACCTGATGTGTACAGAACCCGTCCGGAGTCTGGAGCCCATGCCACCGAGTACACGGGCGTCCCTGTGAAAAACACAGTTCAAAACATGAGTTAACCCGCTCAGAGCGCATATGAACAGACACATGACCAGTGTGTGAAATGTGAACGTTGAGAAAACAGCTCATTTCAGGGTTTTGAAAAAAGCTGTTTTTCTTACACCGATTAAGAGATCAGGAGGAAGCGGTGCAGCACACCTGGGCTTCTGCTGGAGAACGCATGCGGTCATGTAAACCTATAAGAGAGTGTGTGGAGTGTGTACTAAAGTAAGCGGCTAACTGACGCCGCACTCCACTAACACAACGCATGTAAACGTGAACACCGCTTCCATGTCTTGAGCAGCTTTCTTGTGACAAACATTGTTCTGGTGTGCATGTAAACAAACCCAGAGAGCGAGCCAGAGATGTTGACATTTGAGCCGCTCCAGGTGTGTGTGGTTTGTCTCGTGGTGTCATGAGGCTGTAATGAGTTTCCTCTGCTGGCTCCTCCACCCATACTCAAACATACGGCACAGTCCAACCTGAAACTAGAGGTCTTCTCGGCCTTTTTCTTTACCTGAACCTGACATGCATAAATTATTTTAACACTTTAGTTTAGGGTCCAATTCTCACTATTAACTAGTTGCTTATTATCATGCATATGCTGTTTATTAGTACTTATAAGGTAGATATTAATGCCTTATTCTGCATGATCATATTCTACATCCCATAATCCTACCCCATACCTAAACTTAACAACTACCTTACTAACTATTAATAAGCAGTAATTAGGAGTTTATTGAGGGAAAAGTTGTAGTTAATAGTGAGAACTGGACCCTAATCTAAAGTGTGACCTTTTGTTTTTAAAAAAGAAAAACCTGACCCGAAACAGACACGATAAAAACAGACACGAGTCAGACCCTATGGCATTTTTTTCAAACCCACAGCCCTACACGTGGCAAGAAGGGACTTTTTCAACTGGGTGTGAAGCAGACCAAAATAAGAGATGACAAATAAGAAACACCACGGCAGGTGTAGGTGTAGATCTTCCAAGCTTATTAGTACATACAATTCATCTCTGATCCTTACACTAGCTATGTTTTTAACCCATGTTTCCAGAAGCCAGATAATGTAGCTTAAGCTTTATGTAGAAAATGTGAGAGAAAATGTTTTTCAATGGATTTTCACAAAGTTTTCATTTTTGTTCAATTGATTTTGTTCATTATTTTGGCATCAACTGCTTTTAGCTGGTCTTCTATAGTCGATATTTGGCCAAGGTACACAGTTTTTCCGCTTGGAAGAGCAATTCCAAGGAGAATATGCTGAATATTGCACTTCAAATAACAAGGAATTTTATGTTAAAGGAGACCAATAATGCTCACTTGGGTGTGAGCAAAAACACGCTGTTTTTGTGTGTGTCCCTTTAAATGCAAATGAGCTGCTACTCCCGCCCCCTTTCCAGAAGAGGGCGGAGCTTTAACAGCTCAACAACAACAAATCTGGAGAATCTCACGCAGCCAAAATGAGGATTGTCAGTAACGGTGTTCAGCCTTACATTGTTCAAACCGGAGTCGACACTGATGGAGAGACTCAGGAAGAAGTTACAACTTTTAGACGTTTCTGAATGGTTAGTGGATAAATTGATGTAGTTGCTGTGGAGTTGATTCAACTCATCCACTAGCATGTGCCGTCATGTTCATCTTTTGTGTTGAATTGACCCTCGTTTGTGAAGCAGTCCGGCGTAAAATGACGGCATGTCAACAACACTCTACTACAACAACTCTTCCTCTTCTCTAAAGCAGCCCAACATGGCCCCGCCCCCTTTGTTGCGTGTTCTCTGGGGCGGGGTTTATGTAAATTTTAGGGTTTGTGATGTCACTAACCCAGGAAGAAGCTCGTTGTAGTCCCTACCAGCCGTTTAAAAAGTGATTTCTGTAAAAGAAAATATCTCTTTGCATTGAACTTTGAGTGTCGTGACTTTGCAGATGTTGTTTATGATCAAACAGCAACATTACACACTAACTAAAGTTAAATCATAATCAAGGACCCCTTTAATATAAAAAAGAAAATCCCGCACTCATTGTCTCCAATGCCTCAGATATCACAGAGTTTGGTTTATATGGAGCCCACGACAAAATGAAGTTGTCATAGAATGACAGATTTGTTTTAAATGATAAAATATTATTAGACGTCCAGAACGAAACAGAATGGAAGGTTGACATATTTTAAAAGAATTTGAGTTTCTCGGGTCTATTCAGTAAAACACATTTATTGATAATTACCAGAGACCCAATGCTACTAATGTCAGTCCCAACCCGTTTTGCACCTAAATCCACTCGTGTCTCGGGTCAGACCTCGATTTTCAGATCAAAGCCGTGAAGACCTCTCACTGAGAGACTCTCAAACACTGTGAGCATGTTTGTGCTGGAAATGAAATGTCCAGCTAATGGACAAAATGCCTATACGTGGATTGTGTTACACAGACTTCCTGTAATAACCTCATTAGAATGTGTCTCTCATGTTTGATATTGGATTTTCACAGCAAATCAAATCAAGACACTAAAGAAGGTTTCTCTACAGTTCATGTTTTAAGTGCTTGGTCAGTGGGGTCAAGCACAATGTTCACTGAATAAAACACTCAAATAATATTTTCTTTTGTGCTCTGCAGAAGACTGAAAGTCACACAGGTTTGGAAAATCATGAGTCTACATCAAGTGTTAGAAAACGTGCATGATTCAGAGAGACACACAGAGACAGTAACGCGGCTATTTGACAAAGCTGATTTCTGAGAGACGCAAAAGAAAGTTTGATGTGTGTGTGTGTGTGTGTGTGTGTGTACCTTGTTGGGCTAAAGTTGACCTCAGCATCCCACTCTTAGACCAGATCTTGAGCTGTCCATCTTCACCAGCTGACACACAAAGAAAAACAACAAACATCCTTGTAAACAGTCTGACCTGTGTGCTTAAAGTCAGCATTTTACTTTCATATTGTGAAGTAGGATAATCAACAAGGAAAAAACACTAAACAGTGGGACTTTATCCATGAGGAATTAATTGGATGATGAAAAGTGCCTCTATTCGACGGTGGCTGAAAACAAGAGCTACACATACAGGTGGCTTGAATGCATTGTGGCATGACTTTCATTAACTGTTCAAATAGGGACTTTAGAGGCATAATTGACACTATTACTGTCTGTAATGATATCACTTCCCTTACAGCTGCTTTGAAACAATGTGTGTTGTGAAAAGTGTTATACAAAACATAACATATATTGGGGATTAATTTCTCAATTGTATGAAAGAAATAAAGTCATACAGGTTTGGAACAAAAGGGCCTTTTTGGGTGAACTATCCCTTTAAATTTTGCAATGTCATACTTCCCAAACAAACGGATCCCTAGAGCAGTGGTTTTCAATTAAAGTTCCAAAAGGTCCAGTCTCTATTTTTGCTGCATTCTCATTTTCTGCAGCGTTTAAGCAAAAGTATCTATTTTTCTGCTTACAGTGCTTCTGCTACCATTGTTAAGATATCGCGTCATCTGCAGGTCTTAATGCGGCGCTTTACGTCTTTAGCTGGAGAGAGAACATGCACGGAGCGGAAAGGGCTTGAATGAAGCGTGTTTGGCTCTAGATAAAATATTAGAGGAAGTAGTGCCAAAAGATCATTATCGTAAATGACCCCGAGCGCTTGTGATGTGTACCGTTCTGCTGTTTTGATGCACGGCTCACTTTAATCTGTAGAAACGGTAAAATGGTGCAATTATGTCCTGCGGTCCGCCATTTGAATACCACTGCCCTAGAGTAACTTACTGTTCAGAGCTCAAAAACACAACAGACATCTGAGGTAATAATGTGAGACTAATAGGCTAAATGTTTTTTTTTTTTCGTGGTCAAAATATGTGTAATTTATAACAATTACTAATTTTCATCAACACAACTTCATTTCTTGTCTGCTCTTAGTCTGTGAGAGTAAGCAGCTCTGTGCGGTTTTATTGTTGATTATTTTCCTTCAGCGCTGTGTGTTGTATGGAGCTGAATGTCTTCAGATGAAGTCTGTTGAGGGTGTGTATTGATGAACCTGTGATAAGAGCGGTTCCGTCATGATTCCAGCGTCCAGCCAGAACGGCTCCTCGATGGGCCTCCACACTCTTCTCTATACGGCCCGATTTAGACACCAGATGGAGTTTACCTACACAACACAACAGCACACAGTCAGACTGCGGTGAGAGGACACCATACTCTGCTCACAAACACTAGACGAGTGTAGCAAACCAAAGAAGATGAGGACAGAAATCTTCATAACAGTACTGTGAAGGCCCGTTCCCACCAGAACAATATCTCTAATGATAACTATATTAGTGCCCACACATCAATGCACAATAATGATCTGAAGTGCTCGCTGCACTTACGTCACCTGCTGCTTTAAATGCTTGAGCCTTTGAAGTCTAGTGGATTCTGATTGGCTGAAAGTGATCCAATGACATTGTGTTGTTATCACTGCAGCTGTAGTGTGGACTTCCCTATTCTCATAGAATAATTAATAAACCTTTATAGTTGTAGTTATTAATCCTCAGTGTGAACGGGCCTTAAAGAAGTAAAGCATCAGTACAAATACAGACAGCATATCATTGCAATTTTCAAATACTGAGTATTACAAATGTATGGAAAATTATTTCCGCCATGAAATAAAAAAGTAAAAAAGGATACTTTTTATCTCACAATTCTGACTTTTTGCTCAGAATTGTGAGATATAAACTCACAATTGCGAGTTATAGTCAGAACTGCGATAAAAACTTCGCATTACAAAAAAAAACAGAATTCTGACTTTATATCACACAATTCCAACTTTATAACTCACAATTCCGACTTTATAACTCACAATTCCAACTTTAACTCACAATTCCGACTTTATAACTCACAATTCCAACTTTAACTCACAATTCCGACTTTATAACTCACAATTCCAACTTTAACTCACAATTCCGACTTTATAACCCACAATTCTGACTTAATATCTCACAATTCCGACTTTATAACTCACAATTCCGACTTTATAACTCACAATTCCGCCTTTATAACTCACAATTCCAACTTTAACTCACAATTCCAATTCTGACTTTATATCTCACAATTCCGACTTTAACTCACAATTCCGACTTTACAACTCACAATTCTGACTTTATATCTCACAATTCCGACTTTAACTCACAATTGCAATTCTGACTTTATATCTCACAATTCCAATTCTGACTTTATATCTCACAATTCCGACTTTATAACTCACAATTCCGACTTTATATCTCACAATTCCGCCTTTATAACTCACAATTCTGACTTTATAACTCACAATTCTGACTTTATAACTCACAATTCCGACTTTATATCTCACAATTCCGCCTTTATAACTCACAATTCTGACTTTAACTCACAATTCCAATTCTGACTTTATAACTCACAATTCCGACTTAATATCTCACAATTCCTACTTTATAACTCACAATTCTGACTTTAACTCACAATTCCAATTCTGACTTTATAACTCACAATTCTGACTTTAACTCACAATTCCAATTCTGACTTTATAACTCACAATTCTGACTTTAACTCACAATTCCAATTCTGACTTTATAACTCACAATTCCGACTTAATATCTCACAATTCCGACTTTATAACTCACAATTCTGACTTTAACTCACAATTCCAATTCTGACTTTATAACTCACAATTCCAATTCTGACTTTATATCTCACAATTCCGACTTTATAACTCACAATTCCGACTTTATATCTCACAATTCCGCCTTTATAACTCACAATTCTGACTTTATAACTCACAATTCCAACTTTATATCTCACAATTCCGCCTTTATAACTCACAATTCTGACTTTATAACTCACAATTCCAATTCTGACTTTATGTCTCACAATTCTGACTTTATAACTCACAATTCCGCCTTTATAACTCACAATTCTGACTTTATATCTCACAATTCTGCCTTTATAACTCACAATTCTGACTTTAACTCACAATTTCAATTCTGACTTTATAACTCACAATTCCAATTCTGACTTTATGTCTCACAATTCCGACTTTATATCTCACAATTCCGACTTTATAACTCACAATTCCGACTTTATATCTCACAATTCTGACTTTATAACTCACAATTCCGACTTTATATCTCACAATTCTGACTTTATATCTCACAATTCCGACTTTATAACTCACAATTCCAATTCTGACTTTATAACTCACAATTCCGACTTTATAACTCACAATTCCAACTTTAACTCACAATTCCGACTTTATAACTCACAATTCCGACTTTATATCTAACAATTCTGACTTTATAACTCACAATTCCGACTTTATATCTCACAATTCTGACTTTATATCTCACAATTCCAACTTTATATCTCACAATTCTGACTTTATAACTCACAATTCCAATTCTGACTTTATAACTCACAATTCCGACTTTATATCTCACAATTCCAACTTTAACTCACAATTCCGACTTTATAACTCACAATTCCGACTTTATATCTAACAATTCTGACTTTATAACTCACAATTCCGACTTTATATCTCACAATTCTGACTTTATATCTCACAATTCCAACTTTATATCTCACAATTCTGACTTTATAACTCACAATTCCAATTCTGACTTTATAACTCACAATTCCGACTTTATATCTCACAATTCCAACTTTAACTCACAATTCCGACTTTATAACTCACAATTCCGACTTTATATCTAACAATTCTGACTTTATAACTCACAATTCCGACTTTATATCTCACAATTCTGACTTTATAACTCACAATTCCGACTTTATATCTAACAATTCTGACTTTATAACTCACAATTCCGACTTTATATCTCACAATTCTGACTTTATAACTCACAATTCCGACTTTATATCTCACAATTCTGACTTTATAACTCACAATTCCGCCTTTATAACTCACAATTCTGACTTTAACTCACAATTCCGACTTTATAACTCACAATTCCGACTTTATATCTAACAATTCTGACTTTATAACTCACAATTCCGACTTTATATCTCACAATTCTGACTTTATAACTCACAATTCCGACTTTATATCTCACAATTCTGACTTTATAACTCACAATTCCGCCTTTATAACTCACAATTCTGACTTTATAACTCACAATTCCAATTCTGACTTTATAACTCACAATTCCGACTTTATAACTCACAATTCCAACTTTAACTCACAATTCCGACTTTATAACTCACAATTCCGACTTTATATCTAACAATTCTGACTTTATAACTCACAATTCTGACTTTATGACTCGTAATTGCGAGTTTGAATCTCAAAAAGTCATAATTTGTGAGACAATTACCTTTTTTTATTTTTTATTTAGTGGTGAATATAAAACAACAAAAGAAGTTGTGGAAAACATCAGCTTAACTGTGATGAAAATATTGTTACATTGTTGTCATAAACACAAGCTTTGTTTTAGTTTCTTAATGTTCTTCTGTTTTTTGGGGGTGAAATATGAACTAGAAATGTTTGCGTGAGCCAGATATTAGTGAATAGAGCTGTTCACTTTTTCACCACATAAATTATCAAATTGTCCAAAACTCAGCATAAGCAGTAGTTGATTTCCTCTGCGTGCTGCTTTCCTCTATGTGTGTGTGCTGTGCAGGTCAGAGCAGTGCTGCAGACAGACGGCAGTCAGGCATGGAGACAGATATTGAGGACGCTAGCCAAGCGTATACTTAGTGGCGGTGCGTATTAAAAGAACCCTGAGTGTTCTGTGTAATTTGTGGTCGCCTAAAACTGCAAATCAGCATGTAGCTGCCCTCCGCTGTGCTATATTTAGTGCATGTGAGTGCAGGTTAGAAGTGCATGAAATATTGTGCCAATGAGATGTGTGTGAGCAGGCCCTCAGAAATACAGTTTCTGTACAGTAGCTGTCAACACCTCTGCCATTGGTCAGCAGATCTGTGGCAGAGCTCTAAACAAAAGCTGTAAAGCCAGTACTTGAACATGGGCCATTTTCAAGAACTGGAGGCCCATATTTCACCCCAGAATCAAAGCACAACGCCTGACAGGTCGTATGTTGAAACTTGCTGTTATTCATGTCACATGTGAAGAGGCGGGCCGATCATAACAGAAGTTTTACCATCAGTGCTGGTGAGGGCAAATATCTCAGCCACGGCTTGTTTCTTCCCGCTCACGGTCTTAGGGAACCAGTGCAGGTCGATGGGATAGATCTCATCCTGGAGTTTGACCAGCACACTGGTGTCATTGGTGAGCAGGTTCCACCTGAGGATCTGATGGTCATCACTGCAGGAGTACAGCTCATCAGCTGACGTCCATCCCACACAGCTCACCAGCTCTCTGTGTGCGCAGCTGTTAAGGTTGACAGCATCAGACAAATGTGCATATACATTAAAAACTAGTAGAGATTTTGCAAAAAGGGTCCTGTTTATAATGGCAAAAACTGCCCATAGTGAACTTGTCTTTTTAGTTTGTTATACTTCATATTATTCCACTCTAGACCTGTGGGTTTAGTATATTTGCCACCATCACAACCAGTTCTCAGGATTCATTTGTGCACTGATATAAAAATAAGTAGCACTCAAACGTTTGTTTTGCCTTCTACTTTGGGATACCCATTACTTATTTAGATTTACGTGTATGTACGGCATGCAGTGTTTTACCTCATAAAGGTAAAAATGCCCCTGGAAATTAAAAATTAATACAGACGGGAGTCTGAAGTAAAATACTGTTTGACATTATCATGCTTGTTGTCATTTATAATGTGTATTAGATGAGATTTGTGTCTCAAGCAAGTAAGAACATAGGTTTATTATATAACCAGGTATGGTCAAAAGTTTACAAACAGTTTCAAATGATACATTTTTGCTCCTTCATATAAGTTATTGAGGAATTTCTGGAAATGTGACCAAATCGGCAGGGTCAAAAACAATGTTTGGTTGCAGATCCCTTGGCCATTATTACTTCAAGTTAAGGCACTTTTGGCATTGATCATCCACAAGCTTCTGAATGAATGTTTGACAGAACTGCTGCAGTTCAGCTACATTTGTTGACAATCAACACAGTCCACATGTTCTCAATAGTGTTTGAGTCGGGACTTTTTTGAGAAGGCCATTCTTAATTCAAAAGCTTAATTCTAGCCTGATTGAGTCAATCCTTTACCACTTTTGATGTGTGTATGGGATCATTAGCTGTGTTTCCATCCAAAGTTGCCAATTTAACTCGTGCACAAAAATTGGAAAATCGCATAAAACATTTGTGAATAAAGCAGCGTTTCCATCCCATGTCTTCAAGAAAACAAAGTTATCACTTGGCGCAAAATATCAGTACTAAAAATGGAAGTTTCTTTTTTCCTCCATCATAAATGAGTTTGTCTCAGAGCGTCAGACGAAACTCAATAAACGCTGTCATGTGATCTTGCGTTCGAACACAATCATGTGAGACGCTTCTGGAGGAATTAAACCAAATCATTCTGATGACAGACTTTGACTTTCAGAACCACCAAACCAACATTTGAGATGCTGCGATGTGATTGGTCCACTGGTCAGTCATAGTTATCCAATCACAGCCTCTGCTGAGGCAAAGTCACATGACTTTATTGTTCAGCGTCGAGGGATTTATTCAGTAAATGAGTTTCAGTCATAGTGTACACCTTCTTATCAAATAAAAAATGACCCATCTCAACTGAACACATATTATTTATGTGCATCTTTAGAATTTATGCGCATCTTGGCGTTTCGATCCTGTGTCTTTTAATGCGATATCCCAAAATGAGCACAAAAATAGGTTTATGGTTAGCTGGTGTATTGTTGGAACACCCAACTTTCTGGTCTGATTCTGGCTGGATTTTCTTTTTTTCTTTTTCATTTAGTCTCTGTAAAGCACCAGCTCCACTGGCCATAAGATCTACCATACTTGACTGTTCCTAGTGAAAAATAAATATACCAAAATGTATTTGAAATACATTTATTTTATGCTAAGTATACTACAAATACAGTTACATATTTATGTACTTAATATAAATACCCTGCAATTGTATTTTTGGTATACTAAACTGATATACTTAAAGTCTGCTAAACTGGAACAACTAATTTTGTACTGTTATCCAGAAGTAGTGCTGAGGTCCAACTAAAGATATACTTAAGTATATTTGATTATGCTAAAGTGGAAATATTGCAAGTATACTTTAAATATCTTGCATTTATTATACAGTGATCATATTATTCATACTAATAGTGATATTAAAACACATTTTAGGCTTAACATTAAGAAATGTGCATTGTGCAATAAAGAAGTACTTCAAATAAAGTTTAATTATAATATTTATATCAGTAAGACTCAAGCAACATGTCAGTAAATATGTTACTATACTTAATATTGTGCCTAGTGCAATTATACATTCAAAACATCCTTTTTTTCTGTCATCCAAGAACTCGTAAAAAATATCTGATCAATTCTGTTATTACTTGTGTTTCCACTCATGTTGTCTATTTGATTCGTTGTCCATGTGGTCTGTGTTATGTTGAAACAACGTCACAAAAACTGAAACAAATAATTAGTGAAGAGTTCGATCAGAAGATGTTAAGTATGCTCTCTCTGAATCATGATGTCTCCTACTTATGTTTTTGTGGGACTGAAAAAGTGAGTTACATTGGATTATTACAGACCTTATCACCTTTGGGAATGAATGATGAAGCATTATTCACATATGTGATGCTATAGAGTGTTATAATTCTCTTGTGATGATATATATACACTTTCCCCTTTTTGGTATGCATGCTTGATTTATTATTCATTGTGTTGTTATATACAATTTTTTCCCCTACCTGAGGCTTCATCCTCTTTTGGTATGAATGTTTTATTATTATTCAATGTGGATTGTTGATGTTGATGAGGAAGATGTAATTATGTGATTGACAATTGATGGTTCTTTGCAGTGATTGGTCATGAGTTGAATAGATTTTATAATAAATTTTTGAATAAAGAACCAAAAATGTTTTTGTGACCAAGAGTGTGTGCTCCAAACATCATCACCACCACAGCAAAATAAGAGCTGTAATCAGTGTAAACTCTAGACAGACATGATACACATGTTCAATGCAAACATGTATATGAGTACATACAGGATGTACATTATGTGACTGTGAATACAGTAAAGGATATGTTTGGGTTCCTTCAGCAGAGATGTTTTCAGTCGCATCCTCCAGCGTCTCTGGTGCTTCAAATGTGATAAAGTTCCCTGATCATAAGAAGAAGCGATTAAAATCCACTGAAATGAGACATATATCATATATATATCATATATCCTAAAGACAGTAGCGGTAAAGTAGCATGTTTACCTGACTGGAGGCGCCGTTGCCACGGAAACGCGAGCTACTTCTGATAAAATCACTTCAGAAACATCAAATGATCTTGATGCAGACTATGCTGAGGAAGAACACTTCTGAGTAAACACTAGTCGCTTACATGATCTCCCAATCTTCTTCTTATTATTATTATTTGTTATGTTACATGTTGCTTTTCTTGCTAGGAAGTCTGCTCTGACGTTAAAACAACGCCACCCCACATCTCGCGAGACTTAACTCCTTTCTTCAAACCTACAGCCTCACTTCTCGCGAGATGTAGCGGTGCATATTATTAAATAATTCGTATTTTGTTTTTTATTCTCAATGTTTTTTTTTCTTTTGACAAATTGAATGTATTTATTTATTTAAGATTTGTTAAAGTACTCAATGACTGCAGAAAAAAATCGGTGTATATATTTTTTATTTTTCTTTAACGACACGTTCGTTTGAAACTGAACTGATACTGTTTTTAAATAAACTGCCATTGATTGGACTTTTGAACATGCTCAGTGTGCTCGCTGTCACTAAACAAAACCGCAAAAACAGATAAAAATGCCCGGTCACGTGACGCGCGGGGGGCTTGCGCGCTCCCATGAAGCACCGCGCGGGTCACAACGGACTCGGGTTCGTCACACTCAGTTTACGCGCCATTTATGAGTGCGAGTTCAGCGCAGGGAAGTGAACGAGCGCAGATCTCCTCCGGTTTATTCTCTAAACATACGATATATATGCCAATCCGTTTCACAGGAGCGCGAGATTCGGAGTGACATCGACGAGCGTGAGGAAAACAGCCGAATCACAGGTAAATAATGCGGATCAAGTCAAGTGTCAGATCGCATAAACGCAAACAAACGCGTTTATGAATAAACTAGTCGATTAACAGTCACACTTTGGGTTCATAAATGTGGATATATAGTGTGAACTAGTTTTAAACTGCAGCATAATCAACATTAAGTGATTAGTTTCCTGAAAGAACGTGACGTATTGCTGTCGTTATTAACCGGCGGATTGGTTTGTATATTAAGGAGAGTGTCTGAACGCGGTCTGTCGTCATTATTATCATTGTGTCTAACACAGTCGATATATAAATCCCTTACAGTCGGGTTTCTTTCCTTCATTTTGTCCTCAAGAGACGTAAAGCGGCTGGTGAGGGTTTAGTTCAGCTGTCAGCACACACACACACACACACACACACACTCGTGACGCGCTCAGTGTTGTCATGTATGAGCTCGTCATCAGGCTCGCCTCACACACACACACTTGTGTGAAGTCGAGTCTGTGGTGGTGTTTTTGTCTCGACACTATTGTTTATAATGCTTCAAAGAACGACACGATGTGTTTTCAGGTGCCGTGAATCATGCCTGCGAAGACCAGCAAGAGCTCGACGGCTGCCCGGAGAGCGGCGGAGGCGCGGGACGAGTCCGACGATGATGTGAGCGCGCCCGCGGGGAGCAGCGCGCCACCGGCCCGCGAGCACGGTAAGAACCGGGGAAAGTTTCTTCAGCGGAGCTTCGAGCGTGACTGACGCGAGCTTTGTTTCGTCAGATGTGTCCGTGTTTCTTTCTCATCTCGAGACGGGTGTCTTGTTTAGTGAAGTCAGTTAGCTGACTGCTAATGTTCACAGATTATTAGATGCTTAAGATGATGTAGTCATGGCTGTAAACATGGTACAACATCTGGAAACTTTACAGCTGTAATGTGACTGTGACCGCTATGTGTATATAACAACCTACATTGTGCTTTATAATTTTAAACTCTATCAAAGCGATGCTCGCATCATTCTCTTAGCTTTAACAAAAGTGTGGCTATCTTACACAACTTGATATGTAAATCATCAGAATTCAGCAAGGAATAACAGAAAGTGTGCAAGTTAAAGAATTAGTTCACTTTTAAATAAACTCACCCCCATGTCATTCAAGATGTTCATGTCTTTCTTTCTTCAGTGGAAAAGAAATGAAGGATTTTGATGAAATCATTCCAGGATTATTCTCCATATAGTGGACTTCACTGGTCTCCAAACGGTTGAAGGTCAAAATTACAGTTTCAGTGCAGCTTCAAAGAGCTTTAAACGATACCAGACGAGGAATAAGAGTCTTATCTAGAGAAACCATCGGTCATTTCTGAAAAAAATACAACAGTATATGTTTTATAAACACAAATGATCACCTCGCACGTGCTTCCGCTTTCCGTATTCTTCAGAAAGTTTACGCTGTATGTCCTACACCTTCCTTATTCATCTTACGGAACAAATGAAACTGGCGCCACGTTCGTTCCGTAAGTTGAATAGGGAAAGTCTAGAGTTGTCAAATGTACAGAGGAAATTTTAAAAATGTGACGCTTTGAGCGCTGTTGATTGGATTCGTAAACACCCCTGATTGGCCATTGTGTTGACGTACTCATCGGATGTGTCTGTGTCAACACAATGGCCAATCAGGTGTTTATGAATCCAATCAACAGCGCTCAAAGCGTCACATTTTTAAAACTTCAGTACCAAAATCAGTACTTTGACAACTCTAGACGCCACAATTATAAGCTGAAGGTGTCTGTGGTGAACAGCGAGCACGCATTCAGTACCCCGATTATTGATAGCGGCACACAGTAAACATGATTGCAAATTCAAATATGAACCCCCACCATCAGTGTGAAAATGTCCTCACTGTAACCTCATGTGAAATCAGATGCAGTGCGTGACCTTGTTGCAGGTTGGTGTGTTGATTGTTGTTGTTGTTGTTGTTGTTGTTGTTGTTGTTGCTGTAGATGTGTCTCCGGGCGAGCCGGCCGAGGTGCTTGATAACCGCAGTCTGGAGGAGATCCTGGGCAGCATCGCCCCACCGCCGCCCCCTGCCATGAGCTCCGAGCCCGGCGCCCCTCGCCTCATGATCACACACATCGTCAACAGGAACTTCAAGTCCTATGCTGGAGAACAGATTCTGGGCCCCTTCCATAAGGTACCGACAGCACAAACCCCTCTGACACCAGTGAACGTGATTCATCAGATCAGGTGTCCGGATCTGAGGCTCTGTTTACACCAGGGGCCTCAAGTATAAAACTTAGGATAACATCTACGGGAAAAAGTGTGCATACGCACAAAAGACAGATTTTGAAATAACCTCCCTGAAATCACCATACATGGAGCTTACAGCTCCTAGTTTTACTGTGCATTACATCATCTGCATATCATTTCCATGCATATTCCCATTCACATGACACCGTGTTTAACGGTACAAGACATTATGAAAATATGACTAAAAATGCATTATAAATTATCACATTACGTTGCTAAAAATCATTCACTATCCTTGTCTTGTTTTAGAATAAATAAATAAATCAAACTACTATCAAAATACTGTTCAGAGAAAGTTTTCAATAAAGAGTTATTCTCATTCTTTTCTACTGACCAAATAGTATTTTTAAGCATTTTAAACAAATCAAATTTATGCAGTTTTGCCTATAAGGTAAACATAATATATTGTAGGATGTTAATATTTTTTAATGTAAACAGATAGGCTGCATTATTTTTGCATTGAAAATTATTGTCTGACTAAAATAAAAAATTTTTTTTTAAAAATGTGCATATTTTACGGTTTCCTTAAATCTATCCTTCCAAAACAGTGGTATTTTTTTCATGACCATGAAAGGGGTTATCGTTAGGCTACTGTCTGTCATGACACACAGCACACCTGCGGTCAGCAGAGGTTGTACAGTACAGCGTACAGTAGTTACTCGTCGGACGATCACCGAGCGACTCCTTCAGTGTCTGTCATTATGCCAATATGTTGCTAAGCCATCTGCTTAGAAGTGCACATCATTAATCATTATTTGCACGAAAATATTTGATCAAAACATGAGTTCTGCTACTTGGAACACCATTTAAAGTGTAATTATCATGCGCCAAGCGATCCTCGCTGTAGTTAAAACATTAAAACAGCATGCCACAGGAAAAGTGTTCCAAAGCAGTGCATCCACTACAAAGATTTCTACTTAAATTCATATAAAATGTAACTTCTGGATAATGATTTCATGTAATTTTGGTGCTAAACTCAATTAAGGAGAGTGATGTATTTAATATAAATGTAAAACAGAGTTTAAAATCACTTCATTACTTCGCTCACTCCTGTAAAAGAGTGCGTACGCATGGTCTACAGCTCATCAGTGCCTTTTTTGTGCGTACACAATGTTTATACATCAGGCCCCTGGTATTAAGATGTGTTTTGGTTGATCGGATCACAAGTAGACAAGGGAGACAAATTCTTGTCTCTTTTGTCCACTTTCAACCACTTCTGTCCTGATTTCTTCGAGGGGAGGGTCTATGGGTGGGTTTTTTCAGACCTTTCGATTTAATGGACAATAAGCTTGCACAATTTACATACGAATGTGACCGGAGACGACAGAAAACATACGGAGAGAATCAGGTTTCGTTTCTGCTCTGACAGCTGCAAGACCGACCGAGCACTGAGTGTGTGAGTGTGTGTTAGAAATCAGGAATGGTGAGAGAACATTGTGCTTGGTACATTTTTCATCTTCAAACCAAACTTGGGTCTTCTGCTGAGAAAGTTTAAATCTCGTCTGTCCCATAGTGTTAACGCATTAGGTCAGTAGACGGAGAGTAAGCGTTTTTTTTTCTCATTCGACCACATGAGTCTTTCCACTATGAAAATAATCCAGTCGAATGTGTTTTCAACTACCTCTGGAAGTGATCGAAAGTAGACAAGCTCAAAACGTTTTACACCTGTATTTAGTGTCGTCCACTTGTGATCTGATCGACCAAAACACATCTTAATACCAGGAGGAAACAGGGCCTGAGTGTCTCAAAGTTCACTTTTCTTCTTCTTGTTTTCTCAGTGTCTTTGAATCAGCTGGTGTTTTAGTGATAATGGTTCACACAAGTATAGTTCTTCACATGTACTGTCAACATGTCCCACAATGGAAGTAATTCAAATATCTGTTGTGCAAAATATGCATTTATTGTGGATCAGAATGGAAAGTGAGCCAATGAACACGTAACGTGATAGAAATGAATGGTGGAATTTCACTTGTTTTAACAGCAAGGTTTGGCCTTTGCATCAGACAATAACACACTGCTGTTTAATTTAAATTTATTGCGCCCTCTTGTGGACTGTTGACTTTAAAATCTGGCCTTCATTGATCTTTTATCATAACTGAAATCATGATTTTTCAGACATTAAACGTGATTTTAGGTGTATTTTTGGACCTAATTAGATGTGCTCGACACATTGATAGATAAAATGTCATCTATCATTTGATAAGATGTTTGACAAATGCTGTCTGTGAGTATTGTACTTACAGCACCTCTCTTTGTTTCACTAAGAATAGTGGTGTAATAGTTGTGTCTGCGTTGTATCTTACCATCACGTTCTGTCTGATCTTTCTCTCATCAGCGCTTCTCCTGTATCATCGGTCCGAACGGCAGTGGCAAGTCCAACGTGATCGACTCCATGCTCTTCGTGTTTGGATACAGAGCTCAGAAGATCCGCTCCAAGAAGCTGTCTGTTCTGATCCACAGTTCTGACAAGCATCCGGATATCCAGAGCTGCACTGTAGAGGTGCACTTTCAGAAGATCGTCGATAAGGTGAACCAACATGACTACCTGCAGTCGTTGTGTTATACAAATGTGCCAAATAAGCCTAATGAAGATCAAAGATTTTTCTTTCTTCACAGTATATTGAGAATTAAGTGTTTCTTCTTCTGTACTTGTGTGTTCAGGAAGGAGACGACTACGAAGTCATCCCTAACAGCTCCTTCTATGTTTCGAGAACTGCAGGAAAAGACAACTCCTCTGCCTACCACATCAACGGAAAGAAAGCCACCTTCAAAGATGTGGGCGCACTACTGCGCAGCCACGGCATCGATCTGGACCACAACCGTTTCCTCATTCTGCAGGTAATCGCCATCACCTCTCTCGAACGCTGCATGCTCACGTCATTGCTGTTGGCCTCTTGTGTTTTCTGGAGAGTCGTGAATAAAGTCAACCTTGGACTGCTATAGCAGCGCGTCATGGTTTTCAACACGAGGGAAGGTGCAAACCATCATTTGCTGCTCTAGCGTTTTAAGGGCTAACAAACGCTAAACCTGACAATTGAACAAGGTTTGTAAACATGGGCTGTCCAAAAAGGTCAGAGGTCAACATCTGTCCACTCTTCCTTCCTCGCTTTAGCAGCACGTAAATATTGGTGTGTTAAAGTCAAGGCCAACCCCAATATTATGTGTGCTGCTTCAGTGAGGCAGGAGCGAGCCTCCTTTCACTTCCTTCACATCAGCTTGTGTTTTTGGACTTTTTTTTTTGCGCCGTTAACTCACACTGTTGTTCAGTTTAACATTAGTTTCATTCTGTTCTGTGTGGTTGATAAACCGGAGACACAGTGAAAGTGTCTCACATGTACATGTGTTTCTATCAGAGCAGCTTTATCAACCCTGTCATTGTACAGTGAAATGTAACCGGTGTGTTGGGTCAAGTGTTGTGGTGTTTGTGTGCATGTACGCTCTGAGGTTTGTGATTTTTCACAAGGACAGTCGCTTGCTTGCTGATATGCTGTTTAGCTAAGTGCGGATGCTTTCGATATAACATGCAAGTAGTTTTGTTATTTAGTTTTAATTCAGTGTAACCAAACATATAAATTAGGGATGCTCCGATCAGGATTTTTGCAGCCGATACAGACTACCAATATTTGTCATCATGATCAACCGATAATCCGGAAATGAAATGTGAGCTTTCTGTTGACTGTCACTGTAAACACTTTACACCCTGAAGGCATTGTAATGAATTCATTTTTCAAATTTCAATGTTTATTTATAGAGCACATTTAAACACAACCGAGGTTGACCAAAAGTGCTTTAAATGGATAAAAGTGACATATTTAAAAATAAAAGCTTAACTCTACAAAAATACATGGTACACTATATTGCTAAAAGTATTGGGACACCCCTCCAAATCATTAAATTCAGCTGCCAGTTGCATAAACATAGCCAATATGTTAAGACTGTGTCTTAAGTACTAGTATGAGCAACTAGTGATTAGTCAAGGGCAATCAGTGTCTTTTCGGTTTCAAATTATAATTGTAAAAAAACAATTTGATTCATTTTTATTCATGCTTGACATGATGACTATTAGAAAGTATATATGACTAGGGATGTAACGATTCACTCAACTCACTTCGATACGATTCACTGGTTTCACGATTCAATTTTCTCACGATTTAATAATATGAGATTTAAATGAGTGTCTATTTATTATTTCTCAGACAAAATGCAGCATATTTCTTTGTGAAACTGAAATATCTTTATAACAAAATTAAATTTTAAAATAAATCCTAAAATCAAATAAATGGTACTAAAAAAGAAATCTCTTCATATTAGTACATGAACAATGTTTATGTGCTCTATTACAGGCTGAACTATCTGTAGCCATTTAAAATGAGTCAACCACTGCATTTTAATCAAGATCCCAACAAAGATCCTGCATACATGCAGCATGAGCCGTGTTTAATTTAAATTGGATTGTATCATTTTAACACTGAAGCAAAAACAGAATGTTCAGACTTTAGCTTTGTGAAATTATGCTACATAAAACTTCATAACAGCAGACGGGCTGCATGAGAACGCAGATTCACTGTCTTGACAGCAGATGGCGCTTACGGAACAGCGCCAATACGGCGCTTCCATGGTTACCGCTGTAAACAAAGCAGCGCTGCGCGCTAAAACTGCTTTAAAATGCATTGTACGGAAGTAAGATGATAAGAAAATGCCTAAATCTAAAAAAACTAAGTCTAAACTTTTCTGAACAGTCAGTTACCCTCAACTATACATTCATATAAATCCCCGTCCCAAAATGTATCGCGATTCATTTAGTGTCTCAACCGACTTGAATTGTCACGTTTTAATCGATTTTTAACCGGTTCCGGATGCATCATTACAACTTCCCCAATTAATTCAAATTTAATGTTTTGCCTCGATTTTATTATTTTTAAATCAAGAAATCATGATTTTTAAGTACAAATGTTAGCAATTATAAAATCAGACAATTCAGCAATGATAACCGTTGAGAGCAGAAAGTAATCTGATCACATAATGACACGCCTGATTAATCACACTATGAATGTAGCTATTCTTAGCTATTCGTTTGCTAGTCTTAGTGGCTGTTCACTTACTAATGTGTTATTACATTGAACAAAAATCAAGACAAGGGCAGTTGAATGGGAAAAATGCAAAGTAATTAAACACGAGTTGAACTTTTTTTTGTGTGTGCAACAGCCAAACGTGTCCGGCAAACATAAAAACAGTAGGAAAAATAGCGCAATGGAATGCAAAAACCTGTAAAGAACTACTGTATTTTTGATGTTTCATGTTTGCATGATAGTGACAGGCTGAAAGCTGCTGTTTTCTGTTTTTACAAACCATTTGCTGTTAATAATAGCCTATTAATGGTGTTATTTGTTGCTATTACTTTTTGGCAGACATATTTAGAATTTTTGTAACTTTAATATGATTTCTGAGTATATAGGAAATGTTTAAGATAAGTTTGTACAACATTTGCCTTCCTATTTCATGCATATTTTCTGCAAAGATATTTAGCAAACTAAATTAATCGTTTTACATTTACAGCACGTTGACAGCATCACTTCAGGTGTGGCGCACTTGAAATAGAACTTTTTTTTTAAAAAATCAGATTGTTAATAAAGAGAATGTTAGTTGAATCATTGTTTACGTTTTTAAGTTGACTAGTTTAAAAAAAAAACTAAATGAATCGGTCAATCATTCTGGAAAAAAAAAACTTTTTTTTTTTTTTTTTTTTTTTTTTTTTTTTTTGGCCATATTGCCCAGCCCTAATAAGAACTGCTTACATGTGTAAAAATATTTAGAATTACATAAATTAAGTAATAAGATCCTGGTTGTTGAGTGATTTTTCCAGTGCAGTTTCAACTTTGATTCGGTAAATCATGACCTGTCAATCTGAACAATCAATCCAAGTGCGTGCCAGCTGTGAAACAGTGTCCGATTGGTCTCGACACATGGTCCCTACCCATCCACCACACCAGAGTTTCCATTGATTTAACTTTCAAAGGACGTTGGAAAACACAGTTTCATCAAAAATAAAGAGTACGATTTCCTGTGGTTTACTGTAGGCATGTGACAGTATCAAATTTATTTTGCGATGTTCTCATGTTCACGATATTGAAATGTTTAAAAAAAAAAAAGTGTTATAGGTTTATTAACTTTTTTTTTTCTTGTAACAGAAATAACTCTGGACATATAAATACAATAAAGCAATACACAAAAAAAATTATAAATAAACATGTTTCAAACATTTAAAGTGCTAAAGAATTATAAAGAACAATAGGTATCACTTTACAATAAGGTCTCATTAGTTAATTATTGCATTAACTAACATTAAAAATGAGCAATAGCTACATTTGTTACAGAAGTTATTGTTAAAGTTAGCTAAAAAAAAAAAAAATGCTACTGTTCATGTTAAAACAAGGGCGTGTTGTAGTCCAGATTAAAATATAAAATGTTTAAGTTTGAAAATAACAAGTACAATAAGTATTTAAGTGTTTGGTGCTGTGAATGAAAATCTGAATGGCTGTATAAAACATTTTAAATACTGTAGTAGCTATAGCCAGCTGCTTTGTTTACGGGGTTTTCCGGGGTAACCGCTGCATTTCTGCTGTTCCATCAGCGCCATCTGCTGTCAGAAAGTGAAAGTAAAGTCCCTTTAAGTTATTCTGTAGTCTTTGGTGAAAGTGCATTTTCATTTCATTCTCCTTCACTTGTTCCGCCATGCTGCTCATGCACGTTGGTCTTGTTTACATCCGTGCACATGCCTCTTTGACGCAGCAAAGTATTCTTAAGTGCATTTTAAATTGGAATAATTCGTAACAAATCACAGTATTTTGAAGTGCCCAAGATAACAATATTGCGCATATTCATTATCGTGATATATCATATTACCGTATACCGGCACTTTCTAGTTTACTGATGTTTTCCAATTTTTCAAAGCAGAACGTTGTGCAAAAGTGTCATCTGTATACTTTTTACATGCGCATCAGCAACCTTTTACTGTTTTACATAATCATTAAATCTTAATTAATCTTAAAGAGATTTTTCAATATTTGAACTTAAGATAAATTCTAACAACTTCATAATGTTCCTAAGTGCTGAAATATTTTCTTCACTTTTTTTTTTTTTTTTTTTCTTAAGAAACTGACATTGGTTTTAACTGATTGATTGGACATTATTGCAGATCAAGTCAAAGGCCGTCTTTTTGCGCTGCCTGCTGATTACCATAATAATCTAAATAAGCACACAGACTATTTATCACACCTGGCTTGACGGGACTTTTTTTGTGTGTGTGTAAAATACAATTTATTTTATTTTTATTTTTTATAAAAAATATTCTCAAGATAAGAATATTCTTAAGAAATGATTTTTAACTGAGCTTAATTGACGCATGTCGTGTTGTGTACATGTGAGGCCACTATATAATGCACAAACCACTGTCTTCCTCTCAATCTGGTTTATCACATTTGATTAAATCTGTATGGAGATACGAGGCGCATCAGTATGTTTGTGTAAGTGCAGTTGTGTCATGTCGTGTCATTGTCAGGGTGAGGTGGAGCAGATTGCCATGATGAAGCCCAAAGGACAGACGGAGCACGATGAAGGCATGCTGGAGTACCTGGAGGACATTATCGGCTCATGCCGTCTCAAAGAACCCATCAACGTCTTGTGCCGTCGGGTGGAGTTACTGAACGAGCAGCGAGGAGAGAAGGTACGTGATCATGGGCAGTGGAAACATTCATCTGCAGGTGTCTTGAGCAGGTTCATGTACTCCAGTATCTCGCAGGAGATTTTTTTTCCCCCCTACTTTTCTACTTCAAACATTTTGGAATAGAAGAAGTAATTCCTTTTTATATTATCCCTTTAAGCCACATATCCCAGCTTATGTAAGCAGATGTAAAGCTAATGTTGAAGCTCATGTGATTCTGCTGTAATTAGTGAAATGCATCAGTTGTAGTATCTGTGTGTGCGCAGCTGAATCGAGTGAAGCTGGTGGAGAAGGAGAAGAGCGCTCTGGAGGGGGAGAAGAATAAAGCCGTGGAGTTCCTCACATTAGAGAATGACATCTTTAAGAAGAGGAACCTCCTCTGTCAGTTCTATGTGTAAGACATTCACACCCCTGAAGACCCTGAACATGAACAACTGAGTGACACAGCTTGAACTCAAACTATACTTCAGTTTTGACACACATGCTTGGTGTATGATTACAGCCAAATGATTAGCCTTTCAATTCAAAGTATACATTCGATCACGTGCACACTAGAAAGAATTTTCGTTGTCATTTCCCATTAATTACCTAGACCAGTGGTTCTCAACCCGCAGGCCGCATGTGGCCCGTCACGAATGTAAATGCGGCCCGCGATATGCCGACCACAATTAAAAAATAAATTATAGCTTTACAGTTTATTTTTGTTTTTAAATTTAAAGTGAATTAAACAAATATAAATGAGCTATAATCATTTTGGTGAGCATTTATTATTTTCAGACATCAGATCTATGTAATGACAATCAATCACCACCAGATTGATGAATTTAATTTGAAAAGTGTTCAAAACTTTCTTCCGGGGAAGGCATGCCCCTCTTCACTCATAGTCTCAAAATCCTGTGGGAAACACTGCTCAATGCTTTCACACTGTGAGCAGTTCTTGATGGGTTTCCTGCAGAAGGGTTTGGTCATTCAGAGTGACGTTTGTGTTTCTACAGGCATGACCTACAGAAGCGTGCATCAGCGAAAGAAGCTGAGAAACAGCAGATTCAGGAGGACACAAAGGAACTGAGTGACAAAAGCAGCCAGCTGACGCAGGAGATGAAGACCAAGAATGAGGATCTGAAGGGTGTGGAGAAGTGAGAAATGTTTCCATCCTCCAAAAACTATTGATGATGAATCTTTAGCATGTATACCAGCTGCTCACATAATGTTCTTCATGTTTGGGTGTCACCCTCTGCTCAGAAGTTTATTTGGCTTATGATGTTTTTCCTCTGAAGGAAACTGACCAAGCTGACCAAGTTCATCGAGAGTCAGAAGGAGAAATTTACCCAGCTGGACCTGCAGGATGTGGAGGTGCGCGAGAAACTCAAACACACCAAGAGCAAAACCAAGAAACTGCAGAAACAGCTTCAGAAAGACAAGGAGAAGGTGAGTTGACTGATACTGCAGAGCAACTTTGTCTTGGACGTTCATCTGCAGCACTCGGGCTGGGCGAATAGTTGAGCCGCTCAGGTGGTTTCATGACTCTAGATCTTCATGAACATTTGTGTTCTGTCCAGCTGGAGGAGGTGAGGAGCGTTCCTGCGAGCAGTGAGAAGATCATCACGGAGGCGTCTGCTCAGAAGGAGCAGCTGGAGAAGAAGAAGCTGGAGGAGGAGCAGAAGTTAGCTCAGGTGATGGAGAGCCTGAAGGAGGAGACCAGCGGCCTACAGGAAGATAAAGAGGTACGCCAACATAACAGGATTATGTGTGACGCAGCTAATAGCACTCTTATCCAAAACGTGCTGCAGTGTCTATAATGCAATTATCAGCAAGCAAAACATGCGCAAAGCACACACATTTGCATTGGTGCTACTTATAGTGCACAAATAAAATCCTGAGAACTGGTTTTGATTGTTCAGGCTTGGCGTTAATAATGCATGTTTATAACATATGGCACTATAATTTGTTTTTTGACTACATTTTCCATATGTGTTCTGTTGGTCTCAATCTGTGCTCCTTGTGTCTGGTGTTCCTGCAGAAGAAGGAGCAGGAGCTGCTGGAGTTGAGCAAGACGGTGAACGAGACACGCTCACGGATGGACGTGGCACAGTCAGAGCTGGACATCTACCTGAGTCAGCACAACACCGCTGTGAGCCAACTCAACCAGGCCAAAAATGCCCTGCAGGAGGCTGTGGACACACTGCGAGAGAGGAGAGCCGCCATCAAAGACCTGCCCATCAAAATACCCCAGTGTGAGGAGCAGCTCAAGAAGGTGAAGAGTCTTTGTTTCAAAGAGCTCTCATTAAAATAGTTCATTTTGTGATCAGCTCTAGAAAAACAGCTGATGAGATGGATACAAAAAACAGGATGCGATGGATCTATGTGGCATTGATTGTAAAATGAAGTTGTGTGTGTGTTTGTCTTGCAGGACGAGCAGGAGCTGGAGCAGATCTCTGAGCAGGACAGGCAGAAGCGAGCGCAGGTTGGTGACATGAGACAGAAGGTGGCTGAAGCCAAGAGCTCTCTGTCCTCCAACCGCAGCCGCAGCAAAGTGCTGGACGCCCTCATGCAGCAGAAGCGCTCAGGAAAGATCCCAGGCATCCTGGGACGGCTGGTACGTCCACTCGCGTTCACCTCAGCCAGCTAATCGTTTTATGCAGTTAAACATCCTCACGTTCCTGATGGTGTCTCAACAGGGTGATCTGGGAGCTATTGATGAGAAGTATGACGTGGCCATCTCCTCCAGCTGTGGCTCCCTGGATAATATTTTAGTAGACACCATTGACACAGCGCAGAAGTGCGTCACGTTTCTGAAGGCCCAGAACATCGGTGTGGCCACTTTCATTGGTCTGGACAAGGTGGGAAAATTGACATGTGGCTCAGTGCTTCTAAACTCATGACTAAAGCGTGCCATTATCAGATCCATATTGCCTTGCAGAACCCTTTATCACGGTCCATGTGAAGTCCTGTAGTGATGATGTTTGGTGTTGTTGTTCAGATGAAAGTGTGGCAGCAGAACATGGGCTCCATCTCCACCCCAGAGAACATCCCTCGTCTGTTTGACATGGTGCGGGTGAAGGACGAGGGCGTGCGCCCCGCGTTCTACTTCGCCCTCAGGGACACGCTGGTGGCCAAAGACCTGGAGCAGGCCACCCGAGTGGCTTTCCAGAAGGACAAGCGCTGGAGGGTGGTCACACTGCAGGGGCAGATCATCGAGCAGGCCGGTGAGTTTTTTTCACTTAGGGATGCACCGAGACCCAAATCCTGAGCGTCGGCCAACATGATCTGATACCAGTGCAGTTTTGTCTTCATCATTGTAGAATATCTATAGCTCAGAGTGTGTGTAGGGCCCTATGATTTCCACGACGCAGATGGAATCCCAGATTCCAACATAAAAACAGAATTTACTGTATAACGTGGAATGTTACGGAATTTGTCAAATTTTTGAAGAATAAATGAAAAGTAGGTCAGAACACTTAAATTGCAATATATACTAGTGTGTGAATATTAAAAAGACCATTTAAAAATGAATTCTGCATGTTCTGTTAGCGTGGTTTCATTTACCCCACACACACACACACACTGAAGCACACGTGACGCTCGTGTTTTTCAGCCTCTGCCACATCGCTGTTTGAGGACATGAATGCATGACTTAATCTCCAGAGCCGCTCTGACAGTCACTTCATCAACATTTTACTGTTTCATTTGAGAAAAACTATTGTCATATCATAAACGCACAAACTCAAAGCAGGTCTTCATGGCAACCCGTCAAAATAACCCGTTTGGTTTAACTTAAAGAAATGTTGACACACAATATGTCCAAAAAAAAAAAAATTGTACAGTAAAAATTTATTTTTAAGGAATAACTACAATTTTTTTCTTCCATGTTTTAATTTGAACAGTAAAGCTCTGTTGTGCAGCACTTTGTTTGACATTTTTTGTTGAATGTCATATGACTGAAAGATCAATTAAATTGTTTTATGCCTTTATGCGTATTTCATAGGGCCCTAAAAATGTAATTTCTGTTAGACTTAATAAATTGTTGTTAAATTGTACAAGTTTCTTGAATTCAATTAATTAGACATGCTTTTTGATTACTAAAATTAAATTTTACCATTGAAATGGAGTCTAAGAAAAAATTAAAAAGGGGAAAGGAAAAAAAAACGGAATCCAGAAAAAAAATTTTAATGGAAAAAATTATGTGTGGAACTGATGATCACTCTTTTGTGTGTTAAACATAATCCAATAAATAGACACCATTTGATTTTAGGGAAAAACAACAAAAAATATTATGTGCACAGAAACTTTCAAATCAAATCTAAACAAAAATAAAACTGAATGCAAGAGTAGTGCTAAATCTGAAATGTTAAAAAGAAATACTGTTTGTGGTGTTATAAAATCTTCATGAAAACAATTTGTAAGAAATAAATACTATAAAACTAACTCATATTTTTTAAATGCATTGCACAGCTTTTTAATGGAGCAACAAAAGCAAGATAGGTCATAAATAATCTTTCAATGCTCAAAACTATCATAATATGAAAGAACATCCCAGGTGCAGAAAGCAACACAACTCACAGTGCACAAAGAGAAGAGATGTGTGCACAGCTCCTAGTGTGATATATCAATCCAAGAGTTTGAGCCTTTTACCTTCAGTCACTGTGTGCATGATGCCAGCTCATCTCTACTCCAGTGTCATGATCTAACAGACAAAAAAAAGCCGTAAACTTTGGCAAGATAAAGTCTTTTAATGCAAATCCACAGACCTTTATCTACAGATCAAGTATAATAATGGGAACACTGAGAGTTTTTCCACGCTAACTGCTGTAACTTAACTGTTTGAGTGACTGAATGGAGAATGCTGCAGTGGAGCACGAGTTTCCATGAACTTTATTTAATGACGTAAATATTATAATTATATTATAAAATATTATAAATCCTTCACATCAAGCTATTGAATGGCTTCAGAAGACTTGAAATATATTGTGCATGATAACTTTTTATGGTGCTCCATAATGTTTTTTGCTCTTCATGAAGCTTAACAGTTACAACCATGAGTGTACACAATATCGGATTTGGATCGGTACAATCTTTTCTGCAGGATCGAAGCCGATAATGAATAAAGGATTGGTGCATTTGTAGTACAACAGTAATATATTTTAAGATAGTTTCTTCAAGTTCCGCATGTATGGCTGGTAATGAGGAGCTTTCTCTCACTTTCACTGTGGTGTGATGATCCTCAGGTACCATGACTGGAGGAGGAGGACGTGTGATGAAGGGCAGGATGGGCTCCTCCGTCTGCGCTGATGTCACTCAGGAGCAGGTCAGAAGCTATTTCACTTAAACATCTTCTGCGCACCCTCATGTGTGGGTCCAAACTTTCTTTCGTGGAGCACAGCAGGTGATTTATCCAGATGGTTGTTTTTAGCAAATAAAAACAGCCAAAACGGTGGACGTTTAACTAGCGCTTCTAAATTCAGTCAGTAAGTGTGTTTTTGTGTCTTTAATGTGTCTTTAGCGCCTCAGTTGAACCGATTATCTCTTCCTCTTTACTAGTAGTTACAGCACCAAATAAACATGAATGAACATCAGGAGAAACAGTACAACTTATTTCAATGAATCATGTCTCATGTTATCGTTCAATCAGTGTTTCAAATGCAGAAAAGTGTCATTAAAACAGCTTGAGAACAATAACATCACGTTTACCTCAGAAAAGCCGTTCGGTGACAAAAAAAACTTTTAGTTGGCTAAAAAATAACACTAGAGAAGAGCATTTCAATAAATATATGCACTATATTACATATTCATTATGTTAGTGATGTCTCATTTGTTTGATTTATTATGAAAACAAGTTTGTTACAGCCACATTTTAAATGTATATATTTCAACAACGAATTTGAGTATCATAACAAATTATTTGACAAAGAAAACTTTCATTTTGGTTTCAGTAAAAAAAAAAAAAAAAAAAAAAAATTTCAGTGCTTCTCTAGCTAAAGACCTGTGATTGTGTGCAGCTGGATAAAATGGAGAGCGCTTTGAACAAGGAGGTGACGCAGCTACAGGACTGGCAGCAGAGGAAACAGCAGCTGGAGGAGAAGGTGCACAAAGCCAGACGTGAGCTGAGAGACATGAAGAACACGCTGGAGAAATATACAGCCACCATCCAGGTCAGACAGCCCTCGAGCCCTGATGGCACATCAACACGAGCGTGTGAGCGCTGCCTTCTGTTAACCAGTCATGTGTCTTACAGAGCCTGACAGAGCAGGAGCTCCATCTCAAGACTCAGATGAAGGATCTGGAGGCCAACGTCATCTCTGCCGCTCCTGATAAAGCCAAGCAGAAGCAGATGGAGAAGAGCATGGACGTCTTCAGGAAAGGTGCGTTCGTTTTGCTGATGCATTTATATTTTTTTGATATTTTGAAGAAATGATCACTAGATGTAATGATGTTTGTTTTCTGCTGAAGACTTCGAGGCAGCGTCCACTAAAGCAGGGAAGGTGGAGGCTGAGGTGAAGAGGCTGCACACGCTCATCGTGGACATCAACAGTCACAAGCTGAAGGCCCAGCAGGACAAACTGGACCAGATCAACACACAGCTGGATGAATGTTCCTCAGCCGTCACCAAAGCCCAGGTGGCCATCAAGACTGCCGGACGGTCAGTAACCAAATCCACTGATTATGGGGTTTTATTATCATATTTTAAGTTTTTAAATGGTTAACTATAAACATTAGGGCTGGGTAATGACACAAATTTCATGATTTGATTCGATATGGATTGTTTTGGATATATGTGACTTGCAGTACATAGAAAATTTTCTCAAAGAAAAAAAATCTCTCGGCTATTGCTGTAAACTAGTTGGTACTAGAGGTCGACCGCACCGATTTATGGCTCTAAAGGTTATCAGCAATAATCTGATAGTTTCTCCTGGTTGTGTCCATTGCCAGAGCAGCTGAAAAGGCTCCGCTGCCATTACACAGTACAAGAGCGGCCTCTAGAGGCCAACTAAAAATCATCACGCCTCATGGTGTATCGGAGCGGAATCAGATGCTGGTGTAACACTTTGACAAAGAAAAGACATGAACGCATCATATTTTAAAATGATTTTGTTGACTAAACAGCAGTGTGTTTGACGAGTATCTCAAGCGATAAGAACAATGTGACAAAAACGCACTATGGGATGAGCTCGACTGAACAAACAGGAACTGAGTTTGTGGAGAGCCAGTTGATCAATTTCAGAAGTGCATTGTGTCCTCTGATTTTGCAGTAATCTGAAGAAGTCAGAGGACAGCGTGTCTCAGCTGGAGAAGGAGATCGGCGAGAACGAGAAGCTGATCGAGGAGCTGACGGAGCAGCTGAAGAAGCTGGAGGAGCAGGCTGGAGAGATCATGCAGACGTACCAGCAGGCTGAGGTACTTCCTGTTCCCGTCCTCTGGCTCAGACTGTGAACGCATCAAGGGCTGGGATGGCGCTCATTTCTGAGAGTGTGTGTGTGTTTGTGTAGGAAGCTCTGCCGGAGGTTCAGGAACAGCACCGTGGTGTCCTTCAGGAGATCAAGGCCCTACAGGAGCAGGAGCACGCTCTGCAGAAAGAGTCTCTCAGTGTGCGGCTGAAGGTGGAGCACATTGACACGGCCATCGCTGAGTGCCACACCAAGATCAAACACTGGGAGAAAGAGGTACTGAGCCCACACACGCCTCATACAGTATCTGGAGCTCCAAATATAGCACACATTCGCCATATGTTCCCGGTGCTGATGATTAGACGTCAACCGATATTGAGTTTTTTTTTAAATTATTTTTATTACAGATTATTTGCATGTTTATTTGCCCGATAACCAATATATAGACCCAATATTTATTTATTTTATGTTTAACAATAACACTGAACTGAACAAACTGTTTTATTTAACACTTTTTAAATGCTGTAATTTTTGCAATTTTCACTCATGATTGTAACGGGAGAGAGTACAAACACCGTAAGCATGAAGTTTCCCCACAAAACAAGCATTTTATTAATGTTAATCAACATGATGAATCGTGATTACAATATCAACGGCCTTTGACTACTACTATTTTTGTAGCTGCAACGATATGGATTGTGTATTATTGTATAATTGTGCAGCACTATGGCCTCTGTTGTTTGTCTACCATCTGTGCTCCTCTATCTGTCATGTTTTAGCTTCTCCCCCTTGTTATTAGTTTATTTGCCCCACCTGCCCTCCTCATTTCCTACTTGGTTGTGGTTGTTGACCCAGTCTGCTGTTGGTCCTGTTATAGGGTGTTTGTTTGTATTAATTAATAAAAGCACCCTCATCTTCTCATCATGTCTGTCTCAGGCCAGCAAGCTGACGCTGCACCCCATCGATGGTGTGCCATCAGAAGAGCTGCCCGCACTGAACTCAGAGCAGCTGGAAGACATCGGCAACCCAGACGTCTTCAAGAATGAGATCGCTCTGCTGGAGGACCGCTGTGCCAACATGAAACCCAACCTGGGAGCCATCGCAGAGTTCAAGAAGAAGGTACATGCTCCTGTTCTCAGATTATAATTTATTTATTTTTTTATTTTCTTCTCACTCGAATGCAGTGATTTGGTCAGGTGAGTGAATAAAAACTACAGCCCAAAGACTGACAGTGTGTGTCTGTGTGTGTAGGAGGAACTGTACCTGCAGAGAGTGGCGGAGCTTGATGACATCACCACACAGAGAGACTCCTTCAAGAGAGGCTGTGAGGACCTGCGCAAGCAGAGACTGCATGAGTTCATGGCTGGATTCAACATCATCACTAATAAACTGAAGGAGAACTATCAGATGCTCACGTTAGGAGGAGACGCTGAGCTCGAGCTGGTGGACAGTCTGGATCCCTTCTCTGAGGGCATCATGTTCAGGTGTGCATCTTCACATCAGTCACCTGCTACGGCTGGAACACACTTTTACGATCTAAACAGGTTTTAGAACACTGGGCATCATACACTTGTTTACAGAGAAACACTTCGCCGAACACATCAAACTCACAGAGGTACAAACGTATCCTTGCTGCGAAACGCATGACAAATGAAAACAACGTTCATTCTATAATCAGCTCAAAATATCAGACATGTTTGATGATCTCTGTCTGGATGGATTCATAGTCTGAAGGTAAAAAGAAACACTACGCTAATGATACACTACAAACTCTGACTGCCCAATATCTGCAGACTGGCTATGACTTTCAGCAACTAGCGTTGACTCGGCAAATCAAGTCAAAAGTCATGTAGTGAATCCCAGACTTTACTGTGAGCTCTATATGTGAAGGCACTTTCCACAAAGATACAAACTGGTGTCTCATGCTTTTTGCAGTCAGTTCAAGCATAAGCGTCTTGTTCTGTTGGGTCAGTTATTACTATGACCTGGATCAATTTAAAGCATACAGCAGTAACTACAGAGCAATATATGGTCCCAGTCTAGCTGAGTGATATCTTGACAGCCTTGTTTTTGTCCTGTGTCTCCTAGTGTGCGTCCTCCTAAGAAGAGCTGGAAGAAGATCTATAATCTGTCTGGAGGAGAGAAGACGCTCAGCTCTCTGGCGCTGGTGTTTGCGCTGCATCACTTCAAGCCCACGCCGCTCTACTTCATGGATGAGATCGATGCTGCCCTCGACTTCAAGAACGTCTCCATCGTGGCCTGCTACATATATGTATGTCCCGCTTCATTATTCACCAGTCAGATACACCAGATACACTACTTTTTTAGTTTTAGTTTTTGCATTATATTCCAAGTCTTCTGAAGCCATTCGATAGCTTTGTGTGAGGAACGAACAGATATTTAAGCTTTAAGAAATGTAGGGGTGCAACATTAATTCTGTTCGATACATGACAGTGATCCCACTCTGTCCCTGACTACATGTATTTAACGTTTGGTAACACTTTAGTTTAGGGTCCAGTTCTCACTAGGAACTAGTTGCTTATTATCATGCATATTACTAGGATATTGGCTGTTTATTAGTATTTATAAGGCAGATATTAATGCCTTATTCTGCATGACCATATTCTACATCCCATAATCCTATCCCACACCTAAACTTAGCAACTACCTTACTAACTATTAATAAGCAGTAATTAGAGGCAAAAGTGATAGTTAATAGTAAGAACTGGATCCTAAACTAAAGTGTGACCAAAGTTCAAAATATTTTATTTATTTATTTATTTATTTTTTATTTTTAATTTTTTTAAATAAGTATTCAGTTATTTATTAAGTTATATTTTGATATTTTTAACATTTAACAGCAGTGCATGACTATCCAGTAAACTAAATAAACTCACATTTTGTATCATCAAGACCAACAAATTGAAATTATATCCTGCATTATATAAAGTAGTTTATTAATTTACAACATCACAAACAGTTAGCACTGAATACAGGCATAAACGCATCTGAAATGTTTTGTGATTAAGTCACTGAAACCACATACAAAAGCATCCCTTGGTTCCAAATGCTGTAACTTATCACCACAATTTGTTCCAGATGCAGATCATGTAGGGGAACTTCCCTAAAAAATTGTCCTACTACTTTATTTCTTTCCTGAGTTATTGCATGTCAAATAAGATATGTATGTGTGTGTATATATATATATATATATATATATTATTGTATTTTATCAGCAGTTTCTCAGTATGAATGTCCAAATAATAATACATTTTTGTCTCTAAATATTTGTCTTTAAAGTTTTCTATCAAACGATACCTTTTGACTCTCCTTGCTGTAGTTTTTGAGTTGAGTCTTTTGTGTGTATCAACTCTAAAAATGCCTTCAGGGCTTAAAGGGTTGCTGTAACAGGATCATTGATTGTTACAGCTGTTGTTCAGGAAATTAAATTACCATCAAGTACACACTAAATAAAATCAAATGATTTTTGCCCTCCAATTCTAATTGTCAACTTTCCCACATTATTTCAGGAGCAAACCAAGAATGCTCAATTCATCATCATCTCCCTGAGGAACAACATGTTTGAAATGGCCGACCGTCTCATTGGCATCTACAAGACTCACAACACCACCAAGAACGTGGCCATCAACCCCAAAACCATCGTCCTCCGAGAGATTGAGACGGCATGAGTGTTTCCCAGTACTGCATATATCACTCGCTCTTTCTGATGGTTTGTCTGTTTCCACATCACTGTTCACCTTTTACATGTCTCATCATACTTATTCTGTGTCCTCTCTTTTTAACTTTAAATAAAATGACCTTTTTTCTATATTATTGTAGGTGTAACATGCAATATTATCATGTTTTCACTGCACTGCAGATGAATGTTTTAAATAAACATTAAATTTGATGTTTTGATTTCTGTGACACTTTTACATCTTAACTACACTTGATATATTTTATCTTTAGAGTTCGAGCTGAGTTTAATAACCAGAAGAAAGCCTCAGTACAGAAGAGTTTTATTCATCTTGAGCTCTGAAACTGTTGAACAAAATCAGATATTCAATTAATCTGAGCGACCAAAAGGGTTAAAATTATTCATATTTCTCTAGGTGCAAATAGCAAAGTGCTTTTAGTAGTAATTCATAGCTATAAAAAAAGACAATGGAAAAAATTTAGGAATGTACAAACAGTTCATAAAATTAGGATGAAAAGTAGGTCACAAATGTCTGATTCGGGCGTCTCATTGTGCTAAAGTAAAGTCAGTGTGGTCCATACATCTACACGGACCATGTCTAAAATCGGCTGCAATGCCATCTATGGAACTCTGGGAAGAAGGCATCATGGGTAATGTAGTTTATTTGTACTCCAGTTATACTTTCTCAAAACTGTTACAACAGACTGGAAAAGGTTCTTCTGAACTGAAGTACATTAGTTGTCTGAACAGCTGATGTTAAAGGGCTCATGATTTGAGGAATCAGCATTGCTTTGATCTTCTGTCACGAGAGAGGTCATTGTACAATAAAAATACTAAGTTCAAGACCTCAAAAACAGCATTTGTTGACATCAAGCTGCCAGAACGACTCATTTTGTACTTTCTCCACATTGTGACGTCACACTGGAACATATGTGAATCTGACTAGCTCCACAATCACACATCCACGCTTACACTCACGGTGCTTGATTGGTGTGTTAGAAATCAGGAATGGTGAGAGAACATTGTGATTGGTACATTTTTCATCTTCAAACCAAACTTGGGTCTTCATCCGAGAAAGTTTAAATCTCGTCTGTCCCATAATGTTAATGCTTTAGGTCAGTAGACGGAGAGTAGGTGTGGCTGTTTGAACTCATTCGACCACATGAGCGTTTCCACTATGAAAGCAATCCAGTCGAATGTGTTTTAAACTACCTCTGGAAGTGATCGAAAGTAGACGAGCTCAAAATGTTTTACACCTGTATTTAGTGTCGTCCACTTGTGATCTGATCGGCCAAAACACATCTTAATACCAGATGAAAACAGGGCCTGAGATGGTGGGGAAGATCGCCAGACATTGTGCTGTCTGGATGTGGAAAATTGCAGAGCGCACTGTGTGTCAAGCAAATAGATGCTCTAATCAATGACACTGACTGCACTGCCTTCCAAAGCGCCCGGATTGTGTTTTAACAACGTCCTGGATCACGTTCGGGGATTATGAACATTTTGTAATTCATGCACAATTTAATGCAGCGTTCACAGAAATGTTTGTTAGAAGATGAGGCGAACTGTACTGCTGCTACATCGCAAAGCTTAAGTAAACACTTTCATAACACTTAGTCTATAAATAATGGTTTTATGTTTATAGAGGTTTTCATAACATCTGTAACTAATACATCCATTATTAACACTTTTTTTTTTTTTCTTATCTAATGATATCAGATGGTTTTTATGACTTTTTGTAACATTTTTAAGGGCGTTTCCACACCTATGGATCCTTTTTGTTCAGAAATGGGGACTAAATTTGTTAAAATGTTGCATTTTCTTCTTGGTTCGGATTGCTTTCACATGCCAAAATTTCAAAGCATACCAAAATGTGTTTATGCAAGTAAAACTGTCCTCTTATTGGTCAGTTTTCCCAGCATCATCCATCAAAATGATTCGCTCCATGAGCTTATTGTGGCTTTATTTGTAACTATCGAGACACACACAAACACTATACGAATGTAGCCGTCATTCCCGCTGATATACTACATTCATATTAATACTGCTGCAAATACAAACACGCTCTCTCTGGATCTCCCAGCACTGTCTAGTAGGCGAACTGTGTCGAGACGCGAACACTATATGGATGTTATAATGCAGGTATCATCGGGACAGCATTCTTGCGCTGAGAAGTGCGATTACACAACATTAAGATGAAGAGGCGCTCTGGTTTCTTTAACTGCAGTAACTAATGTGCTCACTCACAGAATTGCACACTACTGCTTTTTATATAACACATTTCCCATTATGAATTATGATATCCTTTCACATCTCAAGCGAACCGCCCCAGAGTTTGTTTGCAATCGTGCCAAGACCTCCTCGTTCAGGCGATCTCGGAGCGATTGATTGCTGTGTTCACATGTGCCTAAACTAACCGAGCCAAGAGAGAAAACGCACCAGGTTCCGAAACAAACGCTCAGGTGTGAAAACGCCCTTAGTGAAGCTCAAAGATCATGTTGAAATGTTAACGTTGTGACCGCTTTTTGAGCATTCCGATCAAACACGTATTACAGTATTAGTGCATTATTGGCCTCATTCTTGAAATGAGCAGAACAAATTTGTGTAAATGGTTTGTACCAGTTTGACCTAGAAATTCATTCTGTTTGTTTTTCAGGAAGGCTGAATGTTTGATTATTTAACACAAGTGTAATGTTTTGAGAAAGGAGAGCAGATACTGGTAGGTGTTTTCTCCTAAAGTAGATGTAAAAGTGTTCAATTTCATGACGACGTGGTGTAGCAGACAAAAGAAGAACGTCCCGATGTCATGGAGTGGCTCAGTTGAAATGTTTTCTACTACATGACGGAGGCCACCCACTGAATGCAAACACAGGGCTGTGAGCACCAGGACGAGCAGCACCATCACGACGACCGCTGAAGATGAACGAAGACGCCGGGACTGAGTTTGATCCGCGGCCTGAGCTGACCTGTGCGCATGACATGAGATTTCTGGAAGAGGACCGTCCCTCAGACCTCTGATGGTCACGTCAGACCAGTGTTCCTCAAAGAACGGCTCTGCCCGCGGCGTCATGTGAAGGCTGGGGATCTCGGGCAGCGCCGTCTGGCTCAAGGCGTTCACGCGCTGCCTCAGCTGATGCACCTTCTCCAGATACACCAGAGGACACTCCTCGCTCTCGATGCTGGAGCTGAGGGAGATCAGATCGCTGTGTTCCTCCTGCATGTCCTTCACCTGCTCGATGAGCGGGTCGTAGGCACACGCCAGCAGCACGCTCGCCCGGTCCAGAGCCTGCATGAACTGCTCCTTCTTTTGGGCCAAGATGAGGTCAAGGCCCTGAAAAAAACGAGATGCGACCTCGCGGTCGTTCTCAACCAAAGCCTCGCTCCGAACCTTCTCCTGCTCCAGGCGTTCGGCCAGGCTGCAGATGTCCTCCCAACGCTTGCCTCTCAAGCTCTCCATCAGTCCGGCCTGGCCGGTGCGCTCCTTCACGTAGGCCGTCTGGAGGTCGTCGATGGCGTGGCCTTGGTGCTGGCCGATGGTAAGACAAAAGCCGCATATGAGCTTGCGGTCCTGAACGCAGTAGACGTTCAGAGGCTGTCGAGGGTGTTCGGGGCAGGCGGGTGAACGGGGCTGGCTGTCGCGTTGGTACTTCTCCACGATGGCGCGCAGGCACACGTTGACCGGAAGCGCGTCCACGCCGTTTGTGGGGAGCTCCACCACGCTGCGGCAGTTGGGGCACTTGAGCGGCAGGCGGAGAGGACGCCAGATGGAGAAGTTGACCGAGACCTGCAGCACGTTCTCCAGGCAGCTCTTGCAGAAGGTGTGGGAGCAGGGCAACACCCGCGGGTCTGTGAAGAGGCCGTAACACACTGAACACGTCAGATCCTCCTCCAGATTATCCATGACGGGACAAACGTAGGCGACAGCTGTTCTTCCTGCAAAGGGATATTGAATTCATTATGGGCGAACACAAAAGAGTTAAAGATGTAAGTGCTTTGTGTTCTTCCTCAGGATTATATTCATGAACTCTGTCCGTGAATCATCAATCAGCATGTCATGTTCACCTCTTTCAAGGCTGTTCAACTGAGTTAGTTAAGACCTTCATTCATCTTCAGAACACAAATTAAGATATTTTTGATGAAATCTGAGAGGTTTATGACTCATCCATATACTAATCGACACTTTCAAGGTCCAGAGAAGTAGACATAGTTAAAACAGTCATGTGACTGCAGTGGTTCAACCTTAATGTTATGAAGAGACCAGAATACTTTTTGTGCGCAAAAATAACAACTTTATTCAACAATCTCTTCTCTTCTGTGTCATTCTCATATGTTGTTTACGTTGCAGCACTTCCAGGATCAGAACGCCGACTCCTGCGTCAGCGTCACACGCATGCGTCGTGCTGATCACGTGATCAGGATTCGGCCAATACTGAGCCGGCATTCAGACGTAGAACCTGGAAGCGCTGCAACGTAATTTACAGGAGAGACGAATTTGTTGAACAAAGTTACTTGTTTTGTTTTTGCGCACAAAAAGTATTCTCGTCTCTTCATAACATTAAGGTTGAACCACTGCAGTCACATGACTGTTTTAACGATGTCTTTAGTTCCTTTCTGGACCTTGAAAGTGTTATATACCTCTCGGATTTCATCAAAAATATCTTAATTTGTGTTCTGAAGATGAATGAAGGTCTTACGGGTGTGGAACGACATGAGGGAGAGTAATTAATGACAGAATTTTAATTTTTGGGTGAACAAACACTTTAATCTGAACCCCACACACAGATCAAGTATGGTCAACACAAGCTTGCTTGACACTCAGGTTTCATTAAAAATATCTTCATTTGTGTTGTGAAGATAAATGAAAGTCATGTGGGTTTCAGACTACATGAGAGTAAATGATGACTGAATTTACATTTTCATTTTTTTCGGTCAACTATCCCTTAACAACATTTCTTTTAGTTGAACAAAAACATTTCATTTTTATCTTTTTACCATGCTGTCTTCATTTTTGCAGCTTTTTAAATGCTTTTTATCCTGGTCCAAGAATCTTATATTTATTTAAAAAAAAAAAAAAAAAATATATATATATATATATATATATATATATATATATAATTTTTTTTTTTTTTTTTTTTTTTTTTCCCATACTTTATTTTTAACTCTACTCATCTAAATGAGTCAGAAAGACAGCAGTCTGACGTTTTATTCCTGTCATTTCCAGCCTAGAATGAAGGGTGGTTTGAGATGATGTGGAAATGACGTTCAGTCACATGTCTGTGCTTCATTAATGGCCACAATATAGTAACCAAACAGAATTAGTGTGAGTGAAAATTATTTCAAGAGAGTTCAGTGTCAAAGTCTACAGCCAAAAGTATAACTGAAGAAATATGCATTTAAATATCTGTGTTGTGAACATGCATTTATATTTTATGGTATATTATGACATCATTTCTTACATCACTGAGTTTCTGCATGTTTATAAAGCACAATAACGGTGGAATATGTGTTTTATTGTAGTCAAGACTTGAATATAAATCGAGCCACCGTGATCATTTGTACATCGTTTAAAACAATCAATATCACTCAATTAAAATATCAGAACTAAATAAATGTAACACGGGTAACGTTACGTCATATATTTAGTGAGGTATTGATGTAGAAAATGACACCTTTGAAACAAAACTAGCGGAAGTTCTTCAAACACCTTCATTCAGGCTCTTCAGCTGAACTCAGTTACACAGTAAACACTAGACACAGGTTAGGACTCAAACTGAGAAACATTTCTATTAAAACAGAAATAAGTGCTAACTGACCGTCACAAACAGCACGAGTCCACCGAAATGAAAACAGGACACGCGCATGCGCGTACTCGCTACTTTCCACCAATCACAGCTCTTGGTTCAAACACGTCTTGAATGCAACACATGTCGCGTCTTGAGACGAGCAATGCGATTGGTGGAAAGTTGATGTTGAAACCCGCAGTCCGTTTCAACAGTGATTAAACAAACATAATCAGTTATATTTAATTAAGTCCTTGCTTTTCTGCTGAACTAGCTCTCAAGACGTTTTCTTTCTTGGGTTACTTTTGCGTCGAGAAATGCGTTCTTACCTTGTAGAAACATAATTTTAGAGTGGCTTGGACATTTGCTGTGCATTTATTAGAAAGCGAGCGAGAATGTGTGAAAAACGTCCGCATTCATGACAGTTAGCGCTCGTGCATGGATTCTCGTGAACGAGCTGCGGCGTCTCAGAAGATAAACTTTGAACTCGCGTTGACTTTTTCAGTAAATGATGACATAATTTACATTTTGGGGTGAACTATCCCTTTAGTAAGGAGCCCCGCACATGACATGCAGAAAAAAATGAGTAGGCTAAATCGTGTGCACGTTTTAGAAAATCGAGGGAACGAATGAATTAGTAGTGATCTGCTTGAGTAATAGATCACTCCAATCAAAATAATAAACATAGGCCTATGACTACAGTCAAACCAAAATTTATTCAGACACCTTGAACATTTCATTCAGTTTATTCACTGTAGTTTAAAAATGGTAATAAACGCCAGAAAACAGCACTTGCAAGTTGAGCTGCGCCGACCCGACACAATCTCGCCTCATGTTCACGTTCACGCGAGAGTGATAAAATGCTTTACGGTAATTCAAAAACAATGTATATATTATGACTTTATAAGACAATTTAGAAAATTACCCACCTCCATCGAGATTTCTTGTACTGTATTTGCAAAACTACTGCGCTGGTGAGCGTTGTAGTCGTTGTAGTCCAGAGCTGCGCTTGGAGTATTTACGACAGTGTGATTCACTGAAGGAACCTGTAGGGGGAGCTTCGCAAATCTTACTGAGTTCCGCTTTAAACTGTGTCAGAAAAAATAATCTTAATTATGTAAGATAATACTTAAGCAAAACATGGTCAGGTCAAAGTGTCTGAATAATTTTTGTTTTTTATTAATTTTACTGGTAGTCCACTGTATGAATAATTTTTGGGTATAATATGTCACAGTTTACTCTATTTTGCTATCATCACTTATATAAATGAACTATAGTGTCCTGCACCCACTAGTAAAAATATATCAAAAATATCTGAATAATTTTGTATTGACTGTATGCAGTAAAAAAAAAAAAAAAAAAAAAAACTTGATTTTATCAAGTAAAAGAAACAGAACATTAAACCTTTCCCATAAGCGAATTGTACACAAAATGTTATAAGCCTAAGGACATTTCAGCACTTCATGAACATACAGCGAAGATTGTTCAGGGTTTAATGCATTTTTGGTAAACATGTAAAAAAGTTAAGAATGATCACAACTTTGAAGTATTAAGAGCTAAAATCCGTCATTATCTATACTGCAAACTTTAGCTTCAACCCTAACTAAACACACTACAGCAAGATAATCAAGGTCTTCAGGATTACTAGTGACAGAGTTAGGTTAGGTAAAGCTAAAAATCTACATGACACTGGCCCTCCAGGACTGAGAGTTGATATCCATCATCAACATATGATGTGTTTCTGAGGCTACAGTCTTGAAACATGGTTAGTAAAATGAATGAGGTCTACATGAGAAAGTTTATTCCATAACCGTTTGACCTCTTCTCTTCTTTAATTAAAACCGTATATAATGGCATCATTCACTGAGTCACTGCTGTCTTTGGATCGTGTTGCGTAACGCCACAATAAACCTCGCTGTCATCTCCTCACAAATAAAAAGTCAAAGTACAAGTTCAGAGTTCATTTTAGCCATTTTAAGAAAAGACAATACAAAATATCGAAGGGATTAACAGAAACATTTAAAAGTTTAGGTTGGAATTCACGTGTTTAGTCATTTACACTTTTATGATGAAAAGGGATTTTGATCAAGGTGAGTGTCGAGACACTTTACAATTTACTTCCATATTAATATTTTCTCTGAAGGATTTTTTGCATCTTATAATGAATGTGGTTTCTTGAGTATTTAAACAGAAATATCTGCCCGACTCTTCAAAAGTCTAAACAGCATGTGTTAAAGTATGACTAACATGTCTCTATAATTCAGGTGAACAGAGTCACGAGACAGCTGCATTCACCTAAAGGTGTTTAATTACTTTAATTTTTGTTTGTCATTTTAATCCAGAGTCAGTGTTGGAGATCAGACTGGCTGCTCTTCAGCTCCAGCTCCATCATGGATGTCAAACAAACATTCAGAAATGAAAAAAATTCTCCAAGATGCAGGTATATAAACACTTTATTAAATAACATTTGTTTTATTGAAATAGGAGGCACTTTCCAGTGTTTCAAAATGTTGTTATTTTACCTCTTAATTTTATTAAGAAGTAAAACATTCTCAATATGAAGAAAGATCCAGTGATTTAAATGGAGAAACTCAATCTGTTCTGTATTTTTAATTTCAGAACTCAGTGTCTGTGAAGAGTGACGGCTCTATGGATCAACAACAAAAGCTTAGTGGACCTGGGTACACAAATTTCAGGACTGCATTCTTGTCAATGGACAGTCATTCAACTTTAATAAATATTAGTTCAGTTTGCGAATAAACCTCAATCATTAAAGTTTACTTTTAACTTTGGTAACAGTATAGAATTTGTTGATATGGTGGCTGCGTGCTATCTTGTGTTTGTACAGTTCTGGGACGAGCTGCATAAACTCAACCTCTATGCTAAGACTGTGTCTTAAGAACTAATCTTACCAATCTATCAAATTAAACCAATCTACATTTTTAAAGCAACCAACTTAAAAAAAATTATGAGCAGTCTTAAAAAAGAGAGATGTCTAAGGATTTTCGTGCAACTGGCCACTGTGGTCAGAATTAACTGAACTGTAAGTGCAGAATTTAAAATCTTCAGAAATAAATGCAAATGAGCTAATTTTGTACCAGATTATTTCTTTTAAAAACTTATCAACGTGTACATAAAATGTTTAATCGACTAATATTTCCAGTACCAACTATCAGTACCAGTTGCACAAACTGCTTAGACTAGTCTTAGATGTTAGTCATCTAAATGTTTGTTCAAGACCGGTCATAACTTTTATAAATCAGTTACATAAAAAGGTAGATTTGTCACATCTGATCTGTGTTAGTGTTTTGCTTGATCTTTTTGGTTTTGCACTGTTCCTAGTTCAGTTTCCTGTGTTTCCTTTGTCCTAGTTCATCTGTTGTTGATAATGCTCCCACCCTGCCTCCCACCTCCTCTGCCTGTTATGTGTTGGCCAAGGAGGCAGTCTTGTAACCCTCTGCCTGTGCTATCCAGTTCTTCGGCCATCTCCGCTAGCTCCCTTCAGCATTTTGACGACTCCTTTGCTAGCCCTGCTTAGCTGCTCAGATCCGCCTTGGTCTTCCTGTTCACCAGCTCTGCCCTGGTGTGTCGAACCCTTTGGTTCCATCTCAAACCTCCAACTCCGTCACTCCACCTCAGCCCATCGACCAGTCAGCTCCACCCTGGCTCCTCGCTCCCTCGACTCCACATGGGACCGTCGTCCTTCCAGCTCCACCGGGCTTCCTCGTCCCTCCGGCTCTGCCTTGGTCAGTTGTCGCTCTGAGCTCACCACATTTCCAGGCCTTTGTCCGGGCCTCCCTCCCTCCATCGGCTCCATCATGGGCCTTCAGCATGTTAGCACTATTTGGGGTCAATCACTGGCTCCTCCCACCATCATCTCCTCCTGACTTCTCCCTCGTCCTGGGTTGTCCTGTCCGCCAGTCCTACATCCTCCTCCTAAGCCCCTCCTGCCCTCCTCTGTTGGACTTTGTTTCAAGAACATGCTTTTTTTGAAGGCAGGGTAATGTCACGTCTGATGTGTGCTAGTGTTTAGCTTGAATTGGACTTTTGAGTTGGTTTTGCACTGTTCTTAGTTTAGTTTCCTGTGTTTCCTTTGTCCTAGTTCATCTGTTGTTATGGTTTTTGATTTGTTGTCATGTGTTCCACCTGTGTCTTGTTAATTATCTTGTTTAGTCCCCATGTGTCCTGGAGTGTTTATAGCCTTGTGTTTGGTTCAGTCTTTGTCTGATCTTGTCATTGTGTTAGTGGTTGTTCTGTTTCTCGAGATTTGTTTCCTTATAGCCTAAGATGTATGTTCCTGAGTTTATTTTGATTTAAAAAGAAATACTGCTTGCAAATAGTCCAGCTCTTTTGTTTCTGCTTTTTTGCTCCTGCTTCATGACAAGATTAGTTTTGTTTGTTTAGTTAAACCTCCATGTCCATTTCAAAACATCCAGCAACCATACATATATGAATAGGTGCGACACACCCATATTCTACATCTTTCATACTTTTTTTTTTTACAAGTGCAATATAGAAATAAACACTAACAACATGTAACTTGTGCTCCCATCTATTATCAACATGGAGCACTGTGTAAGCAATCATTGTGTGATATAGTCTTTGAAGCTTGAATTAGGCCTGGACACCTTTCCTGATCGAGTGACACCCAGTGGAACTGGATCCTCTTGCCTGGAACTGTCTTTGTTTTGTGGTGTTGGCATGTCATCCATCTTTTGAAGTGTCATGTAGCACCGCAGAGAGACATGGGCACAGACATGGTAGTGGTAGGACAGTATGATTCAGTTACTCATAGAAGGTGGCGGTGGTTCCTTATATAGGTCTTACCATTAGACTGGACAATATAACTGTTTGGTTGAAGGGCCTTTCCAGAAACCTTGGCCATTTTGTCAAACCCACAGGTCATCGCCATCCTTACCTGTCTGCCCAGGCTGCAGAGGCAAAAGGCATCTGTTAGATTTGTCATGGCTTATCTTTCCCTTTTGTCTAAGAGTGAACAAAGCCACCTGGACATTAGTCTTAACTCTCAAAGTGAGTTGGGATTGGAACCATGGGGATCAGAGACCTGGTGTGTCGGGACAATAGATGTTGCACTGGTTGAGCAAGGCTGCGTAAATGTCAGAACCATCACATGCACACTTTTCTAGGAGATGGTTTGCAGACCTGACACCATGCTCTGCCAGACCATTGGACCTAGGGTAATTGGGACTGCTTGTGACATGCTGAAAATCCCACTGGTGAGCAAAGTAGAGGTCTTCACGGGTCCACTTGGATCTGAAAACCTGAGGTCCAACCTGATACTCAAGCAGGTTCAGGTCCAAAACTTCAACAAGTGCCTCGGACACAGGTCGGGTTCGGTATTAGTGGCATCGGGTCTCGGGTATAATTTAAAATAAACGTCCTTTTTCTGAATGGACCCGAACTTTAATCATAGGCAAATAACATTACGTCAAAAGTGATAGGACGTAAGAGGTTACAGTGATAAATGTTATGGACATTTAAGCACATCAGCGCATACTTGCACGTTCATATTAAGTGCATTTTTGAGAAACGCACATAGAAAAGGAACAAACGTTTGTAACCTCGCACACAGAAATCTATCTTATAGCTATGAGATACATCAGGAAAAGCCACTCACTTCATTACATTTCATGCAGGGCTTTTCTTTTTTGTGTGCAGAAGCCCTTCGCTGGGGATGAGGTCAAATAGCTGCAGGCAACATTAGCAAAACCATGATTTATTAGGCTATCAATTTTTATCGAGCTATCATGTTTATTTTTCAGATCTCAGAAATAACGTGCATTCGTTGGGCAGGCAATAATATAAAGTATTGCTTAATAAATAAATGAAAGTAGCCTAATAGAGCAGCCAGTGGCCAAATCATTCAGCAGGACACCGGGATTTTTCCGGTCCGACTGCGGGGCTGCAGGCTGTACACACATCAATACTGTTTACGTTCGTCTCCAGTCGAGTTAAAAAATAGGCTAAATGCCTAACCATGTGGTTTCATGTGCCTGTCGTTTAGTGAACTGAATGCCAGGATGACCTTGATGAAGATTTGTTAAGTAGTGTTTCTGGAGAGAGTGAGGGATTACATACCTCTGACCACGCAGAATCAAGCCATCATCCACTTTCAATTCATCCCTCATAGCATAAAACAGGCGGATGTCATGTTATGATGTCCTTATATAATGGCCTCCAAGGCATTTGCAGACAACATCTGCCTGTGTGCTTTGCCCAAGTTCTTTAATCCTTTTGGATGACAACACCCCTTCCATAGCTAGCCCATCATAAGCCACTTTCCACAGAAATTACCTGGAACGATTTGTCTACCATCAACTTTTTTCTACCAGACCTGTTGCTGTCTGCTTTTCCATCGCGGTCTGAAGTACCATGAAGATTAGGCAAATGTAGGCAAAACTGCATGCGACGTATAAGCTTAATAAAGCCTGAACCTCATTGTAGGTCCATTGGTCGTATTTTTTAAACTCCTTCGTTGATTTGAATAGTAAACAACTCTTACTGCACGCACTGCAACAGACTTGAAAAAAACGGTGGTTGAAATAAAACTATGCGTGGAGTCAACCAATCAAAATGCTGCATAGACTGAACCATTCAGTGCCCAAGTCCCACCCAAGAAAGTTCTTGAACTTTGAAAAAATACTACCTCACGAGCAGAGACTTTGCGGTCGAAACACACTGAGTACCAGTTCCTGGGGAAAGTTCCTGCGGTGGAAATGCAGGTATAGTCCTCAATGGCTTCGGGACTGTCTATAGTGGGGAGGTGTACACGTGAAAGTGCATCCGCAACAAACAGTTCACAGTCTCTTTTATAGATCACATTCAGATGATAGTGCCGAAGCTTGAGCATCATTCACTGGATGCACATTGAGCACCAATGCTGTGTGCAGAGGCTTTCTCAGGATGGTTAGGAGGGGCTGATGATCCGTCTCCACAGTCACCGGGCGGCCATAGATATAATCATGGAATTTTACACAAGACTAATCCCAAGAGTTCTCAACTCATGCATAGCACGCTTCAGTGTCAGTGAGAGATCTTGATGCACATGCAAAAGGCCTGCCATCCTGAAGACAGACTGCTCCTGAGAGCATGCCTGGAAGCATCAACAGACAATGTCACTGGCTTGTGCACATCAAAATAGGACAGGTGGACTTGTGTCCACAGCATTGGTCATTGCCAAGAAACCTCTGCAAGCCATGTTTGTCTTCTGGGGTAGGCATCTGGCTGATGGCCATGGTTTTTTTCTGGGTCAGGCTTGACACCTTTCTTAACATCTCAATCCACTATGTGTAATAGCAGTTTTCCCTCTGAAAGAACTATGTCTGAATTGCCCAGTGTCTGAATTGTTTAATCACAATTGGCTATCAGATTTACTCTGACTGATCGATTTGGGCATTGAGGTCAACGCACTGCAATGTGGATGAAGACATAACATTGCATTTAGCTCCAGTGTCTATTTTCAGCTTTTCCTGCATGTTACAGGTTGTTGAGAGAGTGGCGAATATTTCACCGTTGTTTGCATGCAGGTCCACACTTTCACAATGACAATAATCTTTTTCTCTCTGTAGTTTTTTTTCACCAGTTCCACTAGATGGTGACTATATTTTGGAACCTATATTTTGAGGCTTGGATCTACAACACTTGGCATTGTGATTCTATTTGTTGCAAAAGTTGTTGTGTTTGTTAAAAGCTGGGCATTTGTTGTGCTCAATAGTGTGCTCACCCCAACAATTGTTACATCACCTTTTGTTCTGCTGCACTGCAAACACTTCAGCCTCTCTCTTGAGCTCCTTAGTACCCCTTTCAGACACTCAAACAGCATACATATTCTGATTGCTGATTCTAATATAAAGTATTCCCTTAAGAAGTATTTCCCTTAATAGTTGAGCACGAGCTGCATCATCGAGGATGCCTGATGAAATCACTACTGAGATGCGACAGCTGTGTCTGATTCGTGAACAAGCTGATTCTTTTTAATTCACCGGTAAAATTGTTTCTTAAATCACACTGAACGATTCCCACCGTGGTCTCATTTAGATCCGCTTCTTACCTGTCCTTCTTTTCCACTTCTTTCGTGCCATGATTACACTACCTTAGTTGAATTTGACAATAAACATCAACAATAAACATTCATTTAATTTATTTTGATGCGGTTTCTGCTTGCAAATCTTCCTTTGGCATTGGTGGAGGGGAAAAAAAGAAACTTATGGTGAGGGGCGCGGTGCTCAAAAAAGAAAACTCGAAAACTAATCTTGTTCGACATAATAACTCGTTATTTTTACATAACTCATTATTCTATATCAAGTTTAATAAAAGACGCAAGAATACTCAGCAACTTCAGTGGGCAGCAATAGCAAGTCGTCTCACAAAACTGGCTTTTTACCGTGATCGCCGTGGGTTTGAATCTGCCTTTTGCCTCATATCACATTTTCAATAAAGCGTATGTGGCACTGTCTACTGATATTTGCACTGCAAATGATTATATTTATTAAAATTATTAAATGGATGCTGCCTTATTGGGAGAATAAAAACCCACCCAACACCTTCCCCTAACCCTACCCAGTAAATACTTTTAATATTATTAAACACTCGTTAGGCAGTTTATTCCCACTTTTACCCACGGACGAACACGGTAAAAGCTAAAAGGTAAATAAAATGAACTGCGAGACAACTCGCTACTGCTTCGCCACTGAAGATGTTGAATTTTTGTGCTTTATATAGAATAACGAGTTATGTCGAAACAGCGACTTAATATCTTGAAATAATGAATTATGTCGAAATAACGAGATAGTATGTCGAAATAATGAGTTATGTCAAAATAACGTCTTTTTATGTCAAAATAACGACTTAAAGGGGGGGTATCACACACAGTTTCTGCCAATCTCATGTTAATCTTGAGTACCTATAGAGTAGTAGTGTATCCAAAAAGTCTTTAGTTTAATCATATTTATAAAAGATAAATACGCTGTACTGAGTATTTCCGAAAACACTCGAGTGCCTGGAGGCGTGTCGTGTGAGCAGCTTTTGTGTAGAGATCGTCTACAAGCTATCAATGGTCAGCTAAACAACTGTATTTAAACACACAATACACCATCGCATTATCCATGGATAGCTTTTGAATCACTATAATGAATACAGCGTATAATGAATGATGAATAATGAATTTATGAATTCACTACGTTCGTATTGTTTACATTATATGCACTTAGGCGCCTATTGCCAACAAAACAGACATTTGAAGCAGTTTTACTCACCACCTGCTGTTTCGAACGGATCATTACCGCTGTGACCACTCCATCTTTCAGTTTCAAACGATCTGTAAATCCAGTGTGGAACTGGGTCTTGTTTATGAAACCATAAGCGCCGATCCCAAAGGGGTTGAACAGCCACGGAAAAACACAAGAAATTCTCCATTCATTTTAACCAATAAAAACGCGATTGTAACTATCAGTTTCTATGGTTATTTTAATAACAAATATCAAGAGCGCATCAATGTATTGCGTGAGAACAAAACTCTAAGCTCCTCTTAACGCTGGGTTCTTTGGGAAACAAGGTTATCATTCCCTCACAACCAAAAACACAATTCTTTGGTGACATTGTTGATTTTGTGCAGTCCTGTGACCTGTGCAGCGCTGCCGACGACTTCCGTAAACCCAACCGCACGTTGTTAGGTACACTATTGCTCTCTCGCTCTGTTCGGCGTGTGCACGAGCCCTTCCGGGAGAAGTGCCCGTACAAGGAATGTCCGCTCTCATTTACGTCACTCGGACCGATGCTCGAAAAAGAAAATCTGAAAGCTGTGACGATTTGGAAGAGAATTTTTGGAACATAAATGCTCCGTCATACGTCCAACTCATGTTTTGAAACTTTGGCAATGTTTAGCTTGAGAATCCAACTCTTTAACAGAAATAAGTCAGAATACATGAAATAGCATTATATCCCCCTTTAATATCTTGAACAAGTTATGTCGAAATAAGTTTTCCTTTTTTCCCCCCACCATGCGGTTCAGGGCTTCCGTAGTACGGTCATAAAGATTTGTGAAAATTTTAAAACATACAAAAGGATCATATGAAATAGTAAGAATATAAAAGCAATATAAGTATTACTTTTTTTTTCTTTTTTTTTTTTTTTACTTTTCCAAAATTTTCAGAAAAGGTGTGTACCCTCCTTGAAATAAAAAAAAATAAAAACAATTGTTTCATATCATCCCTGGGAAAATGATCAAGAACTGAGTAGGGCTGTTTAGATGAATTGATGTTGAAGAGTTATACATTTAAAGTTGAAAACAATAAAACTGAAGTTCTGTTATCTTACCAGTGAAGTCTTCCACAGTGTGGAAGTATGGAAAAGGTGACTTGTGAATGTGTCTTTGAGCAAGCACATTGTTAATAAGTTCCTTCACAACAGTGTAAAAGTTGTTGGTAGAATGAAGGTAATGAGAACAATTTTATCAATCTCAATTTCTCTTCATGATGTTTAAGGTCAGACCTGCCACCACCTGTCCCTAAGAAGCCTTCAAGTTTTGATTTCAGGTCAGTAACATTAAGGCATTTTGTTTGTTGTAGATGCAAAAATGGGTCATCACACTTTACATTATTAAGAACTGACACAATTTATGAATCTGATAATATGTTCTGTGTCATGATACATCCACTACTTTATCTAATGTGGTATTTTAATTTTATAGCTGTTTACAGCCAGGTTTCTGTCAAACACAGAACATAGGTTATGATCTGTGATCATATACAAAAAGTGCTTTTGTGGATAGGCAGCCAATATTCAGCACCCCAAGCTTTATTATTTGTTCATCTGTATTATATCTGTTTTTCATTTCTTGGACATCAATTACATTTATTATTATTATTATTATTATTATTATTATTATTATTATTTTATATTTACTGGTTTGGGGAATAGATACAGTCTCTATATTATGATATCTAGGTAAAAGAGTCTCTGTTTGTTGGGATTTATCTCTTCTGTGACATGAGACAACTAGAAGTTGGTCAGTTTAGCCAGTCTGTCTGCTTCCTGACCTGAGCCCCAGTTAGTTAAGCACCAATGCTAAGGGTACGTTTACACGACAGTGCTGTTAAAATGATCCCTGTTCACACAGATATGCGAAAACAAGTAAAAATGCTGTATTATGCATGCCAGGCCAGTAGTTGGCGATGTCACTTTGTAAAGAAAGATGTGCCTGCGCACATACGCAATCTTTTACACAGCACTCACGGCAAACACGCATTCTTATAAACTAAACACGTAATATGCATGTGCATGCCGTCACCATTTTTACAGATCCGCATAAAAATCTTACGTTTTTAGCTGAAAACAGTGTCATGTAGACAACCCCTCATGTGCCATATTACTAGAGAGATGAGCGGCACCATCCCAGGAGTGATGAATACCATTTCTTTTTAACAGGTCAGGTCTGCCCCAAAAACTTGTCCACTTATCCATAAAACCTGTTATTCTGCGGACAACACTTAGACCCCAAATATTTTGAGCGGGAGGATGGAGAATATAAAATTGTAAAATAAATAAACATTCAAAGTATCAACTTATGTTTAATAATTTAATACTACAGTGCTCTTTGTAGCTGAATGCTTCATATTTTACAATTGTTCACTTTTCCTGATCTTCAAGTTTTTCTGAGTGGAGGACAGTGGTTTCCAGGATAAACAGCACCCTTATGTATCCACAACTGGGGTGCATCATGGACCCATCAAAATACCTCTTTTCTAAAATAATAATAATCATTTTTAACCAGTGGCACTAATCAACAAATTGTTAATGTCTTTAAATCATTAAGTAGTTAATGGTCTATGTTATTTAAAGTTAATTTTGCCTCTATTACAGTTCAGTCCAGCAGAGGAAATCATCTGATTCAGAACTTCGTCGTGTGTCTCTGAAGAGTAACAACTCTATGGGTCAACCATTAACATTTAGTGAAGACACATGTCCTGGTAACAGGTATAACATATAATCATTTTTAACCAGTGGCACTAATCAACAAATTGTTAATGTCTTTTAATCATTAAGTAGTTAATGGTCTATGTTACTTAAAGTTAATTTTGCCTCTATTACAGTTCAGTCCAGCAGGGGAAATCATCTGATTCAGAACTTCGTTCGTGTGTCTCTGAAGAGTAACAACTCTATGGGTCAACCATTAACATTTAGTGAAGACACATGTCCTGGTAACAGGTATAACATATAATCATTTTTAACCAGTGGCACTAATCAACAAATTGTTAATGTCTTTTAATCATTAAGTAGTTAATGGTCTATGTTACTTAAAGTTAATTTTGCCTCTGTTACAGTTCAGTCCAGCAGAGGAAATCATCTGATTCAGAACTTCGTCGTGTGTCTCTGAAGAGTAACAACTCTATGGGTCAACCATTAACATTTAGTGAAGACACATGTCCTGGTAACAGGTATAACATATAATCATTTTTAACCAGTGGCACTAATCAACAAATTGTTAATGTCTTTTAATCATTAAGTAGTTAATGGTCTATGTTACTTAAAGTTAATTTTGCCTCTGTTACAGTTCAGTCCAGCAGGGAAATCATCTGATTCAGAACTTCGTCGTGTGTCTCTGAAGAGTAACAACTCTATGGGTCAACCATTAACATTTAGTGAAGACACATGTCCTGGTAACAGGTATAACATATAATCATTTTTAACCAGTGGCACTAATCAACAAATTGTTAATGTCTTTTAATCATTAAGTAGTTAATGGTCTATGTTACTTAAAGTTAATTTTGCCTCTATTACAGTTCAGTCCAGCAGGGGAAATCATCTGATTCAGAACTTCGTTGTGTGTCTCTGAAGAGTAACAACTCTATGGGTCAACCATTAACATTTAGTGAAGACACATGTCCTGGTAACAGGTATAACATATAATCATTTTTAACCAGTGGCACTAATCAACAAATTGTTAATGTCTTTTAATCATTAAGTAGTTAATGGTCTATGTTACTTAAAGTTAATTTTGCCTCTGTTACAGTTCAGTCCAGCAGAGGAAATCATCTGATTCAGAACTTCGTCGTGTGTCTCTGAAGAGTAACAACTCTATGGGTCAACCATTAACATTTAGTGAAGACACATGTCCTGGTAACAGGTATAACATATAATCATTTTTAACCAGTGGCACTAATCAACAAATTGTTAATGTCTTTTAATCATTAAGTAGTTAATGGTCTATGTTACTTAAAGTTAATTTTGCCTCTATTACAGTTCAGTCCAGCAGGGGAAATCATCTGATTCAGAACTTCGTCGTGTGTCTCTGAAGAGTAACAACTCTATGGGTCAACCATTAACATTTAGTGAAGACACATGTCCTGGTAACAGGTATAACATATAATCATTTTTAACCAGTGGCACTAATCAACAAATTGTTAATGTCTTTTAATCATTAAGTAGTTAATGGTCTATGTTACTTAAAGTTAATTTTGCCTCTGTTACAGTTCAGTCCAGCAGAGGAAATCATCTGATTCAGAACTTCGTCGTGTGTCTCTGAAGAGTAACAACTCTATGGGTCAACCATTAACATTTAGTGAAGACACATGTCCTGGTAACAGGTATAACATATAATCATTTTTAACCAGTGGCACTAATCAACAAATTGTTAATGTCTTTTAATCATTAAGTAGTTAATGGTCTATGTTACTTAAAGTTAATTTTGCCTCTGTTACAGTTCAGTCCAGCAGGGGAAATCATCTGATTCAGAACTTCGTCGTGTGTCTCTGAAGAGTAACAACTCTATGGGTCAACCATTAACATTTAGTGAAGACACATGTCCTGGTAACAGGTATAACATATAATCATTTTTAACCAGTGGCACTAATCAACAAATTGTTAATGTCTTTTAATCATTAAGTAGTTAATGGTCTATGTTACTTAAAGTTAATTTTGCCTCTGTTACAGTTCAGTCCAGCAGGGGAAATCATCTGATTCAGAACTTCGTCGTGTGTCTCTGAAGAGTAACAACTCTATGGGTCAACCATTAACATTTAGTGAAGACACATGTCCTGGTAACAGGTATAACATTTCTATAAATGATATGATAATTACAACATTTTTACACTAAAACATCAGATTCATCTGAACTCAGCTCTGTCTCTGAAGAGTGATTGGTCTATGGATCAACCACTAAACCTTAGTGGACCTGGGTAAACAAGAGTAAAAACTTGAAGGATTAGTTAAATTCAGAATGAAAATTTCCTAGTAATCTACTCACCCCCATTTCATCCAAGATGTTTATGTATTTCTTTCTTCAGTCAACAAGAAATGATGGTTTTTGAGGAAAACATTCCAGGATTTTTCTCCATATAGTGGACTTCACTGGGGTTCAACGGGTTGAAGGTCCAAATGTCAGTTTCAGTGCAGCTTCAAAGAGCTCTACATCAGGGGTTCTTAACCTTTTTGATGTCGGGGCCCAAATTTTACAGTACAAAGTGGCCCAGGGCCCATTCAAATATTAGCACTGTATTGGTTTATTGATCTCACCCTTGATTTGATTTGTATTCAGTAACTAAATGAAATCCACTTGCAGTTTAACAGTTTATTATCCATGTGTATGTAAACCTGCACATATAACGAGATGCCAAACACAAAACAATTCATGGAACAAATCAATCTGCATCAAGAACAAATGTAAAGGCTCAAATCAGGCATATTAACACAAAAATCAGTTAGATTTGACAAATTTTACTTACAAAAATAGAAAATGTATATAAATAAAAATAAATAAAATAAAAACAATAAAATGTGTTGCTAAAGTAAACAAATTCCAAATAATATTTTTCAAATTAAATAAAGTTGTAAATGAAAATTGAAATAAAGTGCAAATGAAAAAATATAGCTTTATAATCTGCAAAATAATTTGATAATTGTTTCAGCAGTCTACATTTTTGCATGGCAGAACCTGAAGTTGCTCTTCATATCTGTTATAAATGAACAATAACAGTCACAACAGTCCAATTTGAACAAGCTACAACTCCCTATTTATGTTCCCCTCTTAATGAGACACTTGGGCCTGCTTCACAGACATTATCAGATCCAGCCTGGGTGGAATGGGGGAAAGGCTCACTCTCAGAGTAGCCTCCAGTGTTGCTTTGAGTCTGTTTCGGGCCCTTGGTCTTAGTTGTGGCCACAGTGGAGAATTCTGATTCACACAGGTATGTAGTTGTGAATGCGAGGAGTAGTTTCACAGCCCTCAGTGCTAGACATGGGTACTCTTTTGAGACAGCAATCCAGAAGGAGCCCAGATCCAGTTTGCCCCACTGCAACTTTAAAGTACTGTCAGTGGCTACTTCCAGAAGCTGGGATTCCAGATGTGAGGGCAAAGCAACATCATTTTTAGTGGGATCCACAGAAAATGGGTCCGCAATCCACAGGTATCCCTCTCTGGGATCCTCAGGAAAGTAGTCATCAAATTTCACTGCCAGTTGTGAGAGGTGCTGTGAGACTAAGTCACTAATCTTCACCTGGGGGGAGTTTTCCAAAATGTCAGACAAAAGGGGAAACATGTCCATCCTTTTTTCCTGAGCCCTCTTAATCCACAAAGCAAGTTTTCTCTTAAAAGCTTGAACTTTATCTGCAACAACAAATATGTTGCTATTTCTCCCTTGAAGTGAGATATTCAGCTGGTTCAGCAGTGAAAAAATGTAGGCAAGTTTAGCTGTGAACTGTGCATTGGCGTAATAATGTGCAAAAGGAGAATTTCTCTCAGTGAGAAAAGATAGGACCTCATTCCTCAGTTCAAACAAACGTTTGAGGACCAGTCCTCTTGAGAGCCATCTCACCTCACTGTGATAGAGCAGCTGGACATGATCTGCTTCCAAGCCTTCACAAAGTTTGGCAAAACATCTGGAGTTCACAGCATTATTTTTAATGAAGTTTATGGTTTTCACACTTACATCCATCACCTCATGTAACTCTGGTGACATTTCTTTTGCCGTAAGGCTTTCACCGTGAAGAAAACAGTGGGTCCATTTAGCTTCTGGGGCACGATCAAGTATCTGCCTGACGACACCGAGATGCCTGCCTGTCATTGACGCTGCACCATTGCTGCACACCCCAACACAGTTCTGCCAGTCAAGGCCGTTCTCTTTGAAGTAGTTATCCATGCAGCGGAAACATTCCTGAGCCGTAGTCCGTGTCGGTAGCTCTCCACAAAACAGTATGTCTTCGTGCAAACTACTGTCCCAGCGATAGCGAACAAAAACCAGTAGCAGTGCATCATTTGTGACGTCGGTAGACTCGTCTAGTTGTAAAGAGAAAAATGGGCTGCTTTTTATTCTTTCTAGCAACTGATGCTGTATGTCTGTGGCCATGTCCGCGATACGGTGACTAACAGTGTCGTTTGAGAGTGGGATGGTTAACAGCTTTTTTGCAGCAGCATCTCCAATCATCTCATGGCACATATCTACAGCGGCAGGTAAAACCAACTCTTCCGCTATCGTGAATGCTTTTGTAGTCTGTGCCACTCGTCTGGCTACGAGGTAGCTGGCTTTCAAAGCGCATTTAGAATTTCCAGTCAGTGCCACAACAGACCTTTTCTGCATCTGAAGCCCATTTTCTTTTCTCTTGAAAAATTCCACCGACTTTCCCACAAGCGATGGATGTTTGGTTTCTAGATGCCGCTTTAGTTTTGAAGGCTTCAGTGCTTCGTTGGACAGCATTAGCCCACACTCCACACACTGGGCTCTCGGCTCTGCCTTATCACCTCCATTCACAAATCCGTACTTAATGAAGTCGGGATTGTATTTGCGGCAAAATCTTGACTTTTGGGGCGGGTTGGCGCAACTTTTGTCTCCACTTTTCTTTTAAAAATTTCTCCATAACTTTTACTACAGGCTACAGTTGACTGAGTGTCTTCTGCTTATTAGCGCTTGTTTAACAACTAACTGAGGCATTACTGCCACTAGTGGTGGGATGGTGTATTGTAACTGTCTCATGGATAACAGTGGTCATTCTGGTGTCTTCAATTGATAATTTGTTTGGTCCCGCGGCCCTCGCGGCCCACAGGTGAAAAACGTAAAGTTTTTTGCAGCCCTCCAGGTGGCGCTCGCGGCCAGTGAAGTCCACTATATGGAGAAAAATCCTGGAATGTTTTCCTCAAAAACCTTCATTTCTTTTCGACTGAAGAAAAAAAGACATAAACATTGTGGATGACATGTTTATCTTTCAGACCCACTTTCTGGACAATTCACTCATAACCTTTTATTGTACTGCACTCAACAAACCACTCAGAACACAACTTTCCTGTGTTGGTCCTCGAGGAACTTTTCGAGAATTTGTGGAGCAAGCATTGCCAGTTCTACTGCCTTACCGAGCGTTTTGTATCCACTGTCTGTTTACCTTGTGTATGACCATTTGCCTGCTTTCTCTGATTACTGATTATTGGATTTCCATTTTTGACTTGGCTGCCTGTTTGAATTGCTTTTGTGTTTGACCATCTTGCCTGCCTTTTCGACACCTGCCTTTGGATTTCCCCTTGAACTGTTTGCCTGTTGGACTGTTTTTGTGGTTTTGACCCTTTGCCTGGCTTCACGCTCCTTTTGGACTGTTCCTAATAAACTTCAGCACATGGATTCCAACACGGCTTCCGCCTCCTCATTACAGAATACTTCGCCTACAATGAATCCAGCAGAAGTTTCTGAGCTTCAAGCAGCTTTTGCTTATCAAAGTGAAGTGCTTAAAGGATACTAGGAACAGCTCGACAAACTCCAGTCTGCCAACGAATACCTGACCCACTACATTTGATCGCTTCCTCCACCCATGTCGCAAATGGTAAGCTTTGCTATGCCTGATAAGTTTGACTGTTCTGTTGAACAGTGCAGAGGGTTTATTCACCAGGTGGAGATTTGTTTTGATAACCAGAAGGACAAGTTTAATTCTGATGAGAAAAAATGTGCTTTTCTGATGACACTACTCTCTGGGAAAGCGATCGATTGGGCCGCAGCGGTTTGGGAGACTGATTTCATGTTTAGAACTTCCTATGATTACTTTATTCATCAGCTACGAGATGTGTTTGAATATCCCGCTGGGGGCAGGGATATATCAGCACAACTACTTCAAATGTCTCAGGAAAACCGTACCGCTGCAGAGTATGCCATTGAATTCAGAACGCTCGTGGCTCAGAGTAGGTGGAACGATGCTTCATTGAAGGCTGTGTTTCAACAAAGTCTCAATGCTGATCTACAAACTGAACTGGCCTGTAAGGGTGAGAATTCTTCATTTTCTGAGTATGTGACACTTGCAGTCAGAATTGATAACTTAATGAGAAATGCTCCCAAGAGGAAATCGGCTCGATGGTCACAGTCAAGCACTCCTACCATACATCAGCTTCACCATGTTCCTCAGCTCACTTCACTACCTGAATCAAGGCCAAGTCAGGAACCTATGCAACTGGGGTTCTCCAGGCTCTCTGAGGAGGAGAGAATTCGACGGCAACAGCTCAACCTCTGCTATTACTGCGGTGAAGCAGGCCACCACAGCATGGAATGCCCTCACAAGGCCCAGAAAACCAACAAGAATACTACCCGGGTAAATATTGAACAGTTTTCTCTCCTCCATATCAAGTCACTTACCTTTCCTGTTCGGCTGACTACTGAAAATATTTATATTGATTCAAAAGCGCTGATCGACTCTGGAGCAGCCCTGAACCTTATTCATAAAGACCTCATCACTAAATTCAACATTCCAACTCAACCGTGCACATCACCTATCAAGATCAGCGCTGTTAACGACGCACCCATAGGAGATGGAATCACCCAACAAACACAACCCCTTACACTTCATATCGGATTGTTCCATCAAGAGGCCATATCTCTCTATGTCATTGACTCAACCAGACATGAAATCATCCTTGGCTTTCCCTGGTTATCTATCCATGATCCAGTTATCTCCTGGCATTATGGTGAGCTGACTCATTGGTCTGAATTTTGCCTAGCCCATTGCATGCACTCCACTGTAACCCAACCATGTCTCACTACAAGCATTGAAAGCCCAGACACCAAGCAAACCACAAAGATTCCAGCCTGTTATAATGACCTGACCGAAGTGTTTAGTAAAGCTAAAGCCACACAACTTCCACCTCATCGATCATGGGACTGCGCCATTGACCTGTTGCCCAATGCCATGCCCCCTTAAAAGTAAAGTGTATCCTCTATCACATGGTGAAACCCAGTCTATGGAGGAGTATATAGAAGAGGCCATGGACAATGGGTTTATCCGCCCCTCGACATCTCCAGCTGCTGCAGGGTTTTTCTTTGTAGAAAAGAAGGATGGAGGCTTACGCCCATGTATTGACTACAGAGGACTGAATAATGTCACAGTCAAGTTCCGTTACCCCCTTCCACTGGTTCCTGCAGCCCTAGAACAGCTACAGTAGGTGGCCATCCAAAACGGTGTTTCTACCGCCGCCGCCGCGTCGCAAAGTGCATTTGCAGCTTTTGACCGCTGAGTGGCGCTTTAACCACATGTTATCCAACAAATGCATCAAAGCACGTTTATCTTTATGCAAAATGTCAATTTTCTCACATATTAGGCCTATATTTATCACACATTTTTTATTTATATTTTAAACTCCTTTAATAAAACAGCATGGATTTTTGACACGCACATTCTTTGTTATTCATTACCTGTCCTTTATTTGACAGATAACTTCTTAGGAAAAATATAGCCTATCTGTTTGGACACTGATTAAGAAATTGTTGCGTGTTTCATGAATTACATCCTTTATTTTAGTAAAACGTGAGTCACTGAATAATTTCGCTCCCATTATTAAGGCACGATTTAGCTAAATCATTGAAACTAAAAAAGAATGGACGGATTAATAAAACGTCATAAAAAACTGCAACTCCTGCAGCCACGTTTAAATGCAGGAGTGTATTCTATTCTTTAAAATATAAAATATCAAATTCAGAAACAACACATTACAGCGGATAGATCGCCTCTTATTTAACACAGACCTACGAATTTATTATCGAATTGAGATATTTCTTTCTTTTTAGGTACAATTATTCGCTGAGTTTAAGTTCATTTTTGAGACGTTTCAGATACAGAAGTAGACCATTTGTAGTCTTGCATCAATCTGTAGGCTATCGCCAAAAATGACGGAAGGCCTGTTTTAAGTTAAGTTGTTTCAGCTGTCATGAGGAGAAAATCCATCAGAACGCGCCGGCGCTTTCGTCGACCAGAGGGATAAAAATTTAGCCAATTTAGTTTCATATTTATATTTAAATATTGGGATATAACCTAATATAATTTTTTTTAAAGATGTCACCAATGTTGATTATGAAAAGTGAATAGCATGACGGATGCGCAATGTCGGGAGACAAATGTAGCGGGTCAGACATACGTTTGACCACTTCATGAAGTTTTGTTTTACAGTAAGTCTTTCTTTAAAGTGAATTTCGTTTTGTAGAAATTGTATCTTAATTTCAATCAATGTTTCATCAACCAATTGCCTATATTTAATAATTAGGAAGAAAACCAAGAACGTCGGGTGTGGAATGGATTGCGTAACAAACGAACCCATGTTTCCACGGCCTTTGAATAAGGCTGAATCAATATACGTATTTCTGTTTTAATTAAATTTATTAAATACATGTCTTTATTACTTAATTAATTGATAAGATGTTTTGGTCTAACAATATATTTTAGCTGGTCTAAATTCTAAGTTAGACACAAATTTGCGTTAGGCCAGGCTATATAAGGTTCCCTTCTACAAGCGTAAATTGCTGTTTCGGCCGCAAATTTTCAGTAATTTCGATCGGTGCATCAAATGATATAGGCCTAAACTAAATTCATGTATTTACAGTAAAAGAATAAAGAAATAGCCAAACTCTAGACTTATTGGTGGATATTTAGTTTGGGCAATATATAATAATAATAATAATAATAATAATAATATCTCAGCAAAGACCGAACATATTTATTTGTCTCGGCACATGACCGCTAACAGTAACAAAGTAGCACAGTGCATCAAAGCTCGCTGTTGTCTTGGCTACCTTACAAACGGCGATGGAAACAACAGTGAATTTTTCCCCCTTTTGTGGTAATTTAGCACTATTTTCTATGGTATTCTGCTTGCATTTTTGGGCTTCAGTTGGATGCTTTATTTTCATCTTTAGTCAATTGAGTTCAGTTCTAAAAAAAGCAAAGGCTTTGGTGGTGCGGGGGTGTCCCGTATGCCCATGATGTAATGGTAGTACATCGCTTACAAAGGGTTCATGTTAACTACTGTATGATTATCAGATGATTTTAATGTGTTAATGTTTCAACTATCGTGCAGTTATAGCTATGTAACAATATGATAAACTGCAAGTGTGCAGTTTGTATCCATTAACACGCTCATAAACATTACAAAAAGAAATGTCATGCCATAAGCTACACAATTACGAACAAAAAAAAACGTTGATATCCCAATAATCAACATTTTGTTATTCGACAAGTGCTAGGCTATTAAGATAAAAGGTTTCAGCTATAGATAGTTTGCGCCTAATCTGACTCTCCACAATGGGCTACACAATATTTTATAGGCCTATTTGTATTTTGACTGCAGTTAGAGCAAAATGACGAGAACATGTTTAACATTGGAAGTTTAAGATTCTTTATTAAATATTCTTACTTTTTGCAAAACACATAGGCATCTGTACATTGTACCTCTATAACATCATAACACAAATCATTAAATTACAGTTCAAATGAACCGTACAAACCCAATCTTGTTTTTTGCTATTTATTTAGGCCTATTTATTTATATCAGCAGATCTGTGTTGATTCAGTTCATTTCAATAACTGCTGATGTTGCAAACTGTGGTTAAGCTGTAAAGCAGCTCGAAAGAATTGACCAAGATATGTAACATTATGGCTCCGTATTATTAGAACAATAACTGTACAGAATCTTTACTGCCATCCAATGTTCCTTAAAGACAAAGAAATAAAATAAAAATGTTAAAGAAAAACAAACAAAAACAACAAACCGATTGTGTTCCTTTTATATATCAATGTATAATATTTACATTATCTTGTGTGTATAAAAAGCACTCACCCAACCTAACGGTGCTTGCTCTGCAACACTTGACAAGTTTGAGATAGGGGGAATTCGGGCACTTTGTTTAAAATGTTTGTCACCAAAGCCATTAATCCAGAGGGTGGGAGACTCAAAATATTAGCCTAAGCTATGCGCATGACAGACCTTTTTGCAATCTTGGTGCTTTTTGTTAATTTTAACATCCTGATCTGATCATATGAAATAAGCTGACGAAATACACAATTGTTAGACTCTGTTATGAGTATTTGCAGTAAGTTTCTTTATTTGTTTGTGTTATGGGGATTTGCAGTGTTTTGCAGTGTTTCACGCTCCACTCCAGAAGTTCCGAATGGGATCAACCCTCCCCCCGCGCGTTTGCCAGCGCCTGCTGCTGCCGAGCAGAGTATGTGCGAAGTTTTGACTGGAGCGAGGAGGGATTTTTTTAAAAGTCGGAGCGTCGTGGTTTTTTGTTTGTTTTTTGTTTTTTGTTTTTTTAATCTGCAAGAAATGTTATGAGTTTGGCGTGTGGTAGGAAAAAAAAGTTTGCACAATAAGCCACTACGCAAATTTGTGTCTAACTAGACCAGCTAAAATATAGTGTTCGACCAAAAACATCTTATCAATTATTTAAGTAATACAGACATGTAATAAAGTAATAAATAAATTTAATTAAAACAAAAAGACGTATATTGATTCAGCCTTATTTAAAGGCCGCAGAAACATGGTTTCATTTGTTACGCACTTCAATCCATTCCACACCCGACATTCTTGGTTTTCTTCCTAATTATTAAATATAGCCAATTGGTTGATGAAACATTGATTGAAATTAAGATACAATTTCTACAAAACGAAATTCACTTTAAAGAAAGACTTACTATAAAAAAAAACTTAATGAAGTGGTCAAACTTATGTCTGACCCGCTGCATGTCTCCCGACATTGCGCATCCGTCATGCTATTTTCATAATGAACATAGGTGAAATTAAAAATAATAATAATAGGAAATAGCCCAATATTAAAATATAAATATGAAACTAAATTAGCTACATTTTTATCCCTCTGGCCGACGAAAGCGCCGGCGCGTTCTGATGGATTTTCTCCTCATGACAGCTGAAACAACTTAAAACAGGCCTTCCGTCATTTTTGGCGATAGCCTACAGATTAGTGCAAGACTACAAATGGTCTACTTTTATTTGTGTACGCTCACAATAACAACAAAACCTTGTACTTTTGAAAAATAAAATAAAATAAAATAAAAAACAGGGTGCGCTTTCAGCTGTCTCTCTGCGAGAATCTGAAACGTCCCAAAAGTGAACTTAAACTCAGCGAATAATTGTACCTAAAAAGAAAGAAATATCTCAATTCGATAAGATATAGGTCTGTGTTAAATAAGAGGCGATCTATCCGCTGGAATGTGTTGTTTCTGAAATCATGGCAGTGCTTGTTGCTGCTGTTATCAATTCTCTTGGCGCTCGTGCACACGCGCAGTTTTCACACAGACAATCGAGCGTTTCATTCTGGTAAAAGCACAAAACAAAATGCACACAACGTGTCCTTGCTCTTGATGTACAATCACTGATGAACACCTTTGGTTTTAATGAGTAAATTAGCCTAAACATTTATTCCTGTCGGAATTTTAGTCTGCGATATTAACATCACTAAACTTTACATAGGGCCTAGCATATAGCCAAAAAATCAAGAACAATAAAAAAAAAATCAAGAACAATAAAAAATCAAGAACAATAGCAGTTAATAAGAATTATTGCTCTTAATGCGGTCTTAATGCTGGACCGTTCTCATTTCGCTCCGCATATGGAACTTGAAGGATTTTTTTTTTGATATATATATATATATATATATATATATATTTTATATATATATATATATATATATATATATATACACATATTTTATATATATATATATATATATATATATATATATATATATATGCCTAGTAATGACTGTTTAATGACAATAGCATGCAGTAAGACTTTGTGTAAAGTTCTTTCTTTTAATTTTTGATGCATAGACTGTAGCCTAAGACTATTCCACGTTTTGAAATTAACTTTCACTTTAAATTTTCTAATGGTTTTTAAGGATGTTAAAATGTTATATTATAATGTTATTGTTGTTTTACTTCGTCCTTTCAGCTCAGTTTACAAACCGACATTTTATTATTACAGACACTTTCCAATCCGTCCCTTTGCACCACCTGGCGGTAGTTTTTAACACACGAATTTCAGTTAACGCAACGGCCCTGCGGCGGCGGTATGCGCGGCGGTAATACCCATTTTGGTTGTCCACCTACTGTATGTGAAGCCAAGATCTATACAAATCTTGATCTCAAAACTGCCTTCCTCACCACTAAGGGGCACTATGAGTATCTGGTCATGCCCTATGGACTGGCTAACGCACCTGCAGTCTTTCAGTCCATCATCAATTAAATTTTTCGTGATCTCTTAAACCAGAATGTAGTTTGCCTACATAGATGACATTCTAATATATTCCAAGTCTGAAGCCGACCACATTAGTCATGGCAAGACAGTGCTCACCCATCTTCTGGAGAACCAGCTGTATGTCAAGGCTGAAAAGTGTGAGTTCCATGTGAAACAAACAACCTTCTTGGGATATAAAATCAGCCATCAAGGTGTTAAGATGGATGAATCCAAGGTTCAAGCAGTCACTGAATGGCCCCAACCTACTACGATAAAGGAATTACAGAGGTTCCTAGGCTTCGCAAACTTCTACAGATGCTTCATTAGAAACTACAGTTAGATTGCTTCCCCATTGACATCACTTTTTAAAGGAAAACCTGCTAAATTCAAATGGCCTGTAGAAGCCACAAAAGATTTCACCAAACTCAAGGACAGTTTTACCATGGCTCCTATCCTTAAGCATCCTGATCCCAATCTCCCCATTGTGGTTGAAATAGATGCCTCAGATTGTGGGATTGGCACCGTGCTCTCACAACGTCACGGTCAACCAGGTAAACTCTACCCCTGCGCATTTTTTTCAAGAAAACTGACTTCAGCCGAACGCAATTATGATGTGGGAACCAAAGAACTGTTATTAATGAAGGCAGCCATTGTAGATTGGAGACATTGGCTTGAGGGGGCTATTCATCCTTTTCAAGTCATCACAGATCATAAAAACCTGGAGTACATTAAAAGTGCTAAATGTCTGGATCCACGTCAAGCTCATTGGTCCCTTTTCTTCACTCGCTTCCAGTTTACAGTCACCTACAGACCAGGCAGCAAGAACAGTAAGGTTGATGCCCTGTCCAGATGCCATGATCCCCCCCACTGACAGTATCCCACCTGAGTCTATTCTCCCTCCATCAGTCATTATAGCTCCAGTCAATTGGGACCTAATGGAAGAGATCCAGCGGGCCCATCAACAAGAACCACTACCTGCCAACAGTGTACCACAAGCTCTTCGTCTATGAGTCATGCAGTGGTTCCACACATCACTAAGCTCAGGTCACCCTGGAATTTCCCGTACCCACCGCCTGTTACAAAACTCCTTCTGGTGGCCATCAATGACTAAAGACGTTGCAACCTATGTTAAATCTTGCCGTGTCTGTGCACAATCCAAGACCCCCAAGGATTTGCCCTCGGGCCTCCTCCAACCACTGCCAACTCCACAACGTCCCTGGTCACACTTGACCATAGACTTTGTCACTGACCTGCCCCTCTTAAATGGTTTCACGGCTATACTGGTAATCATTGATCGCTTCTCTAAGTCCTGCCGTTTGGTTCCTTTAAAAGGTCTTCCTACAGCCATGGAGACAGTACAAGCCCTATTTCATCATGTCTTTCGGGTCTATGGCCTACCAGACGGCATTGTCACTGACAGAGGAACCCAATTCACATCTCAGGTCTGGAAAGCCTTCTGCAGGCACCTGGATATCAATATAAGCCTCACATCAGGTCACCACCCACAGTCAAATGGACAAGTAGAACGCCTAAACCAAGAGATCGGCAGGTACCTTAGAAGCTATTGCAGTCATGAACAACACCGCTGGACAGAATTCCTCCCTTGGGCTGAGTATGCCCAAAATTCCTTGACTCATTCTTCCACTGGCATGACTCCCTTCCAATGCGTCTTGGGATACCAACCCCCCCTTGTTCCCGTGGTCTGGCGAACCCTCGTCAGTCCCCGCTGTGGACGACTGGATCAGGCGCTATGAGAGGGTGTGGGACAGTGCCCATGTCCGTCTACAGAGAGCCGTCAGAACACAGGAGTTCCAGGCCAACAGACAGCGGGTCTGGCTCTCTACGAGGGACCTTAAGCTGCAGCTACCGAGCAGGAAGCTCAGTCCCAGGTATGTTGGCCCATTCAAGATTCTCAGACAGATTAATGATGTCATGTACCAACTTGAGCTTCCTGCTAATTATCGTATCTCTCCGTCCTTCCATGTCTCACTCCTTAAACTCATCCACCCGGATGCTGACCCCAATGCTGAGAACCAAGAGCCACCACCACCACTGGATGTAGATGGTTCAACAGCTTACAAGGTGAACGAGTTGCTGGATTCAAGACATAGAGGGGGTCAGCTCCAATACTTGGTGGACTGGGAAGGTTATGGACCTGAGGAGAGGTCATGGGTAGCTGCACACGACATCCTGGACCCGTCTCTCATTGAGGACTTTCATCGAGCCAGACCCGATCAACCAGCACCACGACCATGGGGACGTCCACGTAGAGCGCCAGGAGGTGCTCCTAGAGGGAGGGGTTCTGTAATGCCACACCAGCAGAGGGAGCCCTCATCTGAATTCTGACTGTGTGCCACTCCCTCTGCTCATTCTACAGTCACTTCCTGTTTAGCAGCCATTTTAAGTATGGCATGACCAAACAGGCCTTGCGAAGTATTGCCAGTTCTACTGCCTTACCGAGTGTTTTGTATCTACTGTCTGTTTACCTTGTATGACCATTTGCCTGCTTTCTCTGATTACTGATTATTGGATTTCCATTTTTGACTTGGCTGCCTGTTTGGATTGCTTTTGTGTTTGACCATCTTGCCTGCCTTTTCGACACCTGCCTTTGGATTTCCCCTTGAACTGTTTGCCTGTTGGACTGTTTTTGTGGTTTTGACCCTTTGCCTGGCTTCACGCTCCTTTTGGACTGTTCCTAATAAACTTCAGCACATGGATTTCAACATGGCTTCTGCCTCCTCATTACAGACGGCCCAACCGTGGTCTCATTTAGATCCACTTCTTTCCTGCCGTGATTACACTACCTTAGTTGAATTTGACAATAAACATTCATTTAATTTATTTTGATGCAGTGGCTGCTTGCAAATCTTCCTTTTGCAATTTTCATTTTCTTAATTGGCTCATGAAATAATTTAACCAATTAAACCAGTGATTTCTAAGTAGTCAAAAAATACAAATACAAAAGGTTTATATGAAATAGTAAGTATATAAAAGCAATATAAGTATTACATTTTTTTTTTTTTACTTTTCCAAAATAGAACAGATGTGTTCCCTCCAGGTGTGTACCCTCCTCGAAATTTTAAAATGAGTGCTTTCATCTAATTGGATATTGTAAAATTATTTTTTTATTGTTGTTGTTGTTGCATAATCCCTAGGAAAATATTCAAGAACTGAGTAGGGCTGTTTAGATGAATTGATGCTGAAGAGTTATATATTTAAAGTTGTAAAACTGATATATTTTATTTTAAACAATAAAACCGAAGTTCTGTTATCTTACCAGTGAAGTCTTCCACAGTGTGGAAGTATGGAAAAGGTGACTTGTGAATGTGTCTTTGAGCAAGCACATTGTTAATAAGTTCATTCACAACAGTGTAAAAGTTGTTGGTAGAATGAAGGTAATGAGAACAATTTTATCAATCTCAATTTCTCTTCATGATGTTTAAGGTCATACCTGCCACCACCTGTCCCTAAGAAGCCTTCAAATTTTGATTTCAGGTCAGTTACATTAAGGCATTTTGTTTGTTGTAGATGCAAAAATGGGTCATCACACTTTACATTATTAAGAACTGACACAATTTATGAATCTGATAATATGTTCTATGTCATGATACATCCACTACTTTATCTAATGTGGTATTTTAATTTTACAGCTGTTTACAGCCAGGTTTCTGTCAAACACAGCACATAGGTTATGATCTGTGATTATATACAAAAAGTGCTTTTGTGGATAGGCAGCCAATATTCAGCACCCCAAGCTTTATTATTTGTTCATCTGTATTATATCTGTTTTTCATTTCTTGGACATCAGTAAAATGTATTATTATTGTTATTATTATTATTTTATATTTACTAGTTTGGGGAATGGACACAGTCTCTATATTATGATATCTAGGTGAAAGAGTCTCTGTTTGTTGGGATTTATCTGACTTCTGTGACATGAGACAGCTAGAAGTTGGTCAGTTCAGCCAGTCTGTCTGCTTCCTGACCTGAGCCCCAGGTTGTAACATTGGGAATCGTGGCGACAAGGGGAAGGTCCAAACGCAGGCTTTATTAGAATGAGCGTAGTCGTACAAGCAAGAGTCAAACACCAGCAAACAGAAACATAAGGGCAAGGCAGAAGAGTAATCCAAGTCACAGGCAATGGTCAAGACAGGCAGCAAATGATCATCAAACAAGAGATAAACAGTCCAGGGTCAAAAAACAAGGCAAGGCTAGGAACTGGGAAAATGAAACACGGAGACAAGGTCGGATAAAGGCTAAACAATACTCAGCCCTGTGTGTGTGTCTGGGTGCAGCTTATAAAAGGTCCACTGATGGGGAACAGGTGCGAGTGTGTGATTGGTTCCTAGTGAGGGATTATGGGAAATGTAGTCCAGAGTGAGGTATGACTGTGTGCAATGAAATGGTGAACCGGCGACCTCTGGTGGGGAGTAGCAGGAACCAGCAGGTGGCGGATATGTACCCCTCTGGGTTCGGGACAGAGACAGGTGTCCCCTCTGGGCTCGGGGCGGAGACTGGAGCTGACTTGACGACTGAAGCGGAGTCTGTAAACACTGGCGAAGCGTCCATCTTGTCCGTAGACACTGGCGGGGGTGCCATCTTGTCTGTAGACACTGGCGAAGGTGCCATCTTGTCCAAAGACACTGGTGGAGGTGCCATCTTGTCCGAAGACACTGGTGTAGGTGGCATCTTGTCCGTAAACACTGGCGGAGGTGCCATCTTGTCTGTAGACACTGGCGTAGCAGCCATCTTGTCCGTAGACACTGGTGGAAAGACCATCTTGTCCGTAGACACTGGCGGAGGAGCCATCTTGTCCGTAGACACTGGTGGAACGGCCATCTTGTTCGTAGACACTGGCGGAGCGGCCATCTTGTCCGTAGACACTGGCGGAGAGACCATCTTGTCCGTAGACACTGGCGTAGCAGCCATCTTGTCCGTAGACACTGGTGGAAAGACCATCTTGTCCGTAGACACTGGCGGAGGAGCCATCTTGTCCGTAGACACTGGTGGAACAGCCATCTTGTTCGTAGACACTGGCGGAGCGGCCATCTTGTCCGTAGACACTGGCGGAGAGACCATCTTGTCCATAGACACTGGTGGAGCAGCCATCCTGTCCGTAGACACTGGCGGAGAGACCATCTTGTCCATAGACACTGGTGGAGCGGCCATCCTGTCCGTAGACACTGGCGGAGTGGCCATATTGTCCGTAGACACTGGATTAATGGTCATGACAGGATGAAACTCTGAGCGATCAGCGGAGATGTGACGTGGCTCTGGAAGATCAGCGGAGACGTGACGTGGCTTTGGAGCAGATTCATGGGCTGGAGCGGAATCACGGACTGGAGTGGGCTCATGGGCTGGAACCGATGTGTACGCAGCCCACATACACCAGATGGCTGTGGCCATAATGGCCAGCGCTGCAATCTCTGGGGGCTCAGGAATGGTAGCCATCTCGTCGGAAGGCTCAGGAGAATCAACTGTGACTTGACTCAGCAAGATCAACTATGACTTGACTAGGTTCAGGAAGATCAACTGTGACTTGACTTGGTTCAGGAATGGCAGCCAACTTAGCTGAGGGCTCAAGCACGGCAGCCATCTTAGCTGAGAGCTCAAGCGTGGCAGCCATCTTAGCGGAGGGCTCAAGCGTGGCAGCCATCTTAGCGGAGGGCTCAAGTGTGGCAATTACAGGGCAGGAAGAGGCATATAGCACAGGGCTAGTAATCTTTAAAACAGTATATGCTGGTAATAAAGATGGGCCAAGCTCCGTGGCCATCAGAGGTCAGGTCTGCCCCAAAAACGTGTCCAATTATCCATAAAACCTGTTATTCTGTGGACACCACTTAGACCCCAAATATTTTGAGCAGGAGGATGGAGAATATAAAATTGTAAAATAAATAAACATTCATCAAAGTATCAACTTATGTTTAATACTACAGTGCTCTTTGTAGCTGAATGCTTCATATTTTACAATTGTTCACTTTTTCTGATCTTCTGAGTGGAAGACAGTAGTTTCCAGGATAAACAGCACCCTTATGTATCCACAACTGGGGTGCATCATGAACCCATCAAAATACCTAAAATAAAATAATAATAATCATTTTTAACCAGTGGCACTAATCAACAAATTGTTAATGTCTTTTAATCATTAAGTAGTTAATGGTCTATGTTACTTAAAGTTAATTTTGCCTCTGTTACAGTTCAGTCCAGCAGAGGAAATCATCTGATTCAGAACTTCGTCGTGTGTCTCTGAAGAGTAACAACTCTATGGGTCAACCATTAACATTTAGTGAAGACACATGTCCTGGTAACAGGTATAACATTTCTATAAATGATATGATAATTACAACATTTTTACACTAAAACATCAGATTCATCTGAACTCAGCTCTGTCTCTGAAGAGTGATTGGTCTATGGATCAACCACTAAACCTTAGTGGACCTGGGTAAACAAGAGTAAAAACTTAAAGGATTAGTTAACTTCAGAATGAAAATTTCCTGATAATTTACTCACCCCCATTTCATCCAAGATGTTTATGTCTTTCTTTCCTCAGTGGAAAAGAAATTAAGGTTTTTGATGAAAACATTCCAGGATTTTTCTCCATATAGTGGACTTCACTGGGGTTCAACGGGTTGAAGGTCCAAATGTCAGTTACAGTGCAGTTTCAAAGAGCTACTTTTATATACATTTTAACCACAAATGCTCATTATGCACTGCTTTGTGATGCTCCATGCATTACGTAATTACATTGGAAAGATCACGCATGATGTAAGTGGAAGTACCAGTGTTTACAAAGTGAATGTACAAAGACTAAGTCAAACAGCATTTATAAAAAAAGGTAAAACAACGATGTCGGACGATTTTGAATTTGGAGGAGAAAATGAGATGGAGTTTTTCGCCCTACCGCGGTACTTCTGCCTACGTCACGCGTGACCTTTCCAACATGATTACGTTATGCGTGGAGCATCACAGACCAGTGAAAGACAAGCATTTGTATAGCAAAAGTATATACATTTTTATTTTTTTAGAAAATGAGCGATGGTTTCTCTAGATAAGACTATTATTCCTCGTCTGGGATCATGTAGAGCTCTTTGAAGCTGCACTGAAACTGACATTTGGACCTTCAACCCGTCGAACCCCAGTGAAGTCCACTATATGAAGAAAAATCCACTTTTTTCCTGCCATGATTACACTACCTTAGTTGAATTTGACAATAAACGTTCATTTAATTTATTTTGATGCAGTGGATGCTTGCAAATCTTCCTTTTGCAATTTTCATTTTCTTAATTGGCTCATGAAATAATTTAACCAGTGATTTCTTAGTAGTCAAAAAAATACAAATACAAAAGGATTATATGAAATAGAAAGAATACAAAAGCAATAAGTATTACCTTTTTTTTACTTTTTTTTTTTTACTTTCCCCAAAATAGAACAGGTGTGTACCCTCCAGGTGTGTACCCTCTAATTGGATATTGTAAAATGATTTTCTTTGTTGCATCATCTCTAGGAAAATAATCAAGAACTGAGTAGGGCTGTTTAGATGAATTGATGTTGAAGAGTTATACATTTAAAGTTAAAAACAATATAACTGAAGTTCTGTTATCTTACCAGTGAAGTTTTCCATAGTGTGGAAGTATGTAAAAGGTGACTTGTGAATATGTCTTTGAGCAAGCACATTGTTAAAGGTGCTCTAAGTGATGTCACGCGTTTTTAGGCCAAAACATTTTTTGTCACATACAGCAAACATCTCCTCACTATCCGCTAGCTGCCTGTCCCCTGAACACACTGTAAAAAAAAAATGCAGTCTCTGTAGTCGCCACAAGCTCCAAAAACGGCAACAAAAACTACTTGGTGCAGCCTGGACCATGAAACATAATAAACATGCTCCAGCCAATAACCGACAAGAATGATTTTAAATGCACGTTCATGACTGTTTCAGGAAGCACGGAGGGGAGGGGGAGGAGGAGGAGGAGGAGGGAGGGTCTAGCTACCCTCTGTTTTGTTTGACAACACTTCGAACATCAACAGGAAGTTACTCCACCCAGGATCACTTAGAGCACCTTTAATAAGTTCATTCAGAACAGTGTAAAAGTTGTTGGTAGAATGAAGGTAATGAGAACAATTTTATCAATCTCAATTTTTCTTCATGATGTTGAAGGTCAGATCTGCCACCACCTGTCCCTAAGAAGCCTTCAAGACTGGGTTTTTATTTCCGGTCAGTTACATTTAAGGCATGTTTTGTTTGTTGTAGATGCAAAAATGTGGCTCTTTACATTATTAAGAACTGACACAATGCTCTTTACGTTATTAAGAACTGACACAATTCACTAATCTGATGATATGTTCTGTATGACATTATACATTTACTTCTTTATCTAATGTGGTATTTTAATTTTACAGCCGTGACTCGAAAGACACAGAAGTCCTCGAATCATTTAGATCAGATCTAATGGAGAAGTTTAAGTATCTGTATGAGGGAACAACACCTCACCAAAGATCTCATTCACTCCTGAATGAGATCTACACAGAGCTCTACATCACAGAGAGTGAAAGTGGAGAGATCAATAATGAGCATGAGGTGAGACAGATTGAGACTCAATCCAGGAGAGCAGCAACAGAATACACACCGATCAAATGCAATGACATCTTTAAAACCTTACCTGGACAAGACAAACCCATCAGAACTGTGCTGACAAAGGGAGTCGCTGGCATTGGGAAAACAGTCTCTGTGCAGAAGTTCATTGTGGACTGGGCTGAAGGGAAAGAGAATCAGGACATCCAGCTCATATTTCCACTTCCTTTCAGAGAGCTCAACATGCAAAAAGAAAAATGCAGTCTTTCCGGTGTTCTTGAAAACTTTTTCCCCATAATAAAAAAAATGAAACCATTCAGTGGTGAATATAATATTTTCTTCATCTTTGATGGTCTGGATGAGTGTCGTCTGTCTTTGGATTTTCAGAGCAATGTGAGGTTGTCTGATGTGACTGAATCAGCCTCAGTGGACGTGCTGCTGACAAACCTCATTGTGGGGAATCTGCTTCCCTCTTCTCTCATCTGGATCACCTCCAGACCAGCAGCAGCTGAACTCATCCCCTCTGAGTGTGTCCATCGAGTGACAGAGGTACGAGGCTTCAGTGACCCACAGAAGGACGAATACTTCAGGAAGAGAATCAGTGATCAGAGTCTGGCCGAGAGGATCATCTCACACCTGAAGTCATCAAGGAGCCTCCACATCATGTGCCACATCCCAGTGTTCTGCTGGATATCAGCCACTGTTCTAGAGAAGATGTTGAGCGAAGCAGAGAGTGGAGAGATTCCCAAGACTCTCACAGAAATGTACACACACTTCCTGATCCTTCAGACCATCATCAGACAAGAGAAGAAGTATGAGAAGAAAGTGAAAGCTCAAGAAATGATTGACAAACTGGGGAAGCTTGCTTTCCAGCAGCTTGTGAAAGGCAACCTGATCTTCTATGAGGAAGACCTGAGAGAGTGTGGCATTGATGCAACAGAAGCATTAGTGTACTCAGGATTGTGCACTCAGATCTTCAGAGAGGAGTTTGGCATGTATCATGAGCAAGTCTTCAGCTTCGTTCATCTGAGCATTCAGGAACATTTAGCGGCTCTATATGCGCACCTCTCCTTTACAGACAGCAGCATAAATGTGTTTGACCAAATCACCAAACAAAGACCAAAAAAAGCTTTGGATTGGTTTCAGAATCCTGCAGAAAAACATGTTTTATTGTCTTATCTGCATCAGAAAGCTGTGGATGAGGCTCTACAGAGTAAAAATGGACATCTGGACCTTTTTCTGCGTTTCCTTCTGGGACTGTCAGTGACTGCTAATCAGGATCTCTTAAGAAATCTAACAACACTGACAGTAAGCAGCTCTGACAGCAATGAGAAAACAGTTGAGTACATCAAGAAAAAGATCAGGACCATCGAATCTCCAGAGAAATCCATCAATCTGTTCCACTGTCTGAATGAACTGGGTGACCATTCATTAGTGAAGGAAATGAAATACTATCTGAAATCTGGAGCAGTACGGAAAACCAAACTCTCTTCATCTCAGTGGTCAGCTGTAGTTTTTGTGTTGTTGACATCAGAGGAGCAGCTGGATGAGTTTAATATTAACAATTTTTTAGGAGGTAACAATAAATCTGAAAAACTGGAAGTTTTTAAGAAGTTGCTGCCCGTGATTAAAGAATCCAGATCAGTTCAGTAAGTGTCACTAAAAACAACCACTTCACCATTAAAAGAAAAAGAAACCTAAAGTTAAAAGGTCACAAATCTTATCAAAATTCTTATCTTTTCTTAATCTTATCAATAAATGGGTATATATATATATATATATATATATATATATATATATATATATATATATATATATATATATATATATATATGAGAAAAAAATATATATATATATGAGAAAAACGCTTCTGACAACAGTTCTACCTAAATCTAAATATGCACTTTTTGCCAGCTCATCCCCTAATATGTTGACTGGTAAGCAAGCCTATTAATGAAATTAATTACATTTAATTAGATCAACATTTAATTAAAGGTCACTTTGATTTTGCCAAGTGAGATATGTTCCTGTCATGTTGTACTTGGTGAAGTTGCATTCACTTTATATATTATATATTATATTGCTGAAAAATGCTATGGATTATTGCTGAAAAATGATGTTTTTTTGCAGTTCAAGAATTATCAGCAAGTCTTGAAAAAGTATGATTCTCATCTCTTTGCAGCTTGAGTGATTGTGGAATCACAGCTGAAAGTTGTGCTACTCTGGCTTCAGCTCTGAGTTCAAACCCCTCACACCTGAGAGAACTGGATCTATCTGACAATAATCTAGGAGACTCAGGAGTGAAGCACCTCTCTGATGTATTACAGAATCTTCACTGTAAACTGGAGATACTGAGGTAAGATCATGTGACTCACATATGGAACACATAGTGGCCACATACACACTGCAAAGATTCAGGAGTGAATCCCTTTAATTATCATTTCTGTATGTGTAACATGACTAACTCCCGAAATTGCAATAATTGACACCTCATAACCATAGTTCTGTCATGACAACTCTCGGAGTGTTTGGCATGGTAATGGGTAAGACAATGTAGATGTGTTTGGTCTTGGCAGAATAGATCTGCTATGCTGCTGCTTTGTTGCTGCTGCTGCTACTGCTGTTGATTATTACTACTACTGCTGCTGCTGCTGCTGCAGTGCAATTACGGGACCTACTACTGTCAATACATATACAACATGTTGCTGTGAGCAAGTAAGACATGCTGCTGCTGTACAATAGCGTACATGAATTACCCGCAGCAGATCTATACAGGTGGAGCTGGGGAAGGTGGAGGGTTTCTGAAGCATGCTGCACTGCTAAGACAAACCCTACTCATGTTTTTGAAGATTGAGCATGCAAGCTCATTGGCTACTAATACAGCAGGAACCAATCATCTGTGTCCTGTAGATAATGATGTGATTATGAGCAGGTTCAGTTAAGGGACCTAATAGCCTGGCCATTAGAGTTTCATGCCAAAACTTTGTATTTCTGTCATGACAACTCTTGGAGTGTTTAGCATGGTAATGGGTATGAGAATGTAGATGTGTTTGGTCTTGGCAGAATAGATCTTCTATGCTGCTGCTGCTTTATTGCTGCTGCTGTTGATTATTGCTGCTGCTGCAGAGCAGGTACATGACTTGCTACTGCCAATACATACACAACACGCTGCTGTGAGCAAGTAAGACATGCTGCTGCTGTACAATAGCGTACATGAATTACCCTCCACAGAGCAGTTGACATGATATTTGAACAATACAAGCCAAGTGTACTGTATGTCAGAAAATCCCCTTTCACTCAGAAGGCAAGATTATGATTCACCCTCACCCACCAGAAGATCTACCGCAAAAGCATATGTACTGCTGCTGCTCCGAAGAGCCAAAGGAACCATGTGTATGCTAGCTATGTGTGCCTGGGCTACCCCGCTGAATGACTTACCACTAGTGGCCTATGACTATGTGTGCCTGAGCCAAAAGGCTCAAACATAACCAATTAGAATGCACATTATGTGTGACTTTAACAAATGGTAACACGTTGCAGGCTAAAGAAACCCTCCACAACCACCTGCAAATAAAGAGTATAATGATGTAGTATCATTTGATAATTGCCAGTCAAACCCTGTATACTCCTATTATAAAAGTGAATCAGTCATTCAAAAGTCATTCAGACAAACTGAAAAATAATGAGCATGACTCATACACGCATTCAGCTGACCCGAAATACACGTAGGTACATGAAAACATCAGCCTTGAAGTGTTCTTGAAAGTTGAGCAAATAAGGTGAGCCCCTGTTAAATGGCAATACATTTGTCAAGTCCACTATGCTTAGTTGCAGTGATGGCTTGCTGCTGTATAAAATACGTATCGCTGCTGCTGTATGCTTGTATTTTACTCCTACATCATGTGCAAGACTGTAAACACTTTTCTAAAACAAATAAGGCATAGTTAATGTTTCGTAGATTCAAAGAAATGGTTTGTGTTTAGACATGAATGCCCAGCCCAGTTCCAGAATCCAGAATTTTCCCAGATTTTATTGAGGGTGCTTTAATACAAATGCTGTGCAAGCAACGTCTCCAACATAAGAATTGCAACATATTGTGAAACATTTAGATTTATGAGTCATTAATTGAATGATATTTTAATAGAAACTCAAATTTTGAATCAATATTTCTATATATTTTGTCTGATTTGCATGCTAATGCATTACTATGGCATATTATATCTTTGTCCCATTCAATGGTTACGTAAGTCGATGCAATTTGACAGTGAATCCCATAATATCACGTTCTAAATTCCACAGCGTGCAACCGACTGTTGGTGCTTACAGCATAAACAATATGAAAACGTATGGCTGCGAGAGCGTGCAAAAACAGTTCACTCATCTCAGTAGCGAACTCAGAAAGTGCCGCTACATCAATGAGCTGTCTACACTGCAAGAGTCTCCTATTTACACTCCTGTTGTTAAACGAATACCTCTGCATTTTAAGCAGAGAGAGTGATTTCTGACAGATAGTAATTTCTGACACATGCAGCCACAGCTCAGATCAGCAAATGCGTGTCCATGAATCAGCTACACTGCCCACCACTGCAAAACACACCACATATAGAAAACACCTGGTGTTATCCAGAGCACAAACACAGATTATATAATAATGATTATAACACAAAATTACATATTAAAGTATCAACTGAGGTGCTCTTGCTTCGTTTGAGAATACATGGAACTGCCTTGGCACACTCTACATAAGTTGAAATGATAAATATCATTCTATGTGAAATCTATTAATAAGATGACAGTAACATACCGACATTGCATAAGGGTGTACTCACACTAGGTGCTCTGAATCGTGCCCGAGCGCGCTTGACCCCTAAAGCCTGGTTCGTTTGACAAGTGTGATCGCTCCGTTCCATGCCTGGGCACGGTTCTTTTAGCCATCCCTGGCCCGCTTGAAAGAGGTGGGCCAGAGCGTGATTCAATTAGGCTCGAGTGCGGTTTGCATGCAATGCATTACGATGGCAAACATCTTTATTACTAATCTGTTAGTACACTTATCAATTCATGTAATTAATTAGAGGGTCTGCTTCTCGCCTTATTGATGAACAGGAATTGTAGTTTGCAAGTAAAGCTGCAAATTCCTCCATTAACACCAGCTGCCTTTGTAATCCTCTGATACCTGCAAGTGAAAATCGCTGTGCGGCATAAATGATAAATTTATTAGGCAGTATCTTAGCGAAAGTGCATTTCTTCCTGTTTTCTTTCATTCAAAAAGTTGCATCGTAAATGAAGTAAGCGTGCATACAGTACACAGTGTCTTAACCGCAACATCTGCTGCATTCTATTGTTGTTGATATTCGCTACATTGCTATCTGAATTTGTTATCCATATGCTGCTGCTGCCGATGTACAGAATACTTGCTGTAGCTCTGTTAGATATGCCAATACGAAAGCAAAGCCTGTTTCCACTTAAAGTTCAGCAAGCTTGTCTCTGTATCCTTATAAAACATTGCATATGCGCTAGCTGCTAATATGCTTAGTAATTCTCTCTAAGTATTAAAACAGGACTGTTGACGTGACATAGGAATAGATACAGCAGACTACTCAAACACAAAGTGATATAGTATAAAAACCCATGTACTTATCTTAGATGATTTCTGAAGCACGCTGCACTGCTAAGACAAATGCCACTCATGTATTTGAAAATTGAGCACGCAAGCTCATTGGCTACTAATACAGGAGGAACCAATCATCTGTGTCCTATAGATAATGACATGATTATAAACAGGTTCAGTTAAAGGACCTATTAGTTTCATGCCAGAACTTTGTATTAGCATTCTGGCATCTCACATGTGATGTGAAATACTTTTTTTTTTTAAACAAAGTAATATTCCTGTGACCAAAGGCTCATTGTGTTCTACAATTTTTAAACCACCATCAACAGTGGCGTTGTGCTTTCTTTATGCTTGTAGGGCTGCTTCACAGAGCGCACTCTTGAAGTGTTGCCATGTCCTCTTATTATATGCACTTTTGGGCTTGTTGTTTGAGGTTTGCTCAAAGCGATAAAGTTTATGGAGTTAATAATGTTGGCAGGTGCTGTCCACGATATTTTGTTCTTGTTATAAAGCATTTGGATTTTATTACGATATTATTATAATAAATGATAAGGAATCAGTTTATTATGGGCTGTTCTTGTTCATTTTTTTTTCTAGCAAGATCTGGCAACTCAAATATGTTAAGGCTTGTACCTCTTTCTAGCTGTTTAGTTTGGTTCTATACACACTGCATAGAGTTTTGGTAAATGTGGTTGGCACTACCTGCATTTTTCGGGAGTTAATTTGGTTGTAGAATGTGGTTGTCACTCCTGTAAATTACTGAACCATGTATGTAAAGATCAGCATTAAGCACATAAGGGTGAACTTACAACCAGATTTAGCTGCAATGTGTACTTGATAGCGACTGATAGTAACGCTGAAATTCACACATTCATATTTAAATCTCTGCTGCTTAATGTACCACCGTTCATAAAAGATGAATACACACCATACAGTAGGAGTTCCAATAACATGAAAAGTCCAAAAAAGAGAATTTGAATATGACTCTTTAAGTTTAAGAATGGTGGGTTTGACTATGTGAGTTTTGCCTCTACTTGCAAGCATGATATGGTTCATTGTGGCAAGGAAGGGCGTTTAATGTGTTATTGTCCCAAAAAAATAGTCACAATCTCAGTGTAGCAGTGTTTAGGATTGGTCTTGGGGATTGAAATAAAATCCTGAAAAGAAAAATGAGAAGGGAGATGCAATGACTCAGTGTTGTGGGAATGGAGGGAATGGAGAATATTTGAAAAATTATGAATTTTTATAATTTCATAATTAGAATTAAACCGAAGCAATTTCATTATTACTTCTATTGTCTTTGAAATATGTTTAAAGTGTCATGCCGAATATACTAACAAGCATTTATGGTAAACTAAAATATACATCAGTGTCATTTCTACTGAAACTTGTTTGTCATGTGTTTAAATGTATTTGTAATTAATAATTACATATTTGTAATGATGAAGTTGCAATTTAATAAATTTAAAAGATATTAACTTTAGATGTAAAACAGAAAAACAAACTACATTTAAAATTATAATCAAGCACATGTGCTTTAGTAGTCATCAAAATAGGTGCACTTTAAAGCATGACAGAAGATTATTAAAACATAATGATTTAAAATGTACTTTAAAACTTTAAATTTGACATTATTACAAGTGCATTTTGTAAAGAGTTTTTAATTTTAAGAAACAGTCATGAAAAAGTACTCTTTTTAAATACACTTAAAGTAAGTGGCCTTATATTTCCTTAATATTACCAGTAAGTACAGTTTTTTTTAAATATAGTTTTAAGATTTGAAGTACACTACAGGTGCATGTTCAAAACAATTAAGTACACATCTTTTTCACAATAGTAAGGGGCTGTTCACACAAAATGCATTTTTATATTCTACTGCATGATTTTTTAAGAGTGTGTCATTGTTCTCTGCAGGTTGAGGAACTGTGGTATCACAGAGAAAGGTTGTGCTGCTCTGGTTTCAGCTCTGAGATCAAATCCCTCACACCTGAGAGATCTGGATCTGACTGATAATAAAAATATAGCTGGTTCTGGAGTGAAGTGGCTCTCTGATTTACTACAGAATCCTCACTGCAAACTGGAGAAACTATGGTAAGATCATATCTAGATCTCACACATGAAACACAATGTAAATTAATTTCAAAATGTCCTCTTTCTGCTCCTGTAAATTTAAGGGATTGAGCTCTAAATGTATACATTAAACTATAAAGCTATAAATTAAACACATGGGCTGCTCCTCAGTAACATGATAATGCAGGACTGATAGTCACATTGAAATACGCAGTTTCACATCACAGTTAACATTTAAATCTTTTGACTGTAAAAACATTCAACCTCAGAACAATAAGAAATGAAAAACATGCCAAATTCTTTCTTACTGTTCATCTTTATATAGTGGCATTTAGGAAACATTGTTTGTAAATGCTCTGTAACATTTTAGACCTTTATTCTAATGGTTCCTAAAATATTGTTTGTGCTTTTTTTTACAGGTTGATTAATTGCGGTATCGCAGATGAAAGTTGCTCTGCTTTGGCCTCTGCTCTAAAATCAATCCCCTCACACCTGAGAGATCTGAATCTGTCTAAGAATAAAATAGGAAATTCAGGAGTGATACTGCTCTCCAATGGACTGGAGGATACTCACTGTAAACTGGAGAAATTGTGGTAAGAACATCTCTATGCTAGTAACACACCCTTGTCCTCAGACATTTCTAGACATTGCATTATTGTATTTTTGGTTACAGGAGTGTTTTCGCCTCAACATAGTTATTTTAGCCAGTAAAACTAAAAATGAAATCCCTGATGAAGGAAATGACACATGGGTTCATATATGATATCTTTAACTTTACAGTTCTTCCACTTTTCCAGCTTGTCTGGACCTTGCCACTTTATCTACTGGAGTCAGGATTAATCCTTCTGAGGAACCTATAACCTTTATAGAAATTATAATGAGAGTTAATATTTAGAATCATCTGGCAGTTTTGATGAGCACATCAATTAAACAGGAGTCCTCTCAATGCAGATCAGCAGGTTTATAATTACAGGGTAAACCTAGAATTTCAAGGTTAGAATCAACCCAAAAGGATGTGAACTTTCAGAGCAAAATCTTTTAGGTCAAAGTATCTCCAATTTGTTAAACCATAAAAATCGGTAAAATGCTGGATGGAATCTTGATCTTGAGGATGGGGGAGGGGCACAGAAAACATAGTTGCACATCTGCCTACTCTACAAGATAAAAAAAATATATATATATTTTCAATGTTTAAATACTGCACTCTTGTCAGGGACAAGTGTTTATAAATATGTAACCTTTACAAAAGGAGTTCACAAAGGCAAAAAATACAACCCAGTCACAAAATAAAAATAAAAATAAATACAACCCAGTCACATGTGACACTTGTTCGTGAAATCACCACCAGGTGTTTTGTACACACTTTTTTATTAGTTATTGGAAAAGCCTTTTTGTGCAACAGCTTCAAGGCGCATCCTGTTTGACCAAACTTTAAATCTTGAATATTCTGGGGGTCTTTCTTGTGAATTTTGATATTCAGTTCCTTCCCCAAATGCTCTGTTGGGTTTAGGTATGCTGATTTCCTGGGACATTCTAACAAATTTATTTACTTCTTCTGGAACCACTTCAAACTCTCATTAGCAGTTTGTTTTGGATTGTTGTCCTGGTGGAAGGTCCACCAAAGTCTCATCTTCATCATTCTGGTGGATGGCAACAAATTCATCTCAAGAACATGGCTCCATTTATCTTCCCTTCAGTAATATTGATTCTGCCGGTACCACGAGAAGAGAAAAAGCCCCATACCATGATGTTTCCACCTCGAAAACATAACTGTTGGTATGGTATTTTTAGGATCATATGTAAAGCCATTTCTCAAACATGGCATCTAGTATTGTTGCCAGAAGTTTGATTTTTGTCTCATCTGACCACACTAAAATCTCCCAGTAGTTCAGACCTTTCATGCACTAACCCAACTGATTGTAATTTGCACAGGTAGAAGGTAGAACTACTTACTGAAATATGTTGCTTTCTTGTCTTGCCTTGCCTTAGTGTACTGCTTTTTCTTAGTGTGTTCAATACTTTTTCCTGTGTCATTTCACTTTCTTACACATAACTTTTTATGGATTATGTAGTATAATGATTTCCTTATTTGTATTGATTTCTTGAGCTAATATCAACGTCTGGTCAAAATTTTATATGAATTGCTGCATTGGAACTTTGTCTATTTAAAAAAATGTTAAAGTATTCAATGCTTATTTTACCTGCTGTAAATGCTTATTATGTTCCAGCTATTTGACTACTGTTACAGTGAAACATTACAGTGACAGCAGACAAAACGTTTGAAACAACATTTAATAATTCACTGATGTATTTCAACAGGTCAGGCATGCACATTGAAACATTTTTTCCCATACAACACAGAGCTCACTGTGCATAACATGCAGAAAAATAATAAATACATTGAATTATATGAATTGTTGATCATTTTTTATTGAATTGTTCCTTTGTAAATGAATTAAGGAAATTGTTGATCACTTTTTTATTAAAATGTTTCGTTGTAGCCTACTACTTAAAATGTGAGAACATTGTATGAATTCATTCTTATGATTTGAAAAATAAAGAAATTAATAAAAGTGAACCTGGACCACAAAACCATTCAAGTCGCACAGGTATATTTGTAGCAATAGGTCAAAATTATTAATTTTTTTAATGCCAAAAATCATTAGGATATTAAGTAAAGATAAATTTACCATAAATATATCAAACATTTATTTTTGTGACTGGATAGCCATCGCTAAGGACTTCATTTGGACAGCTTTAAAGGCGATTTCTTTTTTTTTTTGCATCCTCAGATTCTGATTCTCAAATAGTTGTATCTCAGCCAAGTATTGTCCTATCCTAACAAACCATACATCAATGGAAAACTTTAGTCAGATGATAGTCTTATGTATAGATGATTTATAAATCTCAATTTCAAAATTGAGATTTTAAACGGATCCAGGGTCACAAAAAGGCTATAAGATAGTCACAATTTAACTACAACAGTGGAATTAAAACTCAGGGACGAAATATCCCAATAAAACGTATGTGTTTGGGATATAAAATTAGGATGATGCAGCATCAGTAAAGACAATAATATGAACACGCTTTGGTCCATAATTCAGAACGAATTCAAAAAGGCATTGAAGTAATTAGAGTGAAAATTTCAGTTAAGTTTTATTATAAATAACAATTATTTTATGTTGTGTTATGTTTTCCCCTTAATAGTATAGAACAGATATGACCGCACACTCACTTGCAAATACTATTATATCAACATTTTGGCAAAAAGCCTTTGATTAAGCAATCAATCTCAGTCCAACAAACAATCAATTAACAAGTCTAAAAATAATCCAATTTTAGTCTCACTAAACAGCAAATGCTAACAACAGCAACTTGAATCTCAACATTCACAATGTCAAAATGCATAAAAATATTCGCATTGAAGAAGACATAAGTATCAATCCAAAACATACTGACTTAGATCATATCGATCATAAAAAACAGCTTAAATCAAAATCAACATTTAAACCATATGGGGTTAAAGTTTTCAGTTTGTGTATCATCCAATAGGCCTCCCTTTTAAGCAGAATACGATCCAAGTCACCTCCTCTCCTCGGTAAGAGTACCCTCTCAATTCCTATGTAACGCAAAGACGTAATTGGTTAATGATTAAACTCAGTAAAATGCTAGTGGGTAATTCATATTTTTGCATCTTATTGTACTCCGATGTTCAGCGATCCACGTTTTAAGCTCATGACTTGTTTTTCCAACATGATTTACTGCAGGGACATATTATGAGGTAAATGACTTTTGATTTTCAACGTATAATTTTTTAAAATAGGAATCATTTTACCAGTATGAGGATGTTTAAATGATGTACCGTGGCATGTATAGCAACACTGATTACATGTACCACACCGATAGTTACCTTCTGGAATTAATGTTAATGTAGTTTGTGTTTTTACACCTGTAACAAGACAAACTCTCCAGGTTTTCCCCATAATACTTAAACTGTGTTATTAGCCTCATCACAAAATCTACTGTTTTACATAAAATGCAGCGCAATCCCTGATCAGGATTTGTACACAGCCCTCTTGCACTTTAATAAGCATTAAAAAAATACATCACAAGACCATCATATCTCACAGTGAGTGCCAGAAATTTTCTCCACATATTATGTGCAATGAGCTGATTATTTTTTACTATTGCGAAGTGAGAGGAATGAAGAAAACTCTTCTCTCACGTGCGCGGACATACTGGTTACTCCTGGATAAGAAAACTTCTGTTCTGAGCATTTCGTCATAGTCGAGTGGTAGTGTTGGTCAGCAATATCAATGACACAAGTTCAAATCCCAATCAAACAAGGGCTACTGAGATGTGTGTGTGTCCTGCAATTCTAAAACACAATTATTTTTTACTTTTTTTAAAAGGGGAAACAAACACTACTAGATGGATACCAGGATCCCTGTGGAATTTTTGGGGTTGAATTATTGGGTTGAAAATGTCCATGGCGAGTATGTGAAGTGTCTATAGCCTAGGGTGACAAAGAACATGAGTGGGAAGTCTGTACCACTTTGTTTTGCTCTGGAAAAGCTGGCATAGTAAAAAGGAGTTAATAATCTGATCAAGCAAAGCATCTGATTCTATTTGAATTCTTCAGTCATTGAATAATGAAATATTTAACAATTAATAAACATTTATGACAAAATACTACAACATTTAAATGATTAATTCCTTCAATATCTATACACTTTAAAAATATTAGGCTGATGTCTAGAATAACGGTTTAAGTCTGAATTATTCTTTTGCGACTTCTCTTGTTTTTAGTCAGCCTCAGGCCCTGTTTCCAGCTAGTATAAAGATGTGTTTTGGTCGATCAGATCACAGAGAAACTTAATGAAAGAGATCTAGCGCGTCGGCGAGAGAGAAACTTCTGTTCTTAAATTGTTGCTGGCTCTATTTTCATTTTGCACTGTTTTAATCGTACACAGCAATGCTGCAATTTATTTGGCAATACAAATATAAAATGTGGCAAGAACAAGATCCTGTATTCCTGTCACATCCACACACCACATGAACTGTCAGTTTGTTTGTTTTTCTTCTGTCACGTGTTTCTTTGTTTGAGTTTCCCGCCACAATCTGTTTCCATGGACACTAATCATTATCATCGCAGCTGTTTGTCATTTGAGTTCATTAGTATGTGTATATCAGTTGAGTTCTGTCAGTGTGTCTTTGTCAGGTCTCGTTTCATGTAAGTAATGTGTTGGTTTATGTTCTGATCTGGATTTTGTATTTCTCCCTGTGGCTTATCAAGTAAAGACTTGTTTAATTTTACTCTTACTCGTCGTGTGTTTGATACACCACCATTACGTAACAGAAGACCTGACCTAAACAGTAGTGACGTGTTTGTGTAATCTGCGTTTTTTGTTTCTCCTGCACCATGCCTTGAGCAGAAGGACCGCTCCTTTGAGCCACATTTAGAGGATTTTATCCGTCTCGTACCATCTACAACTTTCCCGGACCGCAGCCTCTGCAGCTTCCTATATGCCGGCCTCAACACCGCCACCAAAGCGCTGCTGTCCGGGGAAGGGCCTCGAGGGAGTTTCATGGAATATGTCGAGTGGGTGCTGGTGTCCTGTGATTAGCCGCTCATAGTGGACATCGTCGACGAAGACACCAGCCCCACTAGCTACCCATTGCCCAGCCAACAACACCTTGACTGCGGGGATCGACAGCCCGAGCCCACCGCAGGCAACGAGAGCCACTCCACCGTGACGTACAAGCCAATGCTCACAAGAGTGACCAAGCAGAACATCGCCACAGACCCTCAGCGACGCGTGCCTGACCAGGTGTGTGAGCCAGCTGCCTCAGCCATCGCTGAGGGAGTCTTAGTGGAGTTTGACGGGATGGAAAGGAGCCCCACCCAACCCCCCGTCACGGAGAGTGAGTGTTCGGCCACTGCACTGGAGAGAATTTGTTTTGATGTTGGAGAGGTTGTTTTGTTTTCCCCTCTGTTACCTCCTGAATCTATCTGTCATGTTTCTGTTTCTAACCGCTGGTTCCGTCCAGCCCTGAACTGTCCATCTTCCTGCTGGTTCCAGCCACACCTGTGTTCCCTCCCAACCTCCCTCATCCACTACCTCTCCAACACACCCTGGACTCTGTTTTGTTTTTTGGACTTTCCTCTGCTCCACAGTTTTTGCCCCAGTCCCCAGCTAATCCTGTTGCCCCATCATCGATGCCTCCCATCAGTCCCTCAGCGCCTCCTCTCAGTGGTGAGGCTACACCTCGGGCCCTCTGGGAGTCATCTCTTCATGGCTGTGAGAAGCCCTTGGCTTCGCCCTCTGCCTCTGCACACTCCAGTCCTCCTCGATCTGTCGTCCCACTCCTTCCTCTCTCGATGTTGGCAGAGACCATCGGACTTTCAGCCTTGCAGGACTCCCTCAGTAAGTCCGCTCCACCTGGATCGGGCATCGCTACACCTACGCCACAGACTTACGGGCCAGTCGCTGCTCTCCGGCCCTCCACCCCTTTGTCTTCGGCCAGCTCCTCCCTCCCTCAGGCTCCACCTCCGCCCTCTGTCGCTCCTGCTCAAATTCAGCCCTCCAGATCTCTACCACCATCTCGGGGGGTCGTCACTGTGGTTACGTCGCGGCCGTCTAGATCTTTGGAGTCCCTCCACTACATTGGCTCTCTGGCTTCGCGGTGGGCTTCTCCCACCTGCAGCGCCGTCATTGGACACAGTCTCAGCTGTGGCCTGGGTCACCAATCAACATCTGCCTCTGCTCAAGGCTCCACCCTGGACTTTTGTTTCCTGCCTCCTCCTGGTAGGCTGTCCACCTCCTAAACCACCTCCTACATCTTCATCTGCATCTCTCCATCATCTCCTTCTCCTCTCCATGGTGCTAGGACACACCTTACTGGGAGGGGGCAATATGTCACATCCACACGCAACATGAACTGCCAGTTTGTTTGTCTGAGACATTATGTAAACCTTGAAAATAAAGCAATACTATTTAGCCTAGCTAGTATATATATATTATATAATTTTTATTTATTTTTTTATTTTTTTTTTACTAATACTAATAAAATATACCTAATAATACCTAATACTAATAAAAATGACAGACAATGAATAACAAATCTCTTTTGGATCAAAAAAATGTACATTTCAAATTAAGAGCCAGGACTCGAACTCGGATCTCTAAAAGCACAGTTGCGCCATGTGTTGTAGCGCTGCCCACTATGCTATTGTTTCACTGCTGTTACAGTTTTTCTCAGTCACTTTGGTACATTTCTCACATCACTATTTACATTTGCACAACAGTTAATGCAGTTCTCAAAACAATTAGTACAAACTGCAAAATCTAGTTGATAACCTGCAAAAGCGTGTCACTTGCTCAAAATGGATAGGTCATTCCTCAAAAGCAAGTATTCGTGTCAATGAAAGTGTCAGTATCATCAAGATGAAAAGTCCTGACACCATTGTTTATGAACAAGATAGTCAAATGGCTTTGTCATGTTTTCATTATGACAGTTTACTCTGTCAATGTTTTCCAATGCAAAAAAGTCAGATCTTGGTGACACTACCTGAAAATGCTCAAGACAGCACTATATACTATTTGCACAGCCATTTGAAAAATACAGTAATGTTACACATTACTGTATTTAGTGAGGTAACTGAGTACAAGACACTGAATATGTATGTTTCACATTTTTACTGCATATGCTCTTTGCAATTCTAATTTGTTCACAGCATTGTGCAAAAGAAAAAATACACCCTTATTTGCAACAAGCATAAACTCCCTTTGGGTAGAGCTGTGCACAACTGTAAACAATATTGCAGTACATATGGCAAATCTTTACTGTAACACTACTGTACACTACAATACACTAAATGTGTGATGCAGTAAAGCTGTACGTCTAAATGTAAAATGTACAGTGACAAGTTCTTGTCCCACTGCAAGCTTCATGTATGACACGATGACAGTAGTGCAGTGCAGATTGTTTAGTGCTGAATTACTGTCCATTTATACACACCTGTTCTCCCAACGAAATGTTTGAATAATTGAATTTACAGTGGTTCTCCCAACATTTGGCTGCACCCTTCGACCAGCCTCAGCCATTGTGAGGCCGTGACTGACAACATGATCCACAATTGTAGCCCTGATTTCATCAGGGATCTGCCTATTGGCCTCTTCTTCCTCTTCACCTGTTTTGTCCCCTTCCCCTTCCTCCCCGCACCCTTACCCCTCTTCCATGAGGCTGACCTTCCATTTCTGTGTCACAGTATTGTAGAAATGGTACACACTATGTCCTGCTTGGTTCATATATGCTTGTAAAGTGGGGGTTTATGGGATTCAGCTCTGACAGTGATTGTAGAGAAGTGGCTTATCATTGGTTGCAACTAATGCTTCACACACCCCTTCTCATCAGTGAAAGTTGAGATTCACTTGAGAGAAATTGTTCAATTTAGGAGACATTTTCAGGAAAAAAAGATTTAAAAAAAATGTGTAAAATTTGCTTGACAGATTTTGACAACTAGTTCAACGTTTTTGTATGTAATGACTCAAGCAATGAAATGAGGACTATTAGTTTTATATGGAATGACTATTCAGCATTCACAAGTATAGTTAATTTTGACTGACATGACATAAGCAAATGATAATGTTATAAAACAGCAGAGAGTTGTATGAAAGCAATTGATGCATGTCCAAAAGCATTTGCAATTTGTTCGAAGGAATGAGAAACTGCTACTATGATGTGCACAAAAGACTAAATGTTGTGGAGGTTGAACAAAATGTTGTGCAAATGTAAATAGTGATGTGAGAAATGCACCAAAACGAATGAGAAAAACTGTAATACTCCCATGCAAAGCCTACTCATTCATGTAGCCTATTAGGGAAAAGTATGCTACCACTCCCCCATGCATTTATACCCCCATGCAAATGTGTAGCCTATATAATTCACATTTCTATTTTTTACTTTTATTACAAGAAGAAAATTAATAACATAATACACAGTCCAATTAAGAAATATTAGTATAATATATTAATATTAGTATTGTATTAAAGGGCAGTCCATGAAAAAGTAAACGAATACTTACATGTGGTTATGTGAATGTGATTTTTAAAAATCTTATTGATAGTATTTTTTAATCTCCACATGGCACAGTTAACTGCTACTCGCAAAAACAAACTGTGATATATCCATAACATGTGAAAATCTATGGTTATAGCGCCGCTTAGCGGTCAAGAGCAGAAATGCATTTCCCGCTGCAACTATAACAAAACCTACGGTGACAAAAAAGACATTCTGGTTGAGTATCATCTGTATGTGATTTGTTATTAGCTCCTTTACTCTCTTTCTCTCAGTTGCCCTTAGCTCCTCTTGGGTACTCCTGTGGCTGCCATCTAATACACTGTCAGTTCTAGACCGTGTCAGGTGAGACCGTGAGTATACGGTACGGCTCACTTTTTGGTGCTTTTCCACTACATGGTACAGCAAGGTATGGCTCACTTAAATAGTACCAGCTCAGTTGAGGAACCAAGCGTGCCATACCGATACCAAAATGTGATGTGTAAAAACTGCAGATCACTGATTGGTCAGAGAGAATTGTCACTGCCATTGGATTTGAAACACAAGACGCTAAACCCGCTAGATTTAAATAGTAAATAACAGCCACCGCAGTATCATTTGTTCGAATTACTTTTTTAATTACTTCCTTTAAATAAATGGCTGTATCGTAGTCAGTAGACGAGGTAGCTCTCGTTGGTAGCTAAAGAGTGGATCCATGGCAGTAGTGGCGACACAACTATAACCGTCAGTCTATAATCCCACCCACTTTGAAGTGGTACTAAGCTGCAATGGAAAAGCAAACCAAAAGTAAAGCAAGCTGAGCAGTGCCGAGTTTTACCATGCAGTGAAAAAGCATTTTAAACAAAAAAAAGTGAAAATCAAAACTGTGACAGAAAGTAGTCTTTGATAATGTTTAACTATATATCCAAATGCAATAGCTAATAAAATTAATTATGTCTGAAAACACTTCTCAGCAACAAGGATTTTCTCAACCCTGTTTAAAATGACCTGTGGTTATGCTATGTAAACATTCTATCTCATACCACAAGAAAACAACAAACGTTGCTAATATACACACACAATGTGGTGTAATACTACTAAAAAATTATAATCACATGCTACACGTTGGAGGCAGTGCAATCCTAACAACCTGCGTATTTTCCCATGTCATCTAGTACATTACTTTCTATTTCTATTGGGCTCTGGAATTGTCAGTCTGCTGTAAACAAAGCAGACTTCATTACATCTATTGCTACTCATTCAGGTCTCCATCTCATGGCTCTGACTGAGACATAGATCAAACCAGAGGACACTGCCACACCAGCAGCCCTCTCCTCTAATTTCACTTTCTCACACACCCCACGCCAGATTGGGAGGGGTGGTGGTACTGGTCTGATTATGTCCAATGAATGGAAGTTCAAACCTTTACCATCTCTCTGTGACAATAGCTCATTTTAATCACATGCAATTACCATCACCTACCCTGCTAAAATCCATGTTGTAGTTGTTTATCGTCCCCCAGGTAAGCTAGGTACTCCACTACACACCTCAGACCATTTCCGCATCACTTTTAATCTCAACCTGACCCCTAACTCAACACACACTCCACCACGTTACTTTTCGTCGAAACCTACGCTCACTCTCACCATCCCACCTATCCTCTTTGGTCTCATCCACACTTTCTCCCCTTAATCAGTTCTTATCACTTGACACTAACAATGCTACAGACACTCCACAGACAATGGTTTGCACCACTCTAACATCTTGCTTAGATGACTTCTGCCCCCTTTCATCCAGACCAGCCCGCGCCACCCCCTCTGCCCCCTGGCTATCCAATGCTCTCTGTGAGCATTGGTCTAGACTCAGGGCTGCAGAGGGGAAATGGTGCAAATCTAAAGATCCTACTGATGTAAGCTTTTATCAGTCATTCCTTTCTTCTTTCTCTACAAATGTCTCCAATGCTAAAACCACATACTATCACAATAAAATTAACCATTCTACTGATTACCACACACTTTTCAAAACCTTCTCTTCTCTTCTTTGCCCTCCTCCTCTCCCTCCCACATCAGCTCTCACAGCTGATGACTTTGCCACATTTTTCACACATAAAATAACAACCATCAGCGGTCAATTCTCCACATCACACACTGACAATAACATCTTAACGGAAAACACACAAATGCTCCCCTTCTTCTCCATGCTCTCTGAGGCAGATGTTTCCAAACTCATCCTTTCCAATCACCCTACTACCTGTCCGCTAGACCCTATCCCCACTCATCTTCTTCAGGCCATCTCCTCCTCAATTGTACCTGCACTCACTCACATTATCAATTCTTCCTTTCACACTGTTACATTTCCCACAGCTTTTAAGCAGGCTAGGATTACCCCGCTGCTTAAAAAACCCACTCTGAATCCAGCACTTTTAGAAGACTATAGACCGGTATCCCCTTGTTCCCTTCATTGCAAAGACACTTGAGAGAGTTGTGTTCAACCAACTTTCTACTTATCTCACACAGAATAACCTCCTTGACAACCACCAGTCTGGCTTCAAGAGTGGCCACTCAACTGAGACTGCCCTGCTCTCAGTCACTGAAGCACTGAGACTGGCACGAGCAACTTCAAAATTATCAGTACTCATCAGTGATGCTGATCCAAAATTATCCAAAATGAGCGGGTGCCTGCGGTCACCCGCAGTCACCCGCGGTTACGAGTCATCCAAAAATATTTTTAATGATATTCGGGTCGCGGTCGGTCGGGTCGTTTGAAATAAAGATGCCAATTAAACCTTTGTAATTGTCAGTTTTACTTACTAAAGGTTTCAGTTTTACTTTCATGGGTATTTGTGAACATTTATTTATGGATATTGTAGCCTCAGACTTTGGCTTAGCCTACCTGTTTTTGTTAGTCTAAAATGCGTTAATAAATACTTTATTAACATATTCTATCCCTGCATTTTGTGTTTGTGAGAGCTTCAATTGGGCATTCACGTGGCGAAATAGCCTAAGCCTGCTAATACAAGTGGGAAATCCTTATTTAAAATGCCCGATTTCCCAACACGTTGAACTGAGCAATGCCATTGTACCATTTTAATAGGCTACTTTTAAACACATATAGCTCAGTAATGTCAGTTTTATGTATTTTCTGAGAGGGGGTGGGATTTTTGTTGGGAAAGTCGGGGGAGAGACGCACACTTCGATTAGACTGGATAAACACATGCAGCATCTTAATTGTTAAGAAAATGAAACAAAATAAATGAATAAATCAAGCCTTTATTACATAACACTAGGCTATATCATACAACATTCAGAAAAAGAACAGTTTGCGCTCCTAAGGGCTTTCACACTTTTCCAAAAGTGGGCCTTCTCTCAGTTGACCTGCTGATTAATTCTTCAAGCAGGGTCGAAACATAAACATCGCATTCATCAATAATATGCATCTAGACAGCTGAAATGGAAAATGATGGGCCGCCTCAAGAACTGCCTGCTCTCGCCGCTGCACCTCTGAGCGTACCACGTCAGGTCCTGAAACATTTCTCTCCTCCACAGGCTGGATTAATGGATATTATTGGCCAGGGAGGCTGATGGGGGCGTATGGGAGGGGGGCATTCAGGATTATGGTTTCTCCTATCACTGTTATGCTTATGACACACAACTCTACCTCTCAATCCAACCAGATGATCTGACGGTTGCTGGTCGCATCGCAGCCTGCCTGACAGCCATTTCTGCCATTTCTGAAGGACCACCACCTTCAACTCAACCTTGCAAAAATGGAACTGCTTGTGGTCAATGCCAACCCAACACTTCATCATAACCTTTCAATTCAACTTGGGTCGCCAACCATTACTCCTTCCAGGACAGCCAGGAACCTTGGAGTGGTGATGGATGATTGTTTAAGCTTCACAGATCATATCGCTACAACGGCCCGGTCCTGCAGATTTGCCTTGTACAACATTAGGAAGATTAGATCCTTCCTATCGGAGCATTCCACACAAATTCTTGTCCAAGCTCTTGTCCAGACTGGACTATTGTAATGCTCTCTTGGCTGGCCTTCCAGCATGCACTGTCAAGTCTCTACAAATGATCCAGAATGCTGCAGCAAGACTGGTCTTTAACGAACCGAAGAGAGCACATGTCACACCTCTCTTCATCAGTCTGCATTGGCTGCCAGTAGCTGTTCGCATCCAATTCAAGGCTCTGATGTTTGCCTACAGAACAACCACTGGCTCTGCACCACTATACCTAAACTTACTACCTCAAACTTATGCACCCTCCAGAAATTTGTGTTCTGCAAGTGAACGGCGCCTTGTGGTGCCATCACAAAGGGGCACAAAATCACTCTCACAGACCTTCTCCGGGTCTGTTCCTGGCTGGTGGAATGACCTGCCACGCTCTATCCGAGCAGCCACTTTCAAAAAACTGCTAAAGACATATCTTTTTCGTCAACACTTGACCCAGTAATAGTAGCACTTACTTTTTATTTATCTTTCTTTTCATCGATTTCTACTCTTTTTCCATCTATTTGTGTATTTAAAAAAAAAAATCCTTGCTATGAGCACTTTAATAATTAAACTGTGACTTAACACAGCATTTACATACTGTTGTACTCATGTTAATTTGATTGCTTCTACTGTTCTCATTTGTAAGTTGCTTTGGAGATGTAAATGTAAATGTAATCATAACTTTTATCTCCATACCAAAATCCCAGATGGCCAGACAGTGATTCATCTTTTATAAATCGTTAAAATATTAATGTCTGTGATGCTGTGAGCATGGAGACTGTTGTGTAGACTAATATTTTAAATGTTTAACTTTTTAAATTGTTAAATGTTTAATATGAATAAATAGCGCTCATAAATGGCCGTCGAGATGGCATTCTCAAGTGAAATGAGTCGAGGCTTGGACCCAGAAAACGGCGTTCCTTACATCACGACTTAACACGCGGATGACTTTGACACCATTTGACACCTGGCACCATCAACTAGTTAGCAAGAATCAGACTACAAAATGCGCTCCAATCATGATACATGCAACCCTTCCTCGGTCAGCCACGTTGCCAAATCAATCCCTGTGCCAGATGTTGAACAAACAAACCATAATCAAAAACTCCATAAAAAGTTTTGAATGTTGTGAGCTGTGAAAATTATGTGATTTAAAACCATTATACAGTGTGCGCCATTGTAAAGACTGTAAGTTTATCCCTCACAGCCCTCAATTCAATATGGCGTCTGGCCTGACTAGGGTCCATTGCCTTTGCCTGAATATAATTTTAAAATGATGATAGTGGTAAATGCTGTTTCATATTCCTTTAACTCAGAAACTGTTAAAACATCAAATAACACTGAATCATGAATTTATATTGGGCTAAAGAGTGTTGTTGTTCTTTATAGGTTGTGTGAGTGTGGTGTCACAGAGAAAGGTTGTGCTGCTCTGGCATCAGCTCTGAGATCAAACCCCTCATACCTGAGACAACTGAATATGTCTGGAAATAAACGAGGACATCCAGGAGTGAACCTGCTTTATGATCTAAAGAAAGATCCAAATTGTAAACTGGAGGGATTAGGCCAATACTGTGAGTATATTTTTATTTTATATGTGACTGTGTGTTTGTGGATGGAGGTTGATGGTCACTCAAGGTTTCTCTTTACTGGACCCTGGGACAAGCACAATCAAAGACTGGTTAGTATGCAGTTCATTGATGTTAACTGTTTGTAAGGTAAGGGAATTGTGAGCATATAATGGACAAAAACTTAAAATAGAGCATACAATAAAAAATAGAATATAAAACATTATCTTTGTTCTCATTTCTTGTCAATTCACATTAATAAAAAGAAACTATGAACTTAAGTAACCATCATTTTACATATTTTTGTATAACTGAAATACAGAAAAACAAGAACACAACCCTAATATAGAGCAGTTACATAGTTAAGCATGTGCAAGCATATTACATTTGCGCTAATGCCAATTCTCAATTAGGGCTGACTTTTTTTTTTGTACACAGAACATGACAAAACCAAATTAACATACCTGGGACAAAGACAACCAAAGACTGGTTAATATACAGTTATGTGATGTTACTCAGAAGTCTTAACCTCTTCTAAAAAGTCTAAAAATAAATAAATAAATAAATAAATAAAAATTTTTTGCCATAATTCTCCTGTATTTATGTATTTTTACTAAGGCCAACGGGTGGCGGTGAGCCCGAGTGTGAGGGCCCTTTCATCGCTGCTTGCAGCTTTAATTAACAATGTTTTTTGATCTGCCTGCATTGACACCCTTGTATGTGAACAGAACTGAGCTGGACGATGACATCACTGTTTTCTACAGTGCTCATATATAGATAAATTAACTAATTATTGATTTTTACAACAGAATGAATCAATACTGAATTTACTTAAGCTGGACAATGATGACATTTTCTTTCAGAGCTGCCGTGCAGCCAAAATTATTTACCGGTTATCACTGTGAAGCTGCTTTGACACAATCTGCATTGTAAAAAGCGCTTTATATAAATAAAGGTGACTTGACTTGATGTTTGACTCGACTGACAGAAACTGGAAGCTGGTAGGCAAAAGAAGTAAATTTGTGTGTAATTTAAAGTTTACACTTCTGCTTGAAAACAACCAAAACTCAATTTTTAAGATGAAGCAATCATTGAAGCAACTTATGGACAGTAAGACTCTCTGTAAGACGTATGCGAATATAACGTATGCGAATGCAAGTGGTATAACAGCCAATGGCGAGTTTTCAAAATTTATCAATTTAACAGCAAACTTTTTACTTGTTACAGAATGTTACAGAGCTTTGTTTACAGAATGGGTAGCAACCAGATTTTACATCGCAACTATGGAAAAATTTTAGTCCATAAATTTGGATTAAAGGTGCACTATGTAATATTTTCTGTCCGCTAGAGGTCGCTAAAAGCCTATTCAAAACAAAGGCGTAGCTTGATGAAGTTTGAGCGCAGAATCTAGGGCTGCAACTAACGATTACTTTGATCATCAATTAGTTGGCCGATTATTTTTTCGGTGAATCAATTAAATCGGATAAAAAATCTTAATTTTATTTATTTTATTTTTTTTGACAAAAAAAAAAAAAACACATTATTGCACATTCTGCCCAATGTACTTCAAACAAATGTGCTATAAAAACATACAGTGCTACATTTATTAGACTACCTGTCATAATAAAGAGCACAAATATTTTATGAATCTATCAAAACTTGTTTAAAACTAAAAATATTATTGCCTATTACTAGGCAAATAACAAACTGAAACAACTAAATAGTTATTATTCACACATAATATAAAAAAAATAAAACTTAATAACAATCTGTTGTTATTGATTGATTGTAATTGAGCATCTGAAAAAAAAAACAACAACTATAAAGTGCTTTCCCTTTTTTATTGCCTTTCTTGTAAAACAGTAACATCTCAAAATCATGGATATCAACAATAAATACATTGTAGCTTTAGAAATACTGCTGTGACTAAAGAGCTTACACATACTGGTGGAGTAACCATTACAGAAACATGAAAAATGATTTTGGTAATCACCAATACTGATAGTTTAGGACAGCTGTGGAAGAAACCTTACATTGGGTGGCAGAGGTCTAATAAATTTGTTAAGCACTGTATATTGTGAATATAGTGTAAATCTCTACATTACAAATGAAGATAGTAATAAAGATAATAAACTCAGTGTTAACCAACAGGCAAGATAAATGTTCTGCAGGAACACACACATTCACTCTGGACACAATCACCTCTTACTGTCATTTCTTTATCCTGTAAATAGGCTATAAGAAACGTCTTACATTTAAACATGTTGTTATCCCTTTACAGTTACTACTCTCATAAAATACAACAATGACATGTTGTTTTTTAAATCTAAATTTAACTTTAAACAACCAATATTTCAGCACACGGGTGCGCGCACCGGCACTAACTCAGTAAAGTTTGAAGTTTAACGCAGACTGACAGGACAAGCCTTTATGCAAAATTGAAATGCTCGCGTGAATTTGTAACTTTTACAGATAAGGATATAGCCATAGAATGAACGTTTTGCACTGAGAATGCACATACATCTGTCAAAGCGCCTGACAGGGTTAGCCATTATGTAAATGCATTAGCTTGAAGCTTAAAATAAATAATTCTCATGTTTTGATCAGCTTTGATCTCGTATCTTTCCCACAGCCGCTCAATCTGTTTTTTCTTCACTATTTTTAGATGCATTTTGTCCATAGAAATGCGTTATTCAGTGCTGTAATTTGATGCAACTGTCAGATGTTTTCAGTGCACAGTGGGCAGACCCGACTAATCGATAATGAGAATCGTTGTCGATTTTCATTATCGATTATTATTGATTTTATCGAATAGTTGTTGCAGCCCTAGCGGAATCTTGGGACATGTGGTCTTCACCTCAGCGGCCGGTGCAAAAGAATAGGGATTGGACTCAGGAAGAAATCATGTTCATGGATGTGATTATTAACGTTACTGTAGTATGAAGCAGAGCAGGAGCGAGTGTTGTGGAGCTGAACGAGGAGCTGGAGCGATTGATCAACACACGCCTCACGAGCAGCGGGACTTTTATTATGACACAGTCGCCGGCGCCGCTTCCTCTTTTCCGGTCATGAGTATGAGGTAACGCAGCTCTGTTTATCATATTAGATACATTTGAGAGTGTTGAAAATGATGTTATAACGTTACTCTGTGCGTTCGCTCGGCGGCTGCTGTGAGACACTGTTACACACTGCAGTAAGATAGATCGATTTTACAATATCATATTAAATGCTGGATGATTGTGTTGATAAATGTCATGCAATTCATTTTAAAACGTATTGTATGATGGAGAAAATGCTGTATTACTGTTACTAAAAATAAAGCTGCATCTGATTATGCTATGTTAGCTACTTCACAAAATAGTGTTTTTCTCTGAGGCATGATAAAGCATGGTACTCGCAAAAAATCAAGAAAATTAGATTTAAACAAAAAGACTAAACGTGTTGAGCTATATAACAACAATTAGTTTTCTGTCTATAAATATATCAAAACAGTTGTTCCCTTGTCTATTAAAACATGTAAATATTAAAGCGTCTTTGGTGTTTCCATGGTTTCTACAAAATAAACCCGGAAACCGAGGGTAACGCGGGTATGACTGCATTGACAGGCGACTCCTCACACGTCCCGGAGCCTTGGTTAAAACTGCAATTTTCTCACGATTTACAAATAGTTGCAACCATTTGGGATATTGTAAGTACTCAAGTGAACAAAATATATAACACTGGCCTAGTGGTTTTTGGATATTTTACTGCACAATTCTTACATATTGCACCTTTAGGCTTTTGCCTTTGGATTAAAGCTGCTAGCTTTGTATACGGATTGTTTGCAAAAAAATTCTGTATTCTGTAAAAAAGGTTGCATCACTTCTAGTTCAGGTTTTTGTATGTACTTTGTTAAATATTGAGCTGTTTGAGTTTTTATTCATCATTTTATTTGTTTTTATCTGTGGTTGTAATATTAATATTACTAATAGTTCTGTATGTCTCTCATGATGTGATGTGTCTGTTTTGTTGTAGAACTCTCAGTCAGTCCAGTTTTCTCAGAATTAGCCGACGGTGAATGAGAAGCCACTAAAGAGAGTCACAATCAACAGAGACTGAAGACACAGTGACACCCACAGCGATCACACTTCCATGTCTGTGACTTCGCATTTTTATGTTTTTTTGTTTTTGTGGGTTTGTTTTAAATTACAGATGTCATAAGATTCCACAATGATTTATTAGAGGACTAACTTACAGATGATGAATAATATAATAATAATGTAATAGGTATTGATTACAAATTGTGCTGCTTGTTTACAATGTAGATGGTGTAACACCCAATATACACAGCAAGAGAGTGACTCCCATTGTGAGATTCCTGACAATACCATGATTGGCCACTGGGGGAGCCAACCTTGAGAACTTTCTCCACTCAGTATGATTAGTGTAATCAGTTCACCTGTGTCTATGAACCATCAAATACAAACTTATGTTAAGTTAAAATTGTATTTTTTTCTCTATGGCATTTTAAAAATGATGTCTCATGATTGTACTACTTGCTTTTTAATTTTAATTATGTTGATGTGTTATCTTTTTTGTTCATTTTGTACAGCACTTTGGTCAACCTAAGTTGTATTTATACAGTGCTATATAAATAAAGAAAGAGAAACTTGTGTGTCAAAATGCCCATTTGTGAGTATCCTCGTAAACACAGTCATTTATGTCTTAAGTGAATATAAACAGTTAAAGGGTTAGTTCACCCAAAAATGAAAATTCTGTCATTTATTACTCACCCTCATGCCGTTCCACACCCGTAAGACCTTTGTTCATCTTCAGAACACAAATTAAGATATTTTTGATGAAATCCGATGGCTCCGTGAGGCCTCCATAGGGAGCAATGACATTTCTTCTCTCAAGATCCATTAATGTACTAAAAACATATTTAAATCAGTTCATGTGAGTACAGTGGTTCAATATTAATATTATAAAGCGATGAGAATATTTTTGGTGCAGCAAAAAACAAAACAAAATAACGACTTATATAGTGATGGCCGATTTCGAAAGACTGCTTCAGGAAGCATCAGAGCACAGATGAATCAGCGTGTCATTCATTCTTTAATAAAGTCTGTATGGTGCCCTGGTGGCCTGTATACAGTAGGAAGTACAAATGTCAACCAGGATTTATCACTTACACTAGATAGCGTTACATCACTTCAAAAGAATTATATTTAAAACTAGACCTCTGAGTAATACTGAAAATGTTGCTATAAATTACAGCAACACTTCCCCATTTGCCTTTGTTGGACATCAGTTAAATTATTACCCTTAAATGGGTTTGGGAGTTTTTTGGGACCCACTTTATATTAAGTGGCCTTAACTACTATGTACTTACATTTAAATTAATCATTTGATACAATGCACTTATTGTGTACATACATGTTTTTACATTGTACTTATATTTTAAAAACAGCTGCATGTAATTACATCTGTAATTAATTTCTGTAATTACATTTATAATTACACTATTGACCCATCCCTTAACCCTTACCCCTACCCTTAAACCTACCCATACCACCAAAGCTTTCCCTAACCTTACCCGTATCCCACCTCAATAGCAGCAAAAGTGTTTTGCAATTCAATATTAACACAATAAGTACATTGTACTTATTTTTTGATGTAAGTACATAGTAGTTAAGGCCACTTAATATAAAGTGGGACCATTTTTTGTATATAATAGTTTTGGGAACATCTCTATGAGATGATATCCAGGTGAAAGAGTTTCTATATGTTGGGAATTATCTGACTTCTGTGGTGTGAGGCAGCTAGCAGACGGTCGGTTTAGCCAGTCTGTCTGCTTCCTGACTTGGGCCCCAGTTTGTCATGTTTCAGCTCTAAGACTACGTGCCATATTACTAGAGAAAAGAGTGGCACCATCCCGGGAGGGATGAATACCATCTCTTTTCAACAGGTCAGGTCTGCCCCAAAAACTTTCCAATTGTCTATGAACCTTATCTTATTCTGCGTACACCACTTAGACAGCCAGCTATTGAGTGATGATAGTCTGCCAATTATCTCATTATTCCAGTGAACAGGAAGGGGGCCAGAGCAAATTACAGTGCCTGACATCCGCTTGCGAGTTCACACACCTCTTTAATATTAATTTTAGCGATCTCCAAATGGCGAAGTCAGACATCATTAGTGCCAATGTGAAAAATAATCGTACCCCCGGTTTTACAGACAAGGCTTAAATCTAGTCCCGGACTAAAATACATGTTTGCGCTGTTTTAACTGAAAGCAACTTGCACTGACATATCTTAAAATCTGTCAGTGCTATATTTTGTCTCAAGATGCACACCAGTAATGTTTTTTTTTCTAAGGCATGTTTATTAAAGCTACTGAAATGTTCTAATTAAACTAAGGCCTAATCCTGGCTTAATCTAAGCCCTGTCTGTGAAACCGGGCCTTAGAGTATTTATGATTAGCATTAACCAGCACTTTTAAATTTGCTTTGATGTCAGGCACTCTGGCTCCTGGCAAACATGTGACTATGGTGGCTGGTGTCTCTATTTTCACGTTTCGTATAATAGAATTGCCAATAACTTTCAACAGGATTCTCAGTGGGTGCGTCATTGAGTGGGGAGAACCAGTTTGATGTTCTAATTGGAACTGAACAGCGGTGTTTTGCCCCGCGACTAGGCCGTCTCACAGTCACCCAGTTGCCCTGTGGTACAGGCTCTACAGCCAGAACCAAACAAAGTACGGGGTTCGCTAAGCCGGTCACATCCAAAACAGTATCTAGAGCCCTTGCATTCTTACTATCCTCAATTAAAGTTTGAATGTGTCTCTAATTCTGAAATCTTCTCTTTCAGCCTATTTCCCTGAATTTATGACATGTGAATCCCTCGTTGTTGACAGAGAAAGCTATGCTAAACATGATAGGCAGTGCAAGTAACAACAACAGGGGAAGATTACATTACCACAGTTGTTTGATAAACTCATAGAAAAAGGAGCACACATGAGAAAAAAGACGGTAAGCATGAATGACAAGTTGACAGGCTAGCGAAATGCTAATGTGTTCTGTTAACGATAGCTTTTTAGATTAAAAAAGCTAGCAATGTCAGATTAATGTGATAGGCAATAGTTAATATTAGCCAATATCAGATATATGGTGATGAGTAAGTTATATTTGGCAATATGAACAAAAAGGAATGATAGTAAATAGAGATTCAAAACAGCTATATGGAGCTACAGACGCAAACCACTTAGCAGCGAGGCAGGCAGGAGCAAGTCTGAGCTAAAAACATTTTAAATTGTCTATAAACCCTATATTATTCTGTGGACACCACTTAGCCAGCCAGCCAGCCAGCCAGCCAGCCACTGATTGATGACAGTCTGCTATCTCATCACCCTGGTGCACAGGAGGGTGGCTAGAGCATATTACAGTGTCTGACATCGTACTTGCGAGTTCATATACCTCTTTTACCTCAAAATGTTATTTTAAGTGAAATCCAACTGGTGAAGTCACACATCATTAGTGCCAATGTGAATAGCAATCATATAGTATTTATGGTTAGCATTAGCCAGCACTAAATTTGCCTTGATGTCAGGTACTCTGGCTCCCGGGAAACATTTGACGATGGTGGCTGGTGTATATTTTGACGTCCCGTGCAATAGAGTCACCAATAACTAGGGATCTTTCAACAGGATTCTCACTGAGGAGAACCTGTTTGATGTTCTAATCAGAACAGAACAGTGTTGTTTTTTCCTGCGACAATGCAGTCTCACAGTCACCCAGTCGCTGTGCTGCGGGGGCTCTGCAACCGGAACCAAACAATGTAAGATAGTCATATCCAAAGCAGTATTTGGAGCCCTTGCATTCTTACAATCCTCGATTACAGTTTGGATATGTGTCTCTAATTCTGAAATCTTTCAGTCTTCCCTGCATTTATCACATGTGAAACCCTCACTACTGACAGAGAATGCTACATTAAACGTGGCAGGCAGTGCAAGTGACGATAACAGACACACACACTTTTCCTAATGGCAGAATCAGAGAACTGCAGGTATTTGGAAATCTAAGCAATTCTTGCCCCTTGCCGTTCTCAAGTAAAGGATTTGGACATTGACTGGTGCTCTTTTAAATGTTAGTGTCATGAATTAGGCGCCTTTTACAAGGCGGAGAACTGAAACCATTCAGCTGCACACAATTTCAAGATCATTCAAGATTTATAAATTTTACATCTGGAAGAGGTGTACGCACGTTTTTTTGTGCGTATGTTCATTCTCTGAATCACACATATGCACATTTGAGAAATGATCGTAAGATCAAATGTAGGATGCAACATTTTATAAATGGGGCCCCTATGGCTAGCTACAATACCCCTCCCTCCATATGCTGATGTGAACTGGATGAAATATTCTAAATGATATCAAGCCATAATCTGACATAATCACACCATCTTTCTTTTCTTGTTTGGCCAGAGGAGAATTGACCTCCTGACTGAGCCTGGTTTCTCCCAAGGCTTTTTCCCCTCCACCATTCTGTCACCTGATGGAATTTAGGTTCCTTGCCACTGTGGCCTTTGGCTTGCTTAGTTGGGGACACAAGACTTAAGATCGTCCTAGACTAAAATGCATGTTTGAGCTGTTTTAACTGAAAGCAACTTGTACTGACAGATCTTAAAATATGCCAGTGTCATTGTTTTGTCTCAAGATGCACACCACTAATGTTTTTTTCTAGTGTACATTTATAAAAGATACTTAAATATCCTAATTGAACATAGGCCTAATCCTGGTTTAGGCTAAGCCCTGTCTGTGAAACTGGGCCTTAACTCTTTCCCCAACAGCATTTTTTAAAAAGTTGCCAGTCAGCGCCAGCATTTTTGATAATTTTTACAAAACTTCCATGGTCCCCTGAATATTTTATTGTATGAATGTCGGAACATGCAATATATCAAAAGAAATGCATAATTACATGCAATTAACCCAAAACCAAACCCTAATCTTAACCTAACCCTATAGTAAACACATTGTCAATTATTATTACTCAGGACTTAAAATGTATAATTACACTGCAACACTGACACCTTAAAATAAAGGGCAGGCAACCATTTTATTCTAGCTTCATGCATTCTTCATCAACGTGTGGGTAAGTTTCATTATAAAAGGCAACATTTTTAACAAAAAGCAGAGCAAATCGTGTTTTTGTGAAAGACCACGTCCGGATAGGATTCAGAAGGATGATCAAAACAGTAGATTGAGTCCATCACCACCTCCAAAGCTTCAGTCATTTCCTCTTCATGGGTTCAATATTTCATTCAGTAACATTATGCATTTTTGATTTATAAGTAAATCATCGCTTTAGATTACATGCGTGTAAGCAATGCTTCTATTGCTTGTTTCTGCTTCTTCACTTTGAATTCAGAGATTTTGCACTATTTTAGAAGATGTGTAACAGCACCCCCTACCGTATACACAAATGCAAATGCATAAATATGAGTTTGAGGATGTAACAGTTGAGTAGAACAGGTTGCCATCTCATAATTATGCATGATGTGAACGCAGCATAAGCTTGGTTTTTGGTTCAAAATGAACTGTAAAAATTTGCTGCCGTTTGTATGTGGTGCTCATATCTACAACTCTGCATAGCCTCAGGGAACATATTGCTTTAAGAACTCTGGGTGAAATGTTAGCAAATACTACCATCTAGTGTTGATTAAAGATTTTAAGTGAGTACACAAGAGAAATTAAATACTGTAATTTCAATGACAGCATTATTTTCCAGTGAAGAAGGCTTCATGAGAAACTCTCCACCAAATAAAATCACGGGTGTGTTCATCAGTCCCTGTAACATCAAAACAGGATTTAACTATTAATGCTGACTATGAAGAGCAGAGGCATAGTTACTTTTTATTAGCTTGCTACCTAACCAACATAAATTTCAACCAAGTTATCGACACTAAAATATACCCTTTACCAGTCACTTTAGTTTTGTAACTTCATTTAAATTGGTACCCAGGTGAAAAAAAAAAAAGAACATTGCTATAATATAATATACTTAAAGTGCTCTATTTTCATACACTAATTTTGTACTTATTATACAAAAAAATTCTTCTTTAGTACTATTTAAGATCATCTTAAGAGCATCTAAGTGTACTCAACTGTGCTATTTTGAGACAGCATGAAATATGAACTAAAATGTGCTTTTAATATACCATCTCTGTATTTAAAAAAAAATATTTCAATACCACTTGTAGTACACTATGGGTTCAAATGTACTATAAGTGGTATTGAAATATTTTTTTTAAAATATAGATAGTATATTAAAAGCACATTTTAGTTCATATTTCATGCTGTCTCAAAATAGCACAGTTGAGTACACTTAGATGATCTTAAGATGATCTTAAGTGGTACTTTTTAGTATATTAGTAAGAATATTTAGTATATTAAGTACAAAATTAGTGTACGAAAATAGAGTACTTTAAGTACATTATTGAAGTGTACTTGTTTTTTTTTTTCACCTGGGCAAACAATGTAAGGAGTGAACACAAGCTGATGTACATGCATGGACATTAGCTCAGCCTGCTTACTAAAAATAACTTTCTTTTATATCAAATAAACAAGTAAAATCACTTTTTAAACCTACAAAATTTCTTAAGTGATGTTAAAACAATTTAATCACAAGGACCATTTTTTTCCCCCCTAAAGTACCTGCTTTTAAAAAGATCATCTTTATTCTCTGCCATTTTTAATATAGTCTAGCAGTGACTCTGCCGTGGCCTCATGGGACAGTAAAGTGTCCATTGGATACTCGCTCCAGAATCTTTGTGGAAGTAGATCCAGGGACTTTCCACCTTCAAAAACTATGGCTGAATTCAGAACATCAACATACTCTATTTTCACTGTATCTTTATAAAGCAGAAATAGTAAGGATCTTATGCTAGTATGACATTCCCAATTCATCCAAGTAAAGCTCAATATGGCATCTACCCTAATCAAGGTCTATTTGTGAAAGTGTTGCTGTTGCAGAATTTGCATCCAAACGTTGAGAAACTGTTGAATTAGCTCTCAATGTTTTAATAGAAGTGTCGAATTAAGAGAACAATTAAGAATGTGAGATTCCTTTTTTTTTTTTTTTTGTAAATTGTAACTGTAGTTTAAATTTGGGGTTTGTATTGGGAGAATTTATTAAACGAAATGTTTAAAAATCTTGATCGAAAATAACATTTAATTCTGTATATAATTATAATCCAGAAACGTTTCCTTAAACTAGATCAGTAAAGTTTGATAAACTTTGATACTGGCTTGACAAAGCCTTGTCTGAAAGTTTGAAATAACTTTGAAAAGCTTTAAGTTAAGATTTATATCAACATTTTATTGATTTTATTTCCTTAACATGTTCTAGCATATATTTTAACACAATGTTAGCACATTTAAACAAGTTGCTAACATGTTTTAATGCGATTTAGGATGTAGCAGGCATGTTTCTAGCATGACTAAATGCGAGCATGTTTCTGGCATAAATGAACACATTGCTCATATTTTAACATGTCGCTAACATGATTTAACACACTGCTAGCACGTTTTAACACATTGCTAGCACATTTCAAACATGATTTAACATGTCGCTAACATGATTTAATACATTGTTAGCACGATTCAACACATTGCTAACAGGTTTCTAGCATGATTTAACATGATTCTGCATGTTGGCAGATATATGGTGGATGTAGATGTAGGTTAAATAATCAGCAAGAGTTCATGTTTGAAAATTGAGCCCCTCAATGACAATCTATGGGATTTTTCGTGAATTTGATCTTCAGGTTTTTCAAACTGGAAGATCAAATTTACGAAAAATCCCAAGTCCAGTCAGTTAGAAAAGAGACGGCATACGGAGTCAGAACAGTCTGAAGGTCTGAGCAGAGTTTGGCGGTCATAGATAGAGCGGCTTGGACCGCATTCATTTTATTTTTCAGGTCTCAGAAGAAGCATCAGCTTCAATAATAGATCAGCAGGATGATGGATTTGTCAGGTCAACATAATAAACATGCATTGACCTCTATTGATCCTAATAACTCAGACCACAATGATCCTGATATAAAACATTAACCAAACTAATCATGCTCAGAGCACAATCTTTCAATTTAGAAACTTTACTCATTACTTTCATTGTGAAAAAAGGGCACTCTGAGAAAAATAACCATGAGGACTGTAAAGAGACTGGAGAATATCAGACCTTAAAATCCAGAGAAGCCTCACAATCTGCTGCATTTGCATTAAGAAATGTGAAGCTGATATGAAGAACCTGAGAGTAAAGTAGGAAATCCTGATAAATGAAGTGTCAGAGAGATTGAGCTTTCATAAGGTAAGATATAACAGGCTAAACAGACCAGAATCAGACATCAAGATTAAAACTGAAGACTACTGAAACTGTAATCCATATTTATATAGTTGGATCAGCAGTTAAATTAATTAGAACACCAAAAAAAAAAAAAAACCTTAAGATTTAATAAAAAAACAAACAAAAAAACAACAACCAGCTTTAGTAGTACGCACGTCCTGATTTTGCAGAGTCAGATGCGTTTCTGGGTCAATATATTTTGTTGGTCCTGGAACAACATTCCAGTCTGAAAATTTAGTCTTAACCCTATTCCTACCCCTAAACCTAACCCTAACCATAACTTATCCCAAAAATCAGAGGGAAATGACCGATGAATAACACCAGTGTTGCCAGACGTACGATAATTATCGTATTTGTACGATAATTTTGACCTCTGTACGATCAATAATGAAAAAAAAATCCCATAATGTACGATAATTTCAGTATTTTGACACTTAAAATGATGGTCGTTATAATCGGCTCATTGATCTAGCTGTGTGGATCCTAACGTGAACTTTGTTAGGGAGGTCTTCCATCTCATCTCATGTTACTTCTTCTCGGCCAATCATTGTGGAGAATGAATCTCTCTCACGAGCTCAACCCTGCATCCCAACGTGCATACTGTCCACCCTATCCGCCCGAAATAGTATTGAAAATGACTGATGTCACATACTATTTAGGATGGATAGTATGCACATTGAGACGCAGGCCAAGTTAACATTTCTGCCGCGGCGCTCAGTTGTTTCCCACTAAGGCACGCCTAATAATTATTCATGTATTGTGGTAATTTACAGTTCATGTCAAAAAGTTGTTGGTCTATAGATAAATAGCTGTATTCTGTACGTTTGACTCATGTCACCTTTATATACAGCTCTTTTTACAATGCAGATTGTGTCAAAGTACAGCTTTACAGAGATAGAGGGAACATAATTTTGGCTGTACAGCAGCAAAAATAGTGTGATTGTCCAGCTTAAGTTAGTTCAGTATTGATTCTTTCCGTTGTAAAAATCATTAGTTATTAATTTAGTTCATTTACCTAAACTAAAAAGTCGTGTACGATAATTTTCTTCCAAATACGATCATTTTGAGCTTCTGGTACTATAATTGGACATTTCCAATCTGGCAACACTGAATAACACTGATGTAGAAGCACCAATTCATGATTTGAAGCCTAAACTTGACAATCTGTAAACTTGTCCCTCAAATCTGATTGGCTGATTTGAATGTTGTTCCAGGATAAACAAAAACGTTGACCCAGGCAAAATCAGGTTCTGTTTAAAGGATTAGTTCACTTTAAAATGAAAATTAGCCCAAGATTTACTCACCCTCAAGCCATCCTAGGCGAATATGACTTTCTTTTTTCTTAAGAACACAATCTGCGATATATTAATAAATATCCTGACGCATCCGAGCTTTATATATTGCCTTCTGTATTCAACGTACGATGAAAGTGTAAAAATCTCACAGTTCAAAAAGCTTACACTACATCCTACGCCTTCCCTATTCAACTTACGGAAAAAACGTAAAGTGGCGTCGCATCAGTTACACTTTTTCGGTAAATTGAATCCGGAAGGCAGTCTGGCGGAAGCTAGATATTTACTTCATAACTTGTTAAATATGATTTTTTTTTTTTTTTCATGAAGTGAAGCGATGCATAAGGCTTTTATTAGCCCCCTGGAGCCATGTGAAGTACGTTTATGATGGATGGATGCACTTTCTTCAGCTCATACTTGATCAGTGCAATTATAAATCTCGGATGTGTCAGGATATTTATTAATATTTCTCAGATTATGTTCATCAGAAAGAAGAAAGTCATATACACTTGGGGGGTAAAGCTTGGGGTCATTTTCATTTTGTAGCATTTTGAAACTAATCCTTAAAAAAAAGAATCACATTACTATTTAGATGAGATTAATCTTCAATGTTATACTTTATAAGAAATCTGCTCAAAGACCTAAAATCACAGAAAACTTTGATTTGGATGGGGTGAAATGAGGGTTTAAAAAAACAAGGTTGGCAGAAAATAAAAGGAGTATTTCCTTGCGTCAGAGATTAGTTTTATAAACCACCACCAGGAGCTTGTGTGAAATCTGTGATCAGGACTCAGACAGCTGAAGAGAGGCACCACTGTGACACATTTGAATATTTATTTGAATAGGTACAGAGCCTGTAGTCTATGTCCAACAGGATAGGTATACCATCTATTTTTGTCTTCTTTTGAAACTACATATTTGCAAACAAGGAATGGCGCTGGGGAGGGGAGGGAGGGGTGTGAATAAAACATAATATAGCCATCAAGAGGTTATGCAAAACAAAGACAGCTCTACAGTCAACTAAAATTCAGAAACAAAAGGATGGTAAACCTATAGTGGGAAAACAGCGCCGTCACAGCGTGACCTGTACGTGCGTTCGGATGAAGACACGGCACGGTCCGCCGGAGACACGCGTGTGCTGTAATATTGCTCAACACTGAACATGAATATCTATCTACAAATCAAGATGGACTCTGTATTCGAGTTGGAGTAGTTGTCCATCTTTGCTAATGTTTACACGCCTCCAACGCTGCAATGTGCAAAACGGTGTAGAATCGCTCGTCCGTCAGGAACGGTGAGGGGCTTAAATGGGCAGAAAAATAAAATAAAATATGGCCACAGAAACATTACAGTAGGTACTTCTTAAAAGAAAAAAAAAGAAAAAACTGTTTTCACTTACGAAACTAAAACCCACTAAAATGAACTATGCTGCAGTTTAGCACATGCAAAGGATATGTCAAACCTCTCACACATGAAACACCTCCCCACATGATCACACGACGCCTCAAAGCGGTCAGCGCCCGAGAACAGAAAAAGGGCGAGCGGTAAGGGTCATAAATGTACAGGAGCCCGAGTTTGTGCAGAGGTACAACAGTGCACAATGTGTATTACATGTATTTACACCAGCACTGAAAAATTAAAAGCCGAAACGGGGGGGGAAGACGAAAAGAAAATGAGCAGGGAAAACAAAAAAAACAAACAAACACCGGGACGAAACGCACATCCCCGACCGATCTCCTCGACGCAACTCCGCTCCAACAGCCAAAGCTCAGTCCAGTGTCATCAACACTAAATAATAATTAAAAGGAAAAGGGGAAATTAAAGTCATGACATAGTCTTCTTTAGATCACTGATGCCGAGTCATTCCATTCAAGGTGATTTTTTTTATTTTTACTCCATTTAGCCTCCTCTTCCAGGCTATTCCACAATTAGCCGGTTGATTTTTCGATGTCGACTCGCTGCGTTCGTTACATTCAGTCCTGCATTTCACCAGCCAGCCAGTCAGTCAGTCAAGCACACACACCGTCACGTCCACTCACTTGCGCACATGCAGCACAAAGACGCGCCGTTGGACTGCGGGACGCCGCTAGCGTGCAGGGAGAGGGCTCTGGTCTGCTGGGTCCGTTCTCCAGCACGTCAGATGAACGCGGCCCCTCAGCACAGGGGCCATTCACTCTCTCGCGCACACACACACACTCTCTCTCACGCACACACACACACACACGCACGCGCCTCAGGTGACCTCAGAAGTGTGCTCGTGTCTCTTTGTTGTTGGCGAGGTCCTCCTTTATCGTCCTGACCTCGGATTACTAATGTGAGACGTCTTCGTTATTCCCGTCGGTTGGGTTTGGTTTTGTTGAAAAGACACGCCAGGCAGTTTTAGTGAAGTTTGCTCCGAGCGCGTTCGGTTTAGATGGTCGTGTTTTGAAACGCAGTAGTCACCCACTCACTCTCACTCGCATCCACTCAAAGCCATCATCTCAAACGCCGTCCGGACGCTTCCTTCAGAAGGAACTCCACTCAATTTCTCTTGGATTAGATGCAGCTGGATCCCATCAGCCAAGCACAACGGATCTAATATTTATCACACTCTCTCGCGCTCTCTCTCGCTCGCTCTCTCTCTCTCTAATTATTTTTAATGTTGAACAGAGTGCTGCATCACAAACAAAACTCCAGATTTCCTGTCGCGTCTAGAACTGGAACCCTTCTGCTGGCACGTTGGTAGAAGAATTGAAGCTGTACGTTCCTCCTTGGATCGCTTCGGGAACCAGGTTGGAGTCCTCGTCGATCTGAAAGAGAGGTACCGACGGTTGCATGAAGGAAAGATGAAATAAACAGCTAAATAAAATACTGTGTGTTACAGCATGCATCATATCAAATACGTGTGTGCAGGAACTTACATCATCAGATGAGAAGAACTGATCGATTATTTCATAAGCCAGTTTGTAGATGTCCTCATTCTCATGGTTCTGCAGCTGCTCGATTTTCTCCAAACCTGAGCAAAAAATGATGAATAAGATCCTCAAGCTCACATTCAGATCAACAGATGGATTGAACAAAGTCCCTGTCCTACACCGTTTCCTTTTAAGATCTGTTTTTACTAGGGGTGTGAGGAGATTTCTCATCGAGGCGAAGAGCGGTCTCGTGACGTGCGAGAGGGTGAAATTAGGGTAGAATATGCCACCGCTACGTTTACATTGCGCCTCCGTTGTCATTTTGCTTTTTATAAAAATAAAAACCATTTAATTCAGTTGGATAACGGTCGCTTCAGTCCCATCCAGCTCATCCAACGCGAGCTGCGGAGTCTACAGAGAACATGTGATCTTGAAAGCGAAAGTGAAACGAGCGCATATTCAAACGTGAATTTTGAAAGCGCCTCCCTGATGCATGCAAATATCTCCCAATATGAAAGCTATGTTAGGCTGGGCTGTGTAGTTGTAAGCATCTCTCAGCTCTGTATCATGCTTGAATACATTTGGTCTCTCTTTGCACTTTAAATATTGAGAGTGCCTTGATTATGGTTGCACTTAAGACTAAAAGAAAATGGTTTATTCATTCAGTTATTTCTGATCAATTTGTGGAGAGGAGTTCAGTTAGGAGGTCAAAAGTTGCAGAAGCTCATAAATCATGTACAGTAAGGTCTGAAGAGACTGAAATCATACAGGACAGAAGTCAGTCAGTAGCTTGAGTATTGTTGTCTTTTAATGCATATGATAATTCATACTCAAAGTAGAACTGAAATGACATTCATTACAAGATGATTAGTTCAAACATTTCAAATACACCTGCAGAATATTTTTCTAGTCATGCATTTCATCACTGAATTCACTAAAAAGGAGATGAGATTTTTATACAGTATTTAATAGGGGTGTAACGGTTCAAAAGCTTATGGTTCGGTTCGTATCACGGTTTTAGGGTCATGGTTTCGGTACGGTTCGGTATGTGCTGTGTGTTCAGGGAAAATAAAAATAAAGAAAAATCAAACTACAAGCAACATCACATTTAAATATAATATAGCAAATATTCAAATAAATAAACAGTGATTTTCAGATTTTTCAGGTATCTAACAGCTTTCAGGTACAGAAAATGGATGAAGTAATCAAATATAAAATAACACTGCATATCTTTACTGTATAAAATAAAGATTAATCATTATTGAAGTTACAAAAACTATTCAGTCAAGAGCAGCGAGTGATTTCTTTATTTGTTGTTTGATTTAACATTAAAAACAGGCAGCAGGAATAGTTTTTTTCCCTTAAGACATGCACGATCCAGTACATATACTTTTACACATGTGTTGTCTTTCTCGACTACTATACGTTCACTTAAGACATAACCGACTGTGTTTGCTAGGATACTCGACAAGACGGGCATGCTGACATGAATTTGTCCGCTTGAAGCACAAGACTTGAAAGAACTCAGTATTTGCGCGCTGACTGAAATAAGCGTGCACGCTTCGGATGAGCGCACACAAACCTCCTCACAGCGCGTGCGAGTTCTCCTTCACGTCTTGCTCTTGAATGTTTAAATTAGCAAGGCTTAAAGGTGATAGAGAGGATTTTTTCGTCGACTGAGAATCCAAAGACTGTCACTGAGTCATTTCAAAGGAACGCCTCCCAAAACTCGTGCACGAGTATTGGAACACGAGTGTTTACCACCGGCATTCACTGTGTCGTGTTAGTGGATTCATTATGTCGGACTCACCGCAGGTAACTCATAATCTGCAGTTGTTACTCCTGTCTCCTGACAAAAACATTGCATGCGGTGCCTGTGGAGTGTGGAAAGTTACTGGAGCGCACAGCCGCGCTCGTCTCTCACAAGGAACGTCATGGCAGTGATTGACAAGCCAGAGGGCCAATCGTTTACGCGATGATCACACAAACTATTGGCTGATGTTTTTAAGGCCCTACCTCGTGCACAGATGATGTATATTAATATTATTCCTTTCAGTGCACCTAATAAATAGTCTTTTATCAGTTAGTAAAGACAGTTTCAAGTAATATTGCAAAAATGTATAAAACAAAACATCTTATTTAGCACCTTTAAATGAGTTTAGTTTAAACGGATAGCAATGTGTGCTGTTCAGGTCTCACCTGCGCTCGCGCACTATCAAAACCCGGGTGATGATGGCGTAAATGACTGGACATATGGCACTCATAGTGAACAAAGTTTACGAAGAGCTTTCTGATTGTCGTTGTTGTAACATTTTTAGAAGCCAGAATGCACATCCAGCGACTGAAATGATCTGAACTCTGTCTGTTTTCCACATTGCTATTTTAAATAAACCATATTAGCCTATAGATGCGTCGTCATTTGAGATAGACCACGGTGCAAGTGTGCGCCGAACCGTATGGTATGATTTCTTACCGAGAACCATTGCACCCCTAGTATTTAAGAATCTCTTGTCTCATGAGCTAATTGTCTCCTCACAGCCCTAGTTTTTACTTTTAAAAAAGATGTCACTTTCTCCGTTACATCACGACTTTAAAAAAAAAAAAAGCAAAGCACGCCGTCTTAAAGTCACGCCCAAACAAACACACTTGATTCAACTCAGCTTGTTAACAGATTCAAACAGAGTGTCCTCCGACACAAACACACACACACACACACACACAGCTCACCTCCACACTCCTCGATGAGGTTGGCGATGGTCTCGGCCTCATCATCAGCCATCTTGAGGATGTTACTGAGGCCGTCCAGGACCACCTGCACCACCTGAGCGTCTTTCACCGTCAGCAGGTTACAGAAGGGAGGAATCACCTGCTGCTGGATCAGGTACGCCACCTACAGGACGAGATGTGAACATGTGAACATCACCCCTCCTCTCACATACACACACACACGCAAACATGTGTACGGCCGAGTAGCACACCTGATCCTTTCTGCCGCTGATGGTCAGGTTACTGATGGCCCACGCCGCCTCCTTCTGAGTGCCAAAATCTCCCTGTGAGACACAACATTGTGATTAATTGAGCACTGCAGCTTTAATAGCATCACGGCGACAACATTTAAATAGTTGATAATAGGTGTTTATTAATAAATCGACAATATAAATCGCAATACAAAACTGCAACAGCGACAATACCACATATAGTGTAGCTCACTCAATTAAAGTTCAGGAAGATGTCATTTTTGTCACTCTTGTAAATGACTGAACTGTGTGAACAGAACAGGATTAAGCACTCAAAGGTGAATTGACAACCGAATTTAGTGTGTGCATGGCCTGTGTTAATGTTTACCATGTATTTAAAAGTATTTTTATAACCTTAACTCTTGGCTTTGGTCAAAGTATCGTGAGATGCATCAAACTGACGTGTACGTTTCCAACCCTAGCTGATAACAGTGAACGTTCATTCTCTACCCATGTTAACAGCACAGCAAAACTAAACCGCTGTTGGTACATTCATGATGCATATATGCTATTATTTGCACAGTTATTAAAACAGTGACATGTAGAGTTGAAGTGTTTCCATGAGGAGAGTTCAGGTCACCCACCTTATCCAGCAGCAGAATAATCATGGGCACTAGATTGGCATCGATGACGGCCTGAACCTGCTGCTGGTTTCCTGCTGTGATGTTGGACAGGAACCACACGGCCTCCTGCGGGAGCAGAGCACAGACTCAGTACATCGGTTTCAGAGCTAATGACATCACGTGAGAGACGGGCGGCCGGTTGGATCAGATCGCAGGGCGCACGTGACAATCACGGGCCCTGCTGAGATTGAGGCGCTGGCAGCCGAGGGTGAGAGTGATAATGAGGCTCTAATCATCAGCCAGACCGCAGAGAGGCCTCAGTGTGAGCGGCCGGCCTCAGATGCACTCCTGTATCAGCACTGATCTATGACACCCCCACCCATCAGCCACACACACACACACACACACACACCTCTGAGCTAAGTTACACCTTAAACACTAAACACATGTTGATCTAAACACTACATTGCTGCTTCTATTCAGTCACTCATGCCAGCGCCACACCTCAGCTGTCATCACATCCAACACAACAATACATCACATGGGCTTTGACATTTTCTGCATTTGTTACCTTGTTGATCTTCTCTTTGGGGTGTGTGAGGAGTGCTGGGAAGTGGCCCAAAGCATCACAGTTGAGCACCACCTGAGTCTGTTCATCAGTTCCCGTCACGATGTTGCCCACCGCTCGCAGCGCTGCCGTCTAAAGCCATAAAGCAGACCGTTACACAGGCATCATGAGTGCAGACAGAGAGAAAAAGGGTTGTTTGGTTGTGACGGCGATTTAAAAAAAAAAAAAAAAAAAGGTCCTCCATACCTGAACTTTGACCTCCTGGTGGCTCAGTAAGGGGACGAGGTACGGTACAATCCCAGAATCGATGACCATCTGGATCTGCTCATTGCCAGCGTCAGTGAGGTAAGACAGCGCCCAAACCGTGTCCACCAGGATCTGCACAGAGCACAGAGTTAAACCCGGCCACCCATCTGTTACAGCGGTTACAGTCACATGACCAGCGCAGCACTTACGTTGACGTCAGTGTGGTGAATGAGCACGCACAGCGCAGGAAGGATCTGTATGAAGAAACACAAGATCATCACCATGCATAAGCAGAGCACAAGCCCAGTGTACATCAGCAAACCCCCACATTTACATTTACAGACTCTGTGATAAACCAATCATGGTCTCCATTTACAATGTTTTATAGCTTTAAGCACTAGAAGTAACCACAAACATGTCTATAGAGGGCATATGCCCCATTTTAACGATCTAAGCACATGGTCTGAAGCACATGGCACAGGTGCACTTAGGGCGCAACAGAAAAAATGGTTTTTCTCTTAATGAGTCACGGGTGTGTTTTGGGCGTAATGTGCAATAAACCAATCAGAGTCTCATCTCCCATTCCCTTTAAATACCAGGTGCACTTGCACTACGACTGATTCGCTATTTACATGGTGGAATTTGTGGAAATAAAAAACTTTTATTTGTAATATTTGTCATGTTTGTGTGCTGCTGCACGTCTCTGCGTGTGTAATAAGCAGAGCGTATGCGATGTGTGCACCCGCCTATAGGCGCATATTACTGACAGCCTTTAAATGACATCAAATATACTGCTCCACTGACTTTAGAGCAGGTTTTTGTTGGTCAATGGCGCAGTCGTTTTCAGTTCCTCAAAATAGCAACACGCCTACAATTCACCCTAACACACCTCGTTTTCAGACCAGCACACCCATGGGCGAACAGATGGGCGTGAGTGCATTTGCTATTTAAACAATGTGGCGCTGGACATGAAAACGATAACTGCGTTGGGCTGAAACTAGCAAAAAACACTTGCGTCACGCCTGGCGTCACATTGTGCCTGGTGTATGATGGGCCCCACGAGTGCAATGGTCAAATGGAGTCATTTAAATTTGCTCAATATCAATCAAAATCAAGAGTTTTGTTCAGCATGTGCTCACGGACCAAGTAATACTTGGTCTCTGCCGCTGTCGCCTTTGGCTTGCTTAGTTGGGGACACTTGACATTTGAAATTCAATACTATTTTTGACATTTATTCAAAAGTGCTTTGATCTGCCTGCATTGACACTATTTAAGAGCTGCTGTGCAGCCAAATTATGTACCAGTTATCAATGTAAAGCTGCTTTGACACAATCTGCATTGTAAAAAGCGCTATATAAATAAAGGTGACTTGACTTGACTCAAACAGTGCAGACGTGTAAATAAGAGATGCACTGGGAAGAATAGACAAGAGACAGAAGTTAATGGTTGAGCATCGAGTTCGATACATTTTAGGCACCGACCAAACTGCCTCGATAACATTTAGTATCAAAAAAAAAAAAAAAAAAATCTTGTCATTTGGTATCAAATTTCAATACCTAAGGGGTTAATCTCATCAACATCAGCGAGACAAGCATGCACAGGGCTTGAATTTTGGCACAGGATGTGGGTATTGCGCATATTTTTACTCATTCCCGCAAGTTTCGCGCTTATAATGCAGGAAATTCCCACAAACATTTATTCACTATAGCTTGTTGGGTGAATGAGGAAATTAATCAGAGCAGTAATGGGAGACAAAATTTCACAAATAGCGACAGGTGATTCTCTCACTTTCAAAATGTGCAAATGGCTTCACAGTCACAGCGCATCTGCATAAGTCAGCAGCACACTGCGATACAGGACCTCCGCTCACGTTTAGGACAGAACTGGCACTTGCCCAATCGGGCCAGAGATGCATCATTACTGAAGTTTATCATTTGCACGACTGGCTATTTCAATACAATCAGTACTTGCTCTGAGAGATTGTATTCCCAAAGTGGACACTCCCATAAAGCCGCCTGTCAAACTGCTCATGGCTGCACAAAATTATGTCACAATATCATTTGTGCTTCTGCTTGTGATTTGTTTATTTGTTCTTGTTTACTTGATATTAAGTTTAAATCAAGCTTCCTTGTGTTGAGTATAAACTCATACGTAACAATTATAGTCGACAGTGGCTCAGGAGAAGAGTCTTTGAGTCTGTAAAGAAGTCAAACTGAAAAAATAAAAGCAAAGTGTTTTGAGGTAATGTAATCTCATCAAAATGGATATAAAATTGGTATAGAAAAAAAGTATTTAGACTCTCTGTGTTCCATTTCCCTAACAAAACACAGTGCCGATCTGTGATCAACAGAATATAGGGTTTCAGTCCTGAACGAATCTGCATTTTTGAACGAAGCTGTTGAGTGAATGATAAAATGATCCATACATAAAGATTTGTTCCTGAATGAATGGGCCATTCTGAAAGAATCAGTTAAATGAATGATTCAATGGCTCACTCATTAAGACAAGAGGTGTGTTGGACTTGAAGCAGCGCTGTGCAGGCCGATCGATCAGTGTTTTAAAGGCTGATTAGAGAGCAGACGGCACTATATCGATACTGAAAACCAGCTCGCAGGACGTTTAAACTCGCTGACTAGGAGCAGACATTTTACCGCAATGTTTGATTGTGCAGTTGGCCGAGCTGCACTAGTGTTTACAATACAAACGTGAAGCGACCAGATCTTTCGCGGGAGCTTTGGCCTGTGGCAGCGTTAGTAGCTAGCAATAAAATGACACGTGAACCCTCGACTCTATGATCACAGGTATACGTCAAACTCATACCTCCTGGATGGTCTCCATGGGTGGGGGCGGGTCCTTGTGGCGGCACAGGTTGACCATGACCCAAGTGACGTTGCGGAGGAAGGTGATGGGTATGGAGGGGCTGATGAAGGACAGGAGCGGTTTAACCACACCCAGACTGATGACGTAATCTCTGCACTGAGGACCGTCACCTGTAACAGCACAGTGATCATTCATCCGAGACGGATCACAACACTCAACAGAACTAGTCAAACATGAGCATCCATGAACCGCGTTACAGTGTTTGACACGAGACAAACATCTTCACAGTGAGTGTGACATGACACTCAGGATGAGAAACACCTGACTGTGGAGATGGATGGTGTGGCGATGACCTACCATCAGAACCTCAAAACACCAGACACTGGGTCTTTGACATCGACCGGTTGACTTGTGTCAAATCCCATCAGCTCATGATAACGCTCCAGTATGTAGAGCAACACTTCTGTGGAGTTCATCACTTACCGATGATGTTCCCCAAAGCCCAAACCGCCTGCTCACACACGTTCTGATGAGGAGAATGCAGCAGCCGCAGGAACAGAGGAACCGCATCTACACACACAGAGGAACGGATGAGTTTGTGAGGAGCTGCATCTACAGTGAACAGAGAAGGCTAACCGCTCCGAGACGCCGACAGCAGTATTATAGAGCTGTGAAAGAGGATGAACTTCACTCTGAAACACACAGTTTGAGTCTACACATTTAAATAAAAGAGGCCTTTTGAAACCTTGAGCACTTGCTTCATGACCACTCAGAGAAGCTGCTTCTTTAAAGGCTCTGATATACTTGAAGCGAAATTGAAAAACGAACTGATGTGACGTTAGTCCAAACAAAATCAGGCCAAAACAGCATTGGTTTGTGGCGATTATGTAGTAAGTGTGTGTGAACTGAGGTGCCACCTTCTTTCTCTTCATTTCTCCTGTTCAGTCTGCAGAGGTCAGATGTCCGTGAGTGAAAAAGCGTAATTTTTAATAATGTTTAAAGGGATAGTTCACCCAAAAATGAAAATTTGATGTTTATCTGCTTACCCCCAGCGCATCCAAGATGTAGGTGACTTTTTTTCTTCAGTCGAACGCAAATTATGATTTTTAACTGCAACCGCTGCCATCTGTCAGTCAAATAATAGCAGTGGATGGGAACTTCAACTATAACAGTAAATAAAACTTGCTTAGACAAATCAAAATGAAAACCTGCGGCTCGTGACGACACATTAATGTCCTAAGACACGAAACGATCGGTTTGTGCGAGAAACCGAACAGTATTTATCTCATTTTTTACCTCTAATACACCACTATGTCCAACTTCGTTCAGCTTCCTGTTAGTGAGGTCAAAAAACGCGTTCTGAAGACGGAAGTGATGTCTCGCCCATATACTTCAATGAGCGCGAGACATCACTTCCGTTGTCAGAGCGCGATCAGACCTCACTAGCCGGAAGCTGAACGAACTTGGACATAGTGGTGTATTAGAGGTAAAAAATTATATAAATACTGTTCGGTTTCTCGTACAAACCGATCGTTTCGTGTCTTAGGACATTAATGTGCCGTCACGAGCCGCAGGGTTTAATTTGGACTTGTCTATGGAAGTTTTTTCGACTCTTATTGTTCAAGTTCCCAATCACTGCTATTATTTGACTGACAGACGGCAGCGGTTGCAGTTAAAAATCATAATTTGCGTTCGACTGAAGAAAAGTCATCTACATCTTGGATGCCCTGGGGGTAAGCAGATAAACATCAAATTTTCATTTTTGGGTGAACTATCCCTTTAATATGGTAAAGCTGCTTGATTTAAAGTAGGGCTGTCACTAATAATTATTTTGGCAATCAATAGACTATTTTGACGATTAATCGTGTAATCAAATTTTTATGCGGTAATAAAAATACATGATTATAACAAACGCCTGCAGAGGGCGCCAACAGCCTAGTGATTGTTATACAGCAGAGCAAATCATTGAGGTCTTCGCACGCAGAGTCAGAAATTTTCATATGTGTTTTTTTGTATTCGTCATCCTAAAAATTCATCACGCATAGAAACTGTGTACACTGAGTCTGATGTGTATTAATAAATCTGTTGCATAAAAGTTCAAGCAGAAGAAAGAAAGAAGAAAGAAAGAGGAAATATTGGATCCATCCAATCCTGAGATTGCATAGAGAGGAAGGATGTCAGTGACTCAGTTTGATGCTCTGCTAGCGATACTGGAGCCACAGTTTAAAAAAAATATATATATATTCTGCACTTTGTTTGTCATACAGTGCTTTGTGCTGCGAGAGAAAGTGATCAACTTGTCAGACGCTGTTCTGGATTTTGCGTTCACATGTATGGTGGCTCTGAATGGACAAAGCACCTCTTAAAATGTTTTCTACAGATGAGAAATCCGATTTTTTTTTTTTTTATGACGGACTAAAGTTTCGAAGGCATTGTGATTGTGCAGCGATTGATGCAACGTGAGGTTGTATTTTTTTAACGTGCAAAAATTTTGGAAATAGAAATGCTACAGCCACTAATTTCCTGAACAAGAACATGTTGACATGAAAACATGCAAACTCAGAGCAACTGTTCAAACTATTATTCTGAAATTGTGATGAATGGTTTGCATATTTAGAAACATATGTTTCCTCCTGTGTTTGCTTAGCTTTATAAGTTATTTACGTTACAAATCTGATGAAATGGCGCACAATGCGTTCCCAGATGAACATAAGCAACCCAAACTCATAGCATATGCAGAGATTTTGTTAACCGAGCTGTTGAGATGCACTCTATAATTGTACAACAGTGTAACACTTTGTATGAAACAAAGCACATGGTTTTAATACATCATACAGCTTTAGGAAGTGCTCTAATAATGGATTTGTGCATTCTCGTCCAGGGAAAGCACGACTTCTGGTATTCTGCCAGTTACTCTAAACAGGCAAACAGGTATTTGAATTGAATCGAGGAATCGTGGCATCCCTCATTTTAAGCAACCTATTGTATAAAGTGCTATATAAATAAACAGGACATGACTGTACTAGAGTGTTTGCGCAAGCTCTGCGGTTAGGCAAACATATCCAATGATTAAATGCTTTTCTTATGCTTTATTAAAATGCTTGATGTTCTCTCAGTTTTGTTGTGTTTATTATGTTATTGAGAGTAAAGTGCGCATCACATTTTCGTATTCATCTAAACGTTGCTCTCAGAAGTGTGGGTGGCGTCGGATGTTCAATAACAGTATATCGCTGCTCACGTATTTTAAACTTCATTTTACCCCTGAGTGAAGAACGAAAAAGGACTTCAGCTTGAGAAGTCCACACACCACTAGCTGAATACATTTTTTTTTGACTAGTCAACCAACACTAATAATGACCCTCTGTCAGTTTCTGCTACTCCGGCATGGGAACTCAAATTAGCGTCAAACTAACTGAAAATGTTTGTCCAGCACAACAGAAAAAAGAGCTGAGCCAAACGTGTCCAACTCTTGAACAAACATGCAGAGAGCATCAGGTGAACGTACTCGACTGCACCACGGCCTGCGTCTGCTCGGACGTTCCCGACGCAATGTTGGTCAGAGCCCAGGCCGCCTCGAACTGCAGAGAAGGGCTACAGAACAGAGAGAGAGAAAAAAAATGAGCACCAGATAAATATGCACAAAATAAGAGCGCCTCGCACTCGCATGACACGGTCTTACTTGTCATCTCTGTCCAGACAGTGCACCAGGATGGGCAGAATCCCAGACTTGATCAGGTCGTCAATGGGAGGGTTACGGTCACTCGACAGCAGCTTCCTGAAAGATGAGGTCAACGATATTTCACGCAGGTTATCCATGTTTCACTAGTACTGATAGTCAGCGGAAACTCTTACAAACATTTGAGCCGTCACTCACCTGGCGGCCTGAACGGCGCTGAGCTGAATGCCCTGGTTATCACTGGTCGCATTCTACAAACATGATCACACACCTCGTTATATGAAGACAAACGGCAACATGTTTCAATAATCACATGATCTGAGCCACTCACGCTCTGTACAAGCCATTTCACCAAAGCAACATCTATTAGGGTGAATCTCACGAAACGCCTTGAGCATTTAGTTGATGAAATCCAGAGATTCATTGAGTCCCGGTGGAACCAAAACTCCAGAATCTAGATGGCGCAGTGAATGTTCACATGGCGGTCAATGAACGGGACTCTAAATATCATTTTGGCTTTAATAAGATTTGCCCAAGAAATAGGCAACATTAAACGTTCCGTTCACACCAAGAACGATAACTATAACAATAGCTATATTTGTGTCCACAAAACATGTTTTTGCTGTTCTTGATTCAGTGCTATTCTTTTATATTTATTATTAGAACTATATCTTTATAGTTATCGTTCTCTGTGTGTACGGGCCTTAAAGGGTTAGTTCACCCAAAAATGTAAATTCTGTCATTAATTACTCTCCCTCATGCCGTTCCACAGACGTAAGACCTTCATTCATCTTCAGAACACAAATTAAGATATCTTTGATGAAATCTGATGGCTCAGTGAGGCCTTCATTGAGAGCAAAGCCATTCAAACTCAAGATCCAGAAAGCTACTAAAAACATTTAAATCAGTTCAGTGGTTCAATATTATAAAGCGACAAGAATACTTTTTATTGCACCAAAAAAAAAAAAATAATAATAATAACAATGACTTTATTCAACAATATCTAGTGATGGGTGATTTCAAAACACTGATTAACGAAGCTTCTGAGCTTTACAAATCTTTTGTTTCGAATCAGTGATTCAGATCTCCTATCAAACGGCTAAACTGCTGAAATCACGTGACTTTGGCGCTCCAATCCACTGATTCGATTCGTAAAGCTCTGAAGCAGTGTTTTGAAATCGGCCCATATAGATATTGTTGAATAAAGTCATTATTTTGTTTTTTTGGCGCACCAAAAATATTCTCATAGAGAGGAAATGTCATTGCTGGCTATGCAGGCCTCACTGAGCCATCGGATTTCATCAAAATATCTTAATTTGTGTTCTGAAGATGAACGAAGGTCTTACGGGTGTGGAACGACATGAGTAATTAATGACAGAATTCTCATTTTTGGGTGAACTAAAGGATTAGTTAAATTCAGAATGAAAATTTCCTGAATTTACTCACCTCCATTGTCATCCAAGATGTTCTTGTCTTTCTTTCTTCACTGGAAAAGAAATGAAGGTTTCTGAGGAAAACATTCCAGGATTTTTCTCCATATAGTGGACTTCACTGGGGTTCAACGGGTTGAAGGTCCAAATGTCAGTTTCAGTGCAGCTTCAAAGAGCTCTACATGATCCCAGATGAGGAATAAGAGTCTTGATCTAGAGAAACCATCACTCATTCTTCTAAAAAGGAAATAAAAACTATATACATTTTAACCACAAATGATCGTCTTGCGTGATGTAGGTGGAAGTACCGCAGTAGTGAAAAACTCCATCTTAATTTTCTCCTCCAAATTCAAAATCGTCCAACATCATTGTTTTACCTTTTTTTGTAAAGGGTGTTCGATTTAGTCTTTGACGTTCACTTTGTAAACACTGGATCGGTATTTCCGCCTACGTCATGCGTGACCTTTCCAACATGATTACGTCATGCGTGGAGCATCACAGAGCAGTGCAAGATGAGCATTTGTGGTTAAAAACGTATATAATTTTTATTTTTTTTAGAAAATGGCTGATGGTTTCTCTAGAATAAGACTCTTATTCCTCGTCTGGGATCATGTAGAGCTCTTTGAAGCTGCACTGAAACTGACATTTGGACCTTCAACCCGTTGAACCCCAGTGAAGTCCACTATATGGAGAAAAATCCTGGAATGATTTCCTCAGAAACCTTCATTTCTTTTCCGACTGAAGAAAGAAAGACATGAACATCTTGGATGACATGGAGGTGAGTAAATTATCAGGAAATTTGAATTCTGAAGTGAACTAATCCTTTAAACAATCGGCAGATGGTGAAAATAATTGCTTTTATCAGAATCTCTACTATAATGACGACATTACCCTGAGACTCTAATTATGAAAAACAATCCTAAAACTGCCTTAATTTTCATTACACAAAAAATCAACCTCTGGTTGTATTACAGAGGAATTAAGAGCCAGATGTGCGTTTCATGAGATTCACTCACTAAAAGTCTTCCAAAAATCATATTTTACATACATTTTTATTTTAAACACCATTTAAAAACGCATGGCTTACCTGCACTATTGCTTCAAGCGAAGTGTTTTGCTATGATAAAGAAACAAAAACAGAATTATTACAACAATAACTCAATTCACCTGGTCAGGTGCGTCATAAACATTAAATCACAACACAATCTGACAGAGAGAGAGAGATGGTTCTCACGGTTCTGAAGTCCCCGTCGGCATCCGAATCGTCACAGATGTCCTCGTGCGGCACGTTCCTCCGCTTCAGCAGGTGCTCGTCCCTCTTGTTCTACAGAAAACACCTTCAGGTCAGTGACAGCATGCAGGTGTCCACATTCAGACGTGCTCAAGCACACACTGTATTTACAGTGGAGGAACGTCTTCACACGTACAGGACCGCCTCCTGACCTGTCAATCACTAAAACACACCAACTCTCACCTTTCTGAGCTCCACCACCACTTCTGTGCGCTGTCTTCTCATCGTCTGCACAGGAGAAACCAGAATCAGTGAATCACACACATGAATCAGCTGATCCACACTTATGAAGTAACGTGAAATCATTTTACAGGATCTTCATATCATCAGACCTAATATCCCGTTCTCAGAATAACTGTTTCATATATATATTTAATTTTACGTTCAGAACACCCTATAAGTCACACCATTGGAGTCATTGTGCATCGCCTGAACCGAGCAGAAAGCCGACCCATAACCTTCAGTACAGGTTTCTACGGTGTTTTGATGTGCGCAGGGCGCTGTTTGAGCGAATGTGAAGCAGTTAAAGAAAGCTGACTGCTGGGAACACTCACACAACACACAACCCAACCGTTCTGACCACAGCAAACACACCGAGTGTTGATAATATAGTCATTAGAGTGACATTAGCTCGAGCACGCAGCGGAAGGCGTCAGGAGGATGTTATTGTGCAGCAGGCCGAGCTCATGCTAACACTCCCTCACATGATGAACACTGCTGCTCTCCGACACGATCACGACACAAACCGAGCCCAGAACACCACATCACGACTGATCCGAGCGTTTCTCGACGCTTGCTTTAAAGACTGATGACAAATACACACTTTAATGAAGAGCTGCGACGCGCGTTAGCTCGAGGCTAATGGCGAGCTAGCCGCGCGGCTAACACCCTCACATCACAACTTCGCCTGATTCAGCTTCTTTTATCTCATTTAAACGCTCGGATCTCAACACTTTCCGAGGGCAGTGTGATATGAGAGCCCGAGAGGCGATGATTGCGCGATTATTCGTGAAGTGTCTGTAAATCTGCTCGACGTCACGCGCGGCTTTACCTCCAGATCGCGCCCTTTATTCTTGAAGTTCTTCAGCCGCTGCTTGTCCAGTTTCTCGCTGTCGCTCATGTTTGCCGCTGTGTGTTAGTATAATCTTTATTTCGGATATATCTGTAGTTCTCTGGAGCTGAATGTGTTCGCTCGGCTCTTGTAGACACCGGAATGTTTTATGCTAATGAGGCGCGGTGTATGCTGGGATTGCCGGTGGAGCGGCACCGCCTCGCGCGGTGTGGGGGGGAGTGCGGGACATGTTATATTAGCATTCTTGCGCAAATGAATCGAATTATCTCTGGCATTTATTCTTCTTGTGTATTGCTTGTGATGTTTTCTGCCCCGTTTAAACGAGGCGAATGCTGCTAACTAGTGATGGGAGAAACGAAGCTTTTCGAAGATTCGAATCAATTGAACCAATTGCTTCACAAAATGATTCACTGATTCGAAGCGTTCGAAACGCCACACGCTGGTGACCCCTGCTGGTCAGAACAGTGTAAATGCAACAAAAACTCAAGCCAAACATGCATAAAAACAGCTTTTACATGTTTTATTGGATGTACATACATATTAACATATTTTTAAATTGATTATTAATCTATCTGTTTACACTCATGGGATATTGAGAAAGCAAGAGAGAATGAGAATAAAGGTGTGCGTTTGTGTGTTGTAAAGTCAAATGTGTGTGTGCGCGTGCATGGGTGTGGTGGGGATATGGGTGAAAAGAAATCTGATTGGCTAGTTTAGTTTCGTTTAATTGGCGCCTTTTCCACACATTAAAAATGACATGGCCATGCTAAATTCGATTTAAACATTTGCAAAAATGTGTAAAACTATTGAGTAGAGATGAAGCCTCTTATCTTTGAAGCTCTTGGGAAAAGAGAGTCCAAAGTCGTAAGATTTACTGCAGCCATAAACAAAATAAATAAATCTATGCCATATTAAATACTAATTACTTTTACCTCAAACTGCTAATTATTTCTCAGATAGCATGTAATCATTGAAACAATGTTGAGTCAGTGTTGATAATTGCATCGAATTAACGTTACAAAGTGATGTTGCTTCAGTATCTCTCTTGCACCCTCAGTTAATGTTGAAGCAATGTTGGGATTTCAACCTCGAAACAATGGTAATATTATTGATTCAACGTTACAAAGTGATGTCGTAATGTTGAATCAATAATATCACCATTGATTTTTTCAACATCACTTTTGCATCTTCAGTTAATGTTTAAACAATGTTTAGATTTCAACAATAAATATCATTGAATCAACATTATGAGGTGATGTTGGTTCAATATCACGTTTACACCCACATTTAATGTTGAAACAATGGTGAACAAACAATCATTTGCACAACATTACACTATGATTGATTCTACATCACTGATATTATCAGTGTAAAGTTGATTCTACATCACTGCTGTTGAATCAATATTGTACAATCATTGTTAATGTGATGTTGATTTAACTGAAAAGTCAACATAAAATAATGCTCTGAACCACATTATTATTTCAGCTACACTTCAGTGGTGTGTCAACAGATTTCTGACCATTTCTGAGTTTTGGGAAAACCTTTTAAAACACAAATGACACCTTTCCAGCAGCCGAGTCAGTTTATTTTATTTGACAGTTTAACACAATCAATGACAAAATGACAAAATTAAATTCTTTAAGAAAAAGGACAAAAGCGGCCAATCTTATTCGAGATGCATGAATGTGCCTTCAAAATCTCCTCAGAAATAAACATTCTGTTCACTGTAAAAAAAATCCCGTTGTTTCTACGGAAAAATACCGGCAGCTGTGGTTACCAGAACAATACTGTAAAAATGACATCAAACCGTAAACATACTTACGGAGTTACATGTGAATTTTACATTTTAAATATGTATATTTAACATTGGATTTCAGTACACTGTAAAAAAAAATCCCAGTAAAATTTACGGTAAAATAACATATTTCATTAACTGATATAATGTTAATTTACCAACCTAATGAAGTACTAATATCTGTTTTGTATCTTTATAATACACTGACAGTCACCAAACAAAGTGGTGATAAGAGTCACATGATGAATCAAAGTTCATCACAAGCAGCTTTTCCACAAGCTGAGGAGGACAATACTAATATATAGAAGGTGCACACAGTGTCATTCACACACACACTAAACACCATCATGGTAACATGCATGAAATTTTAAAAATGCAATAAACATTAATTTAACAACATTAGACATTACATAAAACCCTAATGTACATAACTGATTAGAAAAAAAATGAGAAAAACTAAGAAGAAACAGAGTTATTTCAACAAAAATATATCAAATGTGAAGTGTCACGCAGGGAATTGTGGGAATGTCAATTTACGGTTTTTCACTGTAAATTTTACAATGAATTGTTATTTTTCACTTTCAAAAACTGTGAATTTAACGGTATTTTACCGTAAAATTACATTAAATGTACCGTTAGATCTATTACAGTTATTCACCGTATATAGTACGGGAACTTTCTGTAAACCAATTAACAGTTTTTAACCGCAGCATTTTTACAGTCTTTTACTGTTAAAATCACGGTCATTTTTTACAGTGTTTGGTTTAGCGTTTCTTCTACAGTTTTTGGTTCTTTTGGAGGCATTGATTTCCTTTTAAAGTGTGAGCCATCAAAATTAAAGTGTAAATTATCATATTTTCATAGTCAGGTATTATTATATTGGAAATTAATATACAAACACAATTTTTGGCCACATTGTTCTTTCTGGAATAATAGGTTTATCCTTATTAAGAGGAAATCAATACTGGCTGGACAAAGGTGTCTGATCCATTGCACATATGGATGGAAATGAAATGTCCTTAGTTATGATGTTTTTTTGTGAAAAATACAATATAACTCATGAATTATATATGTCTTTGATGAAAGCTCTTCCTGCTGGTTTGGTTCAGCTGGTTAAAGCTGCACTGTGTTATTGACCTGTGATACCAACATTAGGTCATCTAATCATCTCTGGTATTAATTTCACAGAGCAAAGCTGTAGAAGTAAGGTTTGAGAACATTAGTGACACAGATTTTCTCTTCTAAGGTAAAGAAGACCTCTTGTTTTTGCTTTTCCTGAAGATAAAAGTGGTTCAGATTAGAACAAGATGTATTTCTTTTCCACCTCTACCTAGGGTAAAAGAAGTTCAGTTTAAAATTATTAATGATTATTAATGATTTATTAATTTATTATTAATGATTGTAATGAGTGCACCTTTTGTGAAGCATATGGATAATTTGTTTTATTTATGCAAATTCTCTAAAAAATTCTGGGATGACCTCTATATTTGGTTAAGCTCGAAGTATGTAATACCTGACTTTGATTTTAAATCTGTAAAATATTTGTCTTTTTTCAGAATTGTGATGTTGAATACTTGTTTTTTTTTCTCAAATTAGAAGACTTGCTGCTTCATTATGTCGTGCTTTCATGAAAATCTATCTATTGTTCAAATTATCTTCAATTATTTCTTCAAATTATACAACTGAAAATGAAGAAGCTTTCACAGCACAACTGAGACAAGTGATTTTTTGATACAACTGGAAAATCAGCAAGCTTAAAGTTAATCCTACAGCGCCCTCTACTTGTGTGGTACTGCACTTACCCGTAAAGTGTAATGTCACAGAAATAATTCAAGCAACTCATAGGACATTTAATGAAAAAAAAAAAAAAAAAAAGACTTAATAGTTTTGTTTGACAAAATTAGATAATTGTACATGCATAAACTGTAAGGTAGTTACATACATTTAAAAACAAAAAGTCCTCTATGTTTTGGGTTCAAAATGATGAAGCAAGTGACATATTATTGATATCTTTTAACATTTTCTTAGGCTGATCCAACACCCATGCAGTATTGCCACATCAAATCCCAGTTCTCTCCATATTTTATCACGGAGTTCGTGATGTAAGGCCAGACTACAGACACTAACACATCTGTTATTCCTGCGTGACCATTATGATCATGGATGAGGACTTGAGCTGGAAGTGCTTGTTTTTGTGTTCTGGTTGGCCAGTGCATCTTCCTATCGGGTCGTATCCAGAGCCTTTGACATTCCCCGCTCTACATGACATTGTTCACCGTGTGGCAAACAAGATTGTGAGCAAAAGAGCACAAGTGATTCATTTCCCAGCTGCTGAAGAATTGCAAGAGGTTGGAGATGGGTTTGCTCACCTCGCCGGATCTGCAGCTTTCAAAAGTGATGTTGGAAGTATTAATGGCGTGCCAAGTGAGAATCAGGCCACCTAGAACAGATGCTCAGTGCTACCTCTACCTCAACTGTTTTACTCTCTTCAGCTCCAAGCAGTTTGTGACCACAGAGGCAAGTTTTTAGACATCTTCGTAGGACACGATTCCAGAGTTCTGAAAAACCAGCAGCTTTACCCACCTGAGAATTCCTGGATCCTCGGGGATGGCGGGGATCCCTGTATATCTCAGCCAATCGCCCTAATAACTCCCTACAGGGAGACTGACACAAGCTAGATTCAACCAGCACTACTCAAAAGGCACAAAGCATCATTGAGAAATCCTTCGGCATAATAAAATCAAGGTGGCGGAGCATCTTTTTTAAAGCTTTGGAGGTGAAGCCCCCGCTGTGATTGCTTGCTGTGCCATTCTTCATTTGTCTCACCAATGGAGACATTTTGGAGCCAGCTGAGGCAGCACTTGTGCTCTGCCAGTTCTTGGCCACACCACCAATAGATGTGTATTATTTCTGTATTTTTACTGTTAGTTTTTTCTTTTACATTCAAGAAATATAGTTGAGAATGTCTATTTCATAAATATGTTTATTTGCACTACCGTTTCTGACTACCATCTCTCATATGTCATATATATGCCATTTATTTAACTTTAACTTTATTAATATCATAAATATGTTTATTTATGTTTATTTTACTGTCAGGGAGTGAATTTGCACGTTCAATCTGCGCATCTCCAGTGAAAATCGCTTGGGTATGAACACAAAAAACACTGGCGATAAACGTGTGCGATATTCACAGTCCCGTCCCGGTGTGTACAGGCCTTCATGCTGAGAAACGGAAAAATACAGCAAAAAAAAAAAAAAAAAAAAAAAGTGGGAAAAAGGGAAAATTTACATATCTTCCTAATTTAAAATGGAATATCTCATGAAGGAAATACAGTATCAGGTTCATTTTTTGGTGATGTTCCTCTATATATGTGCGCTGTATCTGGATAAAATTTCATGGTGATTGCATGAAGAAATAAAAAATTACAGCATTTGGAACAAAAGTAGGCATTTTAAATTTTTTTGTAACATGCGCAAAAATAATGTCTCATAACTTCAAATCTCTAGCAAGGAGAGTCAAAAGGTTGGTATCGTTTGAAATAGGGATGCACCGATATGATTTTTTGGGGACGATACCATTTTTAACAAACAATTATTGGTCAATACCGATACCGATATTTGTCACTTCCTCTCTTATTTGAAATTTTGTCATCGAGATAGTATTTTGATCATGTTTTGAATAAGAAAAGTTCAAAAACACCTGCATTAAAATATACTAGCAGGTTTATTGCTGCATCACCAAATCCTTTCTAAAGAAGCATGGATTGGATCCATTTAACATTCGGCAGGCCTACATAAAGACAACAGGACAAAGATACATATGAAATAAACAGTGCTTTTTTAGGTAGATTTAATAGTTTTCAGGTACAGAAATAAAGTAAACAAATGTAAAATAACACTGCACTGTATAAATTAATCCTTTATTGTAACAGATTTTATTATGATTAATCTTCTAATTTGTTTTTGTATACATTTTAATATTTTTTGTATTATCTCCTTTACTAAGGCGAAACTCTTATTTTGATGGGGTTGCAGATTTAAAGTTTGTCAGTTTATTAAGCATCCCCCGAAAAGTCATACGATCTGTATATATTTGTTAACTGTTAGTTGTAATAAGTGTTTTGTGTAATTTCGCTGTATGTTGATGATAATGCAATGGAGAGAGAGTTTAATGTGCACTTCTTGTGCTCTGTAATGTTTAGATTTTTTTTTTGGTGTGAAAACGGACACAATAAACTTAATAAAACATCAGTCAAGTTTTAGTCATCATTCGGATAGGGTCTGCTACACTTATGAAAGTTACAGAAGTTATTTAGTCAAGAATAGTGTGCAATCTTTTGTTATATGATTAACATTAAAGCACAGACAGCAGCGCTAGGATTACACAACAGTCATTGTACAGCTCAGCGCCTTCACGCAGTTCATTAATAAACAATCGTTTTTTTATATCGGCCTTTTTCCTGCTACAGCCGATATGCCGATGGTTGTAAATTGAGCAAAAATCAGCTGATAAATATCGGCGGCTGATACATCGGTGCATCCCTACTTTTTACATTTAAAAAAAATAAATAAATAAATAACATTTGGACATTCTCATGCTGAGAAATTGCTGATAAATTAAAAAAATAAAAGTTTGCTCAAGGGAAATTTTACATATATTTAATATTTGACATGCAATAGAGGAAATATTCTTTTTTGGTGATGTTCCTCTATATGTAATCTGTATCTGGATCAAATTTCCTGCTGATAAAGAAATACAAAATTACAGCCTTTTTATTTCAGTGATGGGAAACCGAGGCTTTCTGAAGCGTTTGAGGCTTTCATCGAATAGTGCCGAAAAACGGTTCATTAAGCGAAGCTTTTAACACAGTGCGCATTAGCGACATCTGGTGGCCAGACTTGTTTTCTTTACCAAATCTAAATCATCGCGGAGCAGATAGGGTTTGAAAAAGCATGTGAGCTTCGGAAAGCTTCGGAAGTCCGTGACATACAGAATCTTGTCTTGGATCGTACAATCTCTAATCTAAACTAATCTCATCTAAATTATTTTGTGACCACTAGCCTGGTTATTGGATTTACATATTGATCAGTAATATAAAATATATAATGATGTGATCAGAATTGACAAGAGCAGTTGAAAACATATTTTTGGCTGTTCTGAACTGCTGATCCTGATCAGATCTTCTAAGGTTGACACTTGTGTACTTTAGATTTTATCCTGTTTTGAGCTGAAAAGCCACGTTCACACTAAGCAGCCGAAATTGGTAGGACAAGCATTTAGGGTCTGTGCAGTAGGGCTCTTTTGTAAGTAGGACTTCCCACAAGCTGCAATAGGATTTATCTGAAAACTGTCCTTTTACAAGAGCTTTTCAGCGATCTTCATTCGGCCTGCACAGCACTGATGTCACATCCATTTTTCAGCTAGGTGTCCTGATACCATTTCAGAAGTGTGTCAATTTCATTTTCTCCAAAAGTGTGGATGTCGTCTGTCCACAAATCATGAAAAAAGACTGAGAAGCATCAAATGATCTCTGCCCTTTTTGTGCTGTGTGTTGTCTCTCATCATTTCAAACGTCCTTTCAAGTTCCTAAACTGTAATGTCTACAGTTTTATCAATGAGTTGTTTTAATTCTTCAATAGTTGAGCACCCCCCTTGCTTTGACATTCTTTGATACAAAAAGCATTTTAAGGTATTGGTGAAATTTTCTGCCTCCATTTTTTTTTTTTTTTTTTAAGAACTTATTAATAGTACAAAAAACAGGCACCAACGTCAAAGCTCCAAAGATAAATGGGAGAGAGAGAGAGAGAGAGAAAAAAGGACATTCACAAGACGCCAAATACAGACTCATAATATGTAACAACAGAATTACCTTTTACATTTTTCTCAAATTTAAGAGACTTCATTAAAAGAATGAGTTTGAAAACCTTTGGATTTGGATAATCGACACAAGAATTTACCATTCAGGATAATGAAGTTTACAAAATTGTCAATATTTTTGTCTTCATGTTCATAATAACAAATAATTGCTTTCATGTTTAAAGTTATCGTCGATCTAACTTTGGCAGAGAAAGTGAGAAAACAGTCTTTCCAGAATGTCTGCACACTGTGACAATCAAAAAACAAATGGCATAGAGACTCCTCAGTACAATTACAGAAAGAGCATTCTTTCCCAACATCAGTAAACTTAGAGAGTTGGATATTAATTGGATATATTTTATGTAAAATCTTCAGGTGAGTTTCTCCAAAGTCCCTTTAAGACAAGTCATTTCACTCGGCGGCCATCTTTGAAACGCCTCTCGGGCATCCTGGGCATCATGCAATCTCTTTGAATGGGGAAACATCAAATTCTCCAAAACTGTTCGCCAACCTTACGATTAAATTTCATATTTGAAATCACCAATGAAATCTAACAACAACCGGCTCATAAATTTAGTTTCTAAACGCTCGAATCATGACAAAAAACTATTTTTCAGGCTGGATCAAGCTAATGCGCATGCGCAGACCTAAATGCTCGTCTCTTCGGAGGCGCGCGTCTGACTGTTTCTATAGAAACCGGTGATTCTAACGGCCGCTGAAGTGAGGCGATGACTTTACCAGTCGGCGATTGGCTCTTATTTAGAAGGCGGGACTTACTCAGCCATATTGTGCGTTACACTTTCTCCCGTTCAAAACAATACGAGTGACACGTGACACGTCTTGTCTTTGGTTTCTCTCACCTTATTTGAAATACAAAATTTGTTAGGTAACAGCCATGCCTTTCTCCTATTAACATCAATTAAAATGTTCCACTTGGAGTAACTTTCTTTTTTTCATGAAAGGCTTGTCTAATATCTTTTTTAGTGCATTTTTTATCAAATACATTTTTGCCATTTATAAATAAATTACAGTCTTTATTATCTACAATATAATAAGACAGATGGCTGCTCATCAAATTAATAAGTCCAGAAGGGATAGCTTTAACTACTGTGATAAATTCTTTATATTTTATAGGAAAATTAAACGTAAACATAAAAGAATCATAAGAATAAATGTTTTGTGTTGAATCAAACAGATTACTCAAGTAATTTAAACCATGATCCAACCATTTCTCCAAATATATACTCTTGCCTTTAATTGTAATCAACTCGTTATTCCAAATTTTCATTTTGTGAGGAGAAAAATGGTGTAGGAAACACAGTTTCCATGCCAAGAGGGCTTGCTCATGAAATTTAGACAATTTTATGGGTAATTTGGTAGGAGAAAAAAATTAAGACCACCCACTTTCTTAAAAACATTATGAATGAAAAACCAGATAGAATCAGGATCACCAATACACTTTTTTTATCAAATTGATCTTAAAAGTAATATTTATATCCACATAGTCCAACATTTCAAAACCTCCTTCAGATTTCTTCCCTGCTAATTTAGTGGTGTTTGTTTTTCCAACAAAAATTAACCAGCAACTAATAATTTCTTTACAGGTAGAATCCAGAGCAAATAAAGAAAGGCCAGGACAGAATAAATCTAGAACTCTTCCTAAAGTTGACAAATCTCTCCGTTGTTTTCGGCCTCCATTTGTCTTCAGCAGAGCAGAGCAGCGGCTGTGACGTCACAGTCGGCGCGCGTTCCATATGACGTCACTGACTCGGTCGAGCGGTTATAAGAGACTCAGAGTTACTAAAGCAGTTAGTGTTCACACAGACACAGCTCGCTGATCGATCAGAATACAGTGCCAATATAGATTGAGTTACTTAACCTTCAGTGCAGGTGATCATAACTAACGTTACACTAGCGAACGAAGTGTAAATACTCATCTATAAACAACAGCGTCGATATGACCACTGCAGCGGGCATCATGTCAGTGGAGCCGCAGAGCTGCAGCAGCGATGTGTTGGAGGATGATCCGCCGCTGAGCGGCGCTGTTGTGTCGGCCAGCAGCGGCGCGACAGACGCGATGGATCGGCCGCCTCCCCCTAGAGTCGCTTGGGAGAACAACACAACAGGTACTGAATTATTACAAATCAAAGTTGACATATACAGAAACAAATGGTAGGAGATTAAAAGGAAACGTCATTGTTATGTTGTCCCAGCTAACATACCATGGTTTTACCACAGCATCTGCAGTACTATGATTACAATATAAGTAAAGCATCTGGCAGATTTGTATGTATAGATAAATAAGCATGACGATGCGATGTGGACTCAGTGTTGGTTTTAGTAACTTTATTTGGTAGTGTTATAATTGCTTAACTGTATTATTTAATATGCAATTTATATTATTGTAGGTTAGCACATAATGTTCAGTATTCCTGTGCCTTTCTATTAATTACTGCATTTGTGTTTGTTCAGTTGAGATGAGTAATGAGCATCTGTTGCATGATCTAAAAAGATAATTGATGCAAGGGTGTAGAGGGTGTAAATGTGTGTAAATATAAATATTTTTGAGAAATAAAACATTTCTCAATGGGTCTGAATAATGTCTTTTATGCAAATTGCTTTATTTTATTTTTGAATTTAGTTATATTTACATATTTGTATATATTTACAGTTGGCATAATTGATGAGAGTAAGATCTGTGCAAATACAACATGTTTCTAATCAATGTTTGTTGTTTGCAGAAAAACACACAAAAAAGAAGAACCTCATCCGGAGTTCCTGGGAGGCTGTGAAACATCCCAATCAATCCCAGGAAACCAAAGTGTGTGCTTTTGTGCCGGAGCAGGAGTCTGAGCAGGAGCTCCCTCACACATCCAGTGTCGAGCCGACAGACCGTGAGTCTCCAGTTATTAATACTCTGATTCATGTCCATTTCATGTTTGTGGTGATAGTTTTAGTTTTTTCTTCTCTGCTCCTGTTGGTTTCTCAAATATTGTAATTGCTTGGCCAATTCTTCCTCTTCTCTGAAATGAATCACATTTTTGAAGGCCTAAACTTGCTCGAAAACTCATAAAACTTTGCAAATGCGTCAGAAGTGGTGGAATTGTGCGTCTGATGTGGGTTTCAGAATTAGCGGGGCAAAATGGCTCGATTGCGCCACCTATAAATTTCAATGAAGTGCCCGTTGTGCTAGGTTTCACGTATAAGTATGAAATTCGGTACACACATCTAACAGCCCAATACCTACAAAAAAGTCTCTTGGAGCAAAATCTGAAAACAAAATTTGATGTTTCGCCATGAAACAGGAAGTTGATGTAACTCAGGTATACAAAGTCAGATCTGCCCCAAACGACACGTGATTTATTAGAGTCCTGGCCTGAACACATCTACATGCCAATATTCAGTTACGATCATAGCGCCACCTGTGGGCAACAGGAAAAGACATGTTTTACACTGTGATTAACTCCTCATACAGATTAAAACAGAACCACATCATATTTGGTCAGTCTAATCTTCAGGCCTTAGCGATGTTAAATTGTGAAGATCTTGAGTTTTCATTGAACGGCGTGTCCATGGCGGCCTGCCATGAAGAAAGAAGCTGTTGTAACTCAGGCATACAGTGTCCGATCTACCCCAAACTTCACGTTTGATTATAGACCTGTCGTGAAGACATCAACATGGCAATATTCAGTTTCAGTCAAAGCGCCACCTGTTGGCCGCAGGAAGTGTGGCACTTTGAAATGACTTTGTCGTAATTCTCTTGTATTTTCTCACTTACATGCATGTCGCCCACTGTTCACTGTTTTCCTGAGGCCAGCGGGTGGCGGTGAGCCCGGGTGCCTATCATCGCTGCTTGCAGCTTTAATTATTATTTGTTCATTTTGAATTTAGTTATATTTACATATTTGTATATATTTACAGTTGGTATAATTGGTGGGGGAATCAGACATTGTGTATGATTGAGTCCGTTTTCTCTTCATGGACACTAAAGTGTATTTCACTCACCTGACTCAAATGTACGTGCGTTTCTAATGCCGTTGGCTCATGTAATAGTAATGTAGATCTTAGTAGTATTTTAAGTGATATATCATCTTCTATAAACAACTATAAAAGATCATTCTCGGCTTTCTCCGGCTCTCTGCATCGGCGTCTATGCACACACTCACTAGATCGGGAATCCAACATGGTGGCCATATGTAACTAGCCCACTTTTCTAGTGTTCCTGGAACAAAACCTGCTAATTACTCCACATCAGGACAGTTTTACTGGTGCATCATTCAGTGATCTGTGCTAATACAACAGATGTTTCTAATCAATGTTTGTTGTTTGCAGAAAAACACACAAAAAAGAAGAACCTCATCCGGAGAGCCTGGGAGGCTGAGAAACATCCCAATCAATCCCAGGAAACCAAAGTGTGTGCTTTTGTGCCGGAGCAGGAGTCTGAGCAGGAGCTCCCTCACACATCCAGTGTCGAGCCGACAGACCGTGAGTCTCCAGTTATTAACACTCAGAACGCCTGTGTTGGCCTCCAGAAGGTGCGGAGGAAGAAACGTTCCCCCCCTAAAGAAAGAAGAGTGCCTCAAGATTTAACTCTCCCGGAAATAGAAAGTGAGTCTCCAGTTATTACCACTCTGATTCATGTCCATTTCAGCCTGATGTTTGGGATGATAGTTTTAGTTTTTCCTTTTCTGCTCCTGTTGGTTTCTCTAATATGCAGTATTATTATTTGTTCATTTTGAATTTAGTTATATTTACATATTTGTATATATTTACAGTTGGTATAATTGGTGGGGGAATCAGACATTGCGTATGATTGAGTCCGTTTTCTCTTCATGGACACTAAAGTGTATTTCACTCACCTGACTCAAATGTACGTGCGTTTCTAATGCCGTTGGCTCATGTAATAGTAATGTAGATCTTAGTAGTATTTTAAGTGATATATCATCTTCTATAAACAACTATAAAAGATCATTCTCGGCTTTCTCCGGCTCTCTGCATCGGCGTCTATGCACACACTCACTAGATCGGGAATCCAACATGGTGGCCATATGTAACTAGCCCACTTTTCTAGTGTTCCTGGAACAAAACCTGCTAATTACTCCACATCAGGACAGTTTTACTGGTGCATCATTCAGTGATCTGTGCTAATACAACAGATGTTTCTAATCAATGTTTGTTGTTTGCAGAAAAACACACAAAAAGAAGAACCTCATCCGGAGAGCCTGGGAGGCTGAGAAACATCCCAATCAATCCCAGGAAACCAAAGTGTGTGCTTTTGTGCCGGAGCAGGAGTCTGAGCAGGAGCTCCCTCACACATCCAGTGTCGAGCCGACAGACCGTGAGTCTCCAGTTATTAACACTCAGAACGCCTGTGTTGGCCTCCAGAAGGTGCGGAGGAAGAAACGTTCCCCCCCTAAAGAAAGAAGAGTGCCTCAAGATTTAACTCTCCCGGAAATAGAAAGTGAGTCTCCAGTTATTACCACTCTGATTCATGTCCATTTCAGCCTGATGTTTGGGATGATAGTTTTAGTTTTTCCTTTTCTGCTCCTGTTGGTTTCTCTAATATGCAGTATTATTATTTGTTCATTTTGAATTTAGTTATATTTACATATTTGTATATATTTACAGTTGGTATAATTGGTGGGGGAATCAGACATTGCGTATGATTGAGTCCGTTTTCTCTTCATGGACACTAAAGTGTATTTCACTCACCTGACTCAAATGTACGTGTGTTTCTAATGCCGTTGGCTCATGTAATAGTAATGTAGATCTTAGTAGTATTTTAAGTGATATATCATCTTCTATAAACAACTATAAAAGATCAGTCTCGGCTTTCTCCGGCTCTCTGCATCGGCGTCTATGCACACACGCACTAGATCGGGAATCCAACATGGTGGCCATATGTAACTAGCCCACTTTTCTAGTGTTCCTGGAACAAAACCTGCTAATTACTCCACATCAGGACAGTTTTACTGGTGCATCATTCAGTGATCTGTGCTAATACAACAGATGATTCTAATCAATGTTTGTTGTTTGCAGAAAAACACACGAAAAAGAAGAACCTCATCCGGAGAGCCTGGGAGGCTGTGAAACATCCCAATCAATCCCAGGAAACCAAAGTGTGTGCTTTTGTGCCGGAGCAGGAGTCTGAGCAGGAGCTCCCTCACACATCCAGTGTCGAGCCGACAGACCGTGAGTCTCCAGTTATTAATACTCTGATTCATGTCCATGAAGTTTTTTCTTCTCTGCTCCTGTTGGTTTCTCAAATATTGTAATTGCTTGGCCAATTCTTCTTCTTCTCTGAAATGAATCACATTTTTGAAGGCCTAAACTTGCTCGAAAACTCATAAAACTTTGCAAATGCGTCAGAAGTGGTGGAATTGTGCGTCTGATGTGGGTTTCAGAATTAGCGGGGCAAAATGGCTCGATTGCGCCACCTATAAATTTCAATGAAGTGCCCGTTGCGCTAGGTTTCACGTATAAGTATGAAATTCGGTACACACATCTAACAGCCCAATACCTACAAAAAAGTCTCTTGGAGCAAAATCTGAAAACAAAATTTGATGTTTCGCCATGAAACAGGAAGTTTCTGTAACTCAGGTATACAAAGTCGGATCTGCCCCAAACGACACGTGATTTATTAGAGTCCTGGCCTGAACACATCTACATGCCAATATTCAGTTACGATCATAGCGCCACCTGTGGGCAACAGGAAAAGACATGTTTTACACTGTGATTAACTCCTCATACAGATTAAAACAGAACCACATCATATTTGGTCAGTCTAATCTTCAGGCCTTAGCGATGTTAAATTGTGAAGATCTTGAGTTTTCATTGAACGGCGTGTCCATGGCGGCCTGCCATGAAGAAAGAAGCTGTTGTAACTCAGGCATACAGTGTCCGATCTGCCCCAAACTTCACATGTGTGATAAGAGTCCTTATCTAAAGACATTTCTATGACAATATTCAGTTAGTCATAGCGCCATCTGCTGGCAACAGGAAATGGCATGCTTTACACTGTAATTCACTTCCTGAAACAAAAAACATTTCAATATGTCACGAAGTACCAAACATGCTAGAAACACATTAAATCATGCAACACTTGACTAACAGCTAGTTTTTATGATTAACACCACAAAACAGGAAGTTGTTGTAACTCAGGCATACAGTGTCCGATCTGCCCCAAACTTCACGTTTGATTATAGACCTGTCGTGAAAACATCAACATGGCAATATTCAGTTTCAGTCAAAGCGCCACCTGTTGGCCGCAGGAAGTGTGGCACTTTGAAATGACTTTGTCGTAATTCTCTTGTATTTTCTCACTTACATGCATGTCGCCCACTGTTCACTGTTTTCCTGAGGCCAGCGGGTGGCGGTGAGCCCGGGTGCCTATCATCGCTGCTTGCAGCTTTAATTATTATTTGTTCATTTTGAATTTAGTTATATTTACATATTTGTATATATTTACAGTTGGTATAATTGGTGGGGGAATCAGACATTGCGTATGATTGAGTCCGTTTTCTCTTCATGGACACTAAAGTGTATTTCACTCACCTGACTCAAATGTACGTGCGTTTCTAATGCCGTTGGCTCATGTAATAGTAATGTAGATCTTAGTAGTATTTTAAGTGATATATCATCTTCTATAAACAACTATAAAAGATCATTCTCGGCTTTCTCCGGCTCTCTGCATCGGCGTCTATGCACACACTCACTAGATCGGGAATCCAACATGGTGGCCATATGTAACTAGCCCACTTTTCTAGTGTTCCTGGAACAAAACCTGCTAATTACTCCACATCAGGACAGTTTTACTGGTGCATCATTCAGTGATCTGTGCTAATACAACAGATGATTCTAATCAATGTTTGTTGTTTGCAGAAAAACACACGAAAAAGAAGAACCTCATCCGGAGAGCCTGGGAGGCTGTGAAACATCCCAATCAATCCCAGGAAACCAAAGTGTGTGCTTTTGTGCCGGAGCAGGAGTCTGAGCAGGAGCTCCCTCACACATCCAGTGTCGAGCCGACAGACCGTGAGTCTCCAGTTATTAATACTCTGATTCATGTCCATTTCATGTTTGTGGTGATAGTTTTAGTTTTTTCTTCTCTGCTCCTGTTGGTTTCTCAAATATTGTAATTGCTTGGCCAATTCTTCTTCTTCTCTGAAATGAATCACATTTTTGAAGGCCTAAACTTGCTCGAAAACTCATAAAACTTTGCAAATGCGTCAGAAGTGGTGGAATTGTGCGTCTGATGTGGGTTTCAGAATTAGCGGGGCAAAATGGCTCGATTGCGCCACCTATAAATTTCAATGAAGTGCCCGTTGTGCTATGTTTCACATATAAGTATGAAATTCGGTACACACATCTAACAGCCCAATACCTACAAAAAAGTCTCTTGGAGCAAAATCTGAAAACAAAATTTGATGTTTCGCCATGAAACAGGAAGTTGATGTAACTCAGGTATACAAAGTCGGATCTGCCCCAAACGACACGTGATTTATTAGAGTCCTGGCCTGAACACATCTACATGCCAATATTCAGTTACGATCATAGCGCCACCTGTGGGCAACAGGAAAAGACATGTTTTACACTGTGATTAACTCCTCATACAGATTAAAACAGAACCACATCATATTTGGTCAGTCTAATCTTCAGGCCTTAGCGATGTTAAATTGTGAAGATCTTGAGTTTTCATTGAACGGCGTGTCCATGGCGGCCTGCCATGAAGAAAGAAGCTGTTGTAACTCAGGCATACAGTGTCCGATCTGCCCCAAACTTCACATGTGTGATAAGAGTCCTGATCTAAAGACATTTCTATGACAATATTCAGTTAGTCATAGCGCCATCTGCTGGCAACAGGAAATGGCATGCTTTACACTGTAATTCACGCCCAGAAACACATTTAAATATGCAATGAAGTACCAAACATGCTAGAAACACATTAAATCATGCAACACTTGACTAACAGCTAGTTTTTATGATTAACACCACAAAACAGGAAGTTGTTGTAACTCAGGCATACAGTGTCCGATCTACTCCAAACTTCACGTTTGACTATAGACCTGTCGTGAAGACATCAACATGGCAATATTCAGTTTCAGTCAAAGCGCCACCTGTTGGCCGCAGGAAGTGTGGCACTTTGAAATGACTTTGTCGTAATTCTCTTGTATTTTCTCACTTACATGCATGTCGCCCACTGTTCACTGTTTTCCTGAGGCCAGCGGGTGGCGGTGAGCCCGGGTGCCTATCATCGCTGCTTGCAGCTTTAATTATTATTTGTTCATTTTGAATTTAGTTATATTTACATATTTGTATATATTTACAGTTGGTATAATTGGTGGGGGAATCAGACATTGCGTATGATTGAGTCCGTTTTCTCTTCATGGACACTAAAGTGTATTTCACTCACCTGACTCAAATGTACGTGCGTTTCTAATGCCGTTGGCTCATGTAATAGTAATGTAGATCTTAGTAGTATTTTAAGTGATATATCATCTTCTATAAACAACTATAAAAGATCATTCTCGGCTTTCTCCGGCTCTCTGCAACGGCGTCTATGCACACACTCACTAGATCGGGAATCCAACATGGTGGCCATATGTAACTAGCCCACTTTTCTAGTGTTCCTGGAACAAAACCTGCTAATTACTCCACATCAGGACAGTTTTACTGGTGCATCATTCAGTGATCTGTGCTAATACAACAGATGATTCTAATCAATGTTTGTTGTTTGCAGAAAAACACACGAAAAAGAAGAACCTCATCCGGAGAGCCTGGGAGGCTGTGAAACATCCCAATCAATCCCAGGAAACCAAAGTGTGTGCTTTTGTGCCGGAGCAGGAGTCTGAGCAGGAGCTCCCTCACACATCCAGTGTCGAGCCGACAGACCGTGAGTCTCCAGTTATTAATACTCTGATTCATGTCCATGAAGTTTTTTCTTCTCTGCTCCTGTTGGTTTCTCAAATATTGTAATTGCTTGGCCAATTCTTCTTCTTCTCTGAAATGAATCACATTTTTGAAGGCCTAAACTTGCTCGAAAACTCATAAAACTTTGCAAATGCGTCAGAAGTGGTGGAATTGTGCGTCTGATGTGGGTTTCAGAATTAGCGGGGCAAAATGGCTCGATTGCGCCACCTATAAATTTCAATGAAGTGCCCGTTGCGCTAGGTTTCACGTATAAGTATGAAATTCGGTACACACATCTAACAGCCCAATACCTACAAAAAAGTCTCTTGGAGCAAAATCTGAAAACAAAATTTGATGTTTCGCCATGAAACAGGAAGTTTCTGTAACTCAGGTATACAAAGTCGGATCTGCCCCAAACGACACGTGATTTATTAGAGTCCTGGCCTGAACACATCTACATGCCAATATTCAGTTACGATCATAGCGCCACCTGTGGGCAACAGGAAAAGACATGTTTTACACTGTGATTAACTCCTCATACAGATTAAAACAGAACCACATCATATTTGGTCAGTCTAATCTTCAGGCCTTAGCGATGTTAAATTGTGAAGATCTTGAGTTTTCATTGAACGGCGTGTCCATGGCGGCCTGCCATGAAGAAAGAAGCTGTTGTAACTCAGGCATACAGTGTCCGATCTGCCCCAAACTTCACGTTTGATTATAGACCTGTCGTGAAGACATCAACATGGCAATATTCAGTTTCAGTCAAAGCGCCACCTGTTGGCCGCAGGAAGTGTGGCACTTTGAAATGACTTTGTCGTAATTCTCTTGTATTTTCTCACTTACATGCATGTCGCCCACTGTTCACTGTTTTCCTGAGGCCAACGGGTGGCGGTGAGCCCGGGTGCCTATCATCGCTGCTTGCAGCTTTAATTATTATTTGTTCATTTTGAATTTAGTTATATTTACATATTTGTATATATTTACAGTTGGTATAATTGGTGGGGGAATCAGACATTGCGTATGATTGAGTCCGTTTTCTCTTCATGGACACTAAAGTGTATTTCACTCACCTGACTCAAATGTACGCGCGTTTCTAATGCCGTTGGCTCATGTAATAGTAATGTAGATCTTAGTAGTATTTTAAGTGATATATCATCTTCTATAAACAACTATAAAAGATCATTCTCGGCTTTCTCCGGCTCTCTGCATCGGCGTCTATGCACACACTCACTAGATCGGGAATCCAACATGGTGGCCATATGTAACTAGCCCACTTTTCTAGTGTTCCTGGAACAAAACCTGCTAATTACTCCACATCAGGACAGTTTTACTGGTGCATCATTCAGTGATCTGTGCTAATACAACAGATGATTCTAATCAATGTTTGTTGTTTGCAGAAAAACACACGAAAAAGAAGAACCTCATCCGGAGAGCCTGGGAGGCTGTGAAACATCCCAATCAATCCCAGGAAACCAAAGTGTGTGCTTTTGTGCCGGAGCAGGAGTCTGAGCAGGAGCTCCCTCACACATCCAGTGTCGAGCCGACAGACCGTGAGTCTCCAGTTATTAACACTCTGATTCATGTCCATTTCATGTTTGTGGTGATAGTTTTAGTTTTTTCTTCTCTGCTCCTGTTGGTTTCTCAAATATTGTAATTGCTTGGCCAATTCTTCTTCTTCTCTGAAATGAATCACATTTTTGAAGGCCTAAACTTGCTCGAAAACTCATAAAACTTTGCAAATGCGTCAGAAGTGGTGGAATTGTGCGTCTGATGTGGGTTTCAGAATTAGCGGGGCAAAATGGCTCGATTGCGCCACCTATAAATTTCAATGAAGTGCCCGTTGTGCTATGTTTCACGTATAAGTATGAAATTCGGTACACACATCTAACAGCCCAATACCTACAAAAAAGTCTCTTGGAGCAAAATCTGAAAACAAAATTTGATGTTTCGCCATGAAACAGGAAGTTTCTGTAACTCAGGTATACAAAGTCGGATCTGCCCCAAACGACACGTGATTTATTAGAGTCCTGGCCTGAACACATCTACATGCCAATATTCAGTTACGATCATAGCGCCACCTGTGGGCAACAGGAAAAGACATGTTTTACACTGTGATTAACTCCTCATACAGATTAAAACAGAACCACATCATATTTGGTCAGTCTAATCTTCAGGCCTTAGCGATGTTAAATTGTGAAGATCTTGAGTTTTCATTGAACGGCGTGTCCATGGCGGCCTGCCATGAAGAAAGAAGCTGTTGTAACTCAGGCATACAGTGTCCGATCTGCCCCAAACTTCACATGTGTGATAAGAGTCCTTATCTAAAGACATTTCTATGACAATATTCAGTTAGTCATAGCGCCATCTGCTGGCAACAGGAAATGGCATGCTTTACACTGTAATTCACGCCCAGAAACACATTTAAATATGTAATGAAGTACCAAACATGCTAGAAACACGTTAAATCATGCAACACTTGACTAACAGCTAGTTTTTATGATTAACACCACAAAACAGGAAGTTGTTGTAACTCAGGCATACAGTGTCCGATCTACCCCAAACTTCACGTTTGATTATAGACCTGTCGTGAAAACATCAACATGGCAATATTCAGTTTCAGTCAAAGCGCCACCTGTTGGCCGCAGGAAGTGTGGCACTTTGAAATGACTTTGTCGTAATTCTCTTGTATTTTCTCACTTACATGCATGTCGCCCACTGTTCACTGTTTTCCTGAGGCCAGCGGGTGGCGGTGAGCCCGGGTGCCTATCATCGCTGCTTGCAGCTTTAATTATTATTTGTTCATTTTGAATTTAGTTATATTTACATATTTGTATATATTTACAGTTGGTATAATTGGTGGGGGAATCAGACATTGCGTATGATTGAGTCCGTTTTCTCTTCATGGACACTAAAGTGTATTTCACTCACCTGACTCAAATGTAGGTGCGTTTCTAATGCCGTTGGCTCATGTAATAGTAATATAGATCTTAGTAGTATTTTAAGTGATATATCATCTTCTATAAACAACTATAAAAGATCATTCTCGGCTTTCTCCGGCTCTCTGCATCGGCGTCTATGCACACACTCACTAGATCGGGAATCCAACATGGTGGCCATATGTAACTAGCCCACTTTTCTAGTGTTCCTGGAACAAAACCTGCTAATTACTCCACATCAGGACAGTTTTACTGGTGCATCATTCAGTGATCTGTGCTAATACAACAGATGATTCTAATCAATGTTTGTTGTTTGCAGAAAAACACACAAAAAAGAAGAACCTCATCCGGAGAGCCTGGGAGGCTGTGAAACATCCCAATCAATCCCAGGAAACCAAAGTGTGTGCTTTTGTGCCGGAGCAGGAGTCTGAGCAGGAGCTCCCTCACACATCCAGTGTCGAGCCGACAGACCGTGAGTCTCCAGTTATTACCACTCTGATTCATGTCCATTTCAGCCTGATGTTTGTGGTGTTAGTTTTACTCCTGTTGGTTCCTCACCTGATCTGCTCAGCTGTGTTCAGTCACAAGCAGCTGCCGCTGGAGTTCAGTCTCATAAATTAGCATGCTGTATGTTTATACAAATGGACATACAGATATTAAACAGAAGTTAATAACTCTGTGACTTCTATGCTTGTACAGTAATTTCTCTAGTGTTCTTGGAAATTGTGTGAGATTCTTGCAGGAACATGAAGTTTAATGCAAAACCTGCTAATTATTCACATGAACTAATAGCATAAAGCAGCTCCACATCAGGACAGTTTTACTGGTGCATCATTCAGTGATCTGTGCTAATACAACAGATGATTCTAATCAATGTTTGTTGTTTGCAGAAAAACACACAAAAAAGAAGAACCTCATCCGGAGAGCCTGGGAGGCTGTGAAACATCCCAATCAATCCCAGGAAACCAAAGTGTGTGCTTTTGTGCCGGAGCAGGAGCAGGAGCTCCCTCACACGTCCAGTGTCGAGCCGACAGACCGTGAGTCTCCAGTTATTAGCACTCAGAACGCCTGTGTTGGCCTCCAGAAGGTGTGGAGGGAGAAATGTCCCCGCCCTAAAAGAATAAAAGTGCCTCCATATTTAACTCTTGGGGAAATAGAAAGTGAGTATCCAGTTATTACCACTCTGATTCATGTCCATTTCAGCCTGATGTTTGTGGTGTTAGTTTTACTCCTGTTGGTTCCTCACCTGATCTGCTCAGCTGTGTTCAGTCACAAGCAGCTGCCGCTGGAGTTCAGTCTCATGCTGTATATTAACATGCTGTTGTATTGTGTGTTTTCTTTATAAAGTTTTTAAGGAACATGTGAGATGGTGCAGAGAAATTGGATTCTTTGAGTGGTCAATAGAAGCGAGAGAGCAGCATAATTCAGAATACTTTCGCTTTCTTTATGAAGTTGGAGAGAAACTGGGATCGGAAAATGATGAAGTCCATACCCATGAGGGAATTAGAAATTCGGATGGACAAAAAGTAAGTTGCTCGTTCTGCATAAACCAAACTTTTTGTCTCCTGTTTCCTTCTGTGTATTTACAGTTTTGATAAAAACATGTTTAAAAAATGTAAAAAGATTGTAGTTTATCATGTACACAAACAAAAATTTTATGTAATTTGTGTAACAGTTTTCTTCGTTTTTTTTAGGTGGCCATCAAATTTGTGAAGCCAGAACGCCAGATTGGAGTGGTAAGTTGAGAAGACTTCATACTTCATGAAAATCTCTATTAAGAATTGTTTTATTCAATTCTGTATGTAGATAGTATAAGATAAAGCCTAGAAACATCAGTTGTAATGTAGATGTAAAATTAATAGCTTTAATTGTTTGAAATTAGTTAGGAATGAACTAACCTTTTGTCAATCTCTTTAGCGTTCCAAACCTGTGTGTGAAGAGGCACGTTTAATGTTGAAGGTGCAAGCGCCCACAACTTGCGAGTACATCGTAAAGTTATACGACTGGTTTATCATGGATGAAAAAGATGTCTTAATTGTGGAATACCATCCCTCCGTGACCTTGCCTGAGTTCATCAAAGAGTACAGTGATCGTCTGAGTGAAGAAGTAGTGAAACATATTATTTGGCAACTCACTATTGCATTACGTCACTGCATGGAACTTGGTGTTCTACATGACGCAGATTTAGAAAACATACTGATCAACCAGGACACCATGCAGATGAAGTTAATAAACTTCAGCAACGCCATGCAACTGGGTCCAGACACAATAAGACGTGAGTTGGCTTTCTGAACACATTTTGCTGAGCACTAACTTACTACAGCTGACAGATGATGTTTTACTAATCACTAGAAATGTGTTGTTTACAGGAGGAGCTGTAGAGTTAATAATTAGTGCCTTACACACTGCAATGAAAGAACTCATCGATGGACTTCCATTTGAGAAAAAAACACATCTGTCCAAAGGTGAGACCAATAACAAGCACAAAATGGAAATAACATTGCTTGAAAAACAGATCGAGCTCTGACACAGTTGCCAGTAAAATGATTATTGTCAAACCTTGATGAGCCAAGTGTAAAATACAGGAGACTGACAATGAATGTTTAGCAATGAATAAATGTTCATGGGCATCCAGATAATGTCACAGTAACAGCAACAAATGCAGTGCTTTTCATGGTAACATTACCTTAAACCGGGGACACACTTAACGACTAGCTAAATCATTCTAAGACTAAGCTCTACACACATAGGCTGTTTGCTTTGACTGAAGCAGATTTAAATACTTAGATCGGCATTTAAACACCGACTGAACGCAACTGGCTCCGACTCTGTGCGTTTGGGCATGATCAGTCATAAGTATCAAATTACATTCATAATCAGCCTTATAATCATTAAGTGTGTCCCCGGCTTTACACGAACTACATATCTCAAAAAAAAAAAAAAAAAAAAAAAATCAAACATGACTAATCAGCTTTCTTCTGAAAACTTTTACAGAATGCCTGGATGTTCTTCGGAAAATTCAGAAAAACAAAGCGCTAGGGGACACCTTAGATGCCATTTTAGATCATGCCTGGTTTAAAAAACATTCCCAGACGGAAGAAGAAAGAAATCAAGAAAAGTAGAAAAAGGTAAGCATAAGAAAAAGTGATGTTTTTTGATAGATTCAGGCCTTCCTTGCACCTCTTGGCCTTTCTGATTTAAAAGAAACCCTTAACGTCACGCTCTCATCTCGTTTTATTTGACAGGTAGAAGCAGTCGTGCTGCAGTTCCTTCACCGGGGCCTATAGCTGAGCTGCAGGGTCATCAGCTGGAGACCACCTCTCACCGACGTCTTTTCAGCCTCTTCAGCCAGGTCTTTCAGATATGGGGTGACAATTGTTCCTTTATTCCAATGATCCACAAATAAGGAGTTTCACAAAAGTGAATTAAATTCACTAATATATAGAGTATGATTTGGATTCACAAACACAACTCTGCCTGGCATTCATTTGCGAATCGCTTTCTGTGCATGTGTGAATCGCTTTCTGTGCATTTGTGGATCACTATCAGCACATTTGTGGATCACTGCACGCAAATGTGAATCGCTTTCTGCGCTTTTGTGGTTCGCTGCACGCTGTTGTGGATTTCTGAATATTTCTAGCGTCAAGACGTGCACACAAATCCACAGATTTACTCAGGCCAATCAGATAACGGCCATTTGTGCTGAACAATCGTTTCTCTCTGAGAAATATCGCTTTACATCTAGCTATAGAATAGAAATAGCACTTTAAATACTGTTATAGAATAGAAATAGCACTTTACATCTAGCTATAGAATAGAAATAGCACTTTACATCTAGCTATAGAATAGAAATAGCACTTTAAATACTGTTATAGAGAATAGAAATAGGGCTATAAATACCGTTATAGAATAGAAATAGCACTTTACATCTAGCTATAGAATAGAAATAGCACTTTAAATACTGTTATAGAAAAGAAATAGCACTTTAAATACTGTTATAGAAAAGAAATAGCACTTTAAATACTGTTATATAGAATAGAAATAACACTTTACATCTCGCTATAGAATAGAAATAGCACTTTACATCTCGCTATAGAATAGAAATAGCACTTTAAATACTGTTATATAGAATAGAAATAGCACTTTAAATGCTATTATAGAATAGAAATAGCACTTTACATCTCGCTATAGAATAGAAATAGCACTTTAAATACTGTTATATAGAATAGAAATAGCTCTTTACATCTAGCTATAGAATAGAAATAGCACTTTACATCTCTATAGAATAGAAATAGCACTTTATATCTCTTTATAGAATAGAAATAGCACTTTATATCTCTTTATAGAATAGAGAACTTGCTACGATTAGTCAGTTCAACATGGCCGTTACCTGATTGGTCTGAGTAGACGGTGTTTGGAGTCCGCCTCAAGGTTTTTGCATTTTTAAATTAGTTTTTATTTTTGCTATAAATTTCAGTTTCGTCTAGTTCAGTTTCGTTTAGTTCAGTTTCGTCTGGTTAGCTTTACATATCATTATAAAATAGAAATAGTGCTTTACTCCTCGCTATAGAATAGAAATAGCACTTTAAATACCGTTATAGAATTGAAATAGTGCTTTACAGCTTGTTATAGAATAGAAATAGAACTTTACATCTCGCTATAGAATAGAAATAGCACTTTACATCTTGTTATAAAATAGAAATAGCACTTTAAATACCGTTATAGAATAGAAATAGCACTTTAAATATTGTTTTAGAATAGAAATTGCACTTTACATCTTGTTATGGAATTAAAATAGCACTTAACATCTCATTATAAAATAGAAATAGCATTTTAAATATCGTTATAGAATAGAAATAGCACTTTAAATATCGTTATAGAATAGAAATAGCACTTTATATCTCTTTATAGAATAGATATAGCACTTTATATCTTGTTATAGAATAGAAATAGCACTTTATATCTCTTTATAGAATAGAAATAGCGCTTCACATCTCGTTATAGAATAGAAATAGCACTTTACATCTCGTTGTAGAATAGGAATAGCACTTTAAATATCGTTATAGAATAGAAATAGCACTTTATATCTCTTTATAGAATAGATATAGCACTTTATATCTTGTTATAGAATAGAAATAGCACTTTATATCGCTTTATAGAATAGATATAGCACTTTATATCTTGTTATAGAATAGGAATAGCACTTTATATCGCTTTATAGAATAGAAATAGCGCTTCACATCTCGTTATAGAATAGAAATAGCACTTTACATCTCGTTGTAGAATAGGAATAGCACTTTAAATATCGTTATAGAATAGAAATAGCACTTTATATCTCTTTATAGAATAGATATAGCACTTTATATCTTGTTATAGAATAGAAATAGCACTTTATATCGCTTTATAGAATAGATATAGCACTTTATATCTTGTTATAGAATAGAAATAGCACTTTATATCTCTTTATAGAACAGAAATAGCGCTTCACATCTCGTTATAGAATAGAAATAGCACTTTACATCTCGTTGTAGAATAGGAATAGCACTTTAAATATCGTTATAGAATAGAAATAGCACTTTATATCTCTTTATAGAATAGATATAGCACTTTATATCTTGTTATAGAATAGAAATAGCACTTTATATCGCTTTATAGAATAGAAATAGCGCTTCACATCTCGTTATAGAATAGAAATAGCGCTTCACATCTCGTTGTAGAATAGGAATAGCGCTTTATATCTCGTTATAGAATAGAAATAGTGCCTTACATCTCGTTATATAACATTTAAATAACATTTTTATTTCATTTCAGTTTACGAGAATGTTTTTGGATCGTTTTCGTCTTAGTTTTAGTTTTCGTTTACTTTAGTCCACCTTTCTGTGGATTTGTTTGCACATCTTGATGCTAGAAATGTTTTGAAATCCGCAAATGCATACAGTGATCCATAGAAGCACATGAAGTGATCCACAAATACATGTAGCAATTCTCAGATGTGCAAGAAGCAATCCACAAATGCACAAGAAGAGATCCACAAATGTGCAGGAAGCAATTCACAAATGAATGCCAGGCAGAGTTGTGTTTTTGACATAAAAACACATTAGTTGATCTCTTTTATTTGTGGATCATATTTTTTTTGGAATAAAGGAGCAATAATAACCTCATATTCAGGGCCTGATGATGGTCCAGCCTCCCTGCACTCAGCAGAGATCTGCGTACTTCTGCCTCTTCCTCTCTTCTACTCCTCCTCCCATGGAACAGTTAACTCAGTTCATAGTTTTCAGTCATGTGACCTGTGCAGTGGGATAGAGGGCAAAACAATGGGCCAACATGGCGGCTTACAGTGGACCACAGCGCACCACATCGCCCGCGGCGAGGATCATCGTGTCCGGACCGCTTCCGACGTACCGACGAGGACATGAAAGGTTCAGTAGATTATTTGCTTTAAATGAATGGTTGATGTCTTGGTGTAATGAAGAAGCTGCTCGTTATAAATAACTGGAATCTTTTCTGGGAGCGTCCTAGGCTCTTCCGTGCGGATGGCCTGCACCCCAGCAGCATCAGAGCTGATCTTCTGTCGGAGAACATCTCCAAGACGCTTCGCACCATATGACTAGTGAATCAAACCTCAAATCACAGTCTGTGTTCTGCCCACTTAACTGATAGAAATGTGAGTGTAGTACAGTCTATAGAAACTGTCTATTCCCCGAATAGTGAGGTCTAACAATAAAAATAAAGGATCTAGAAAAAACCTGATCATGATCAAAGCAGAAATTTGCATAATTACTGAACAAAAACAATTTCTAAAGCTAGGGCTACTAAACATTAGATCACTGACACCTAAGGCAGTTATTATAAATGAAATGATCACAGATAATAGTCTTGATGTAATTTGCCTTACTGAAACATGGCTTAAACCAAATGATTATTTCGGTCTTAATGAGTCTTGTCCACCTGGCTCCCGTTATAAAAACAAATGCCGTCCGATTGGCCGTGGCGGTGGTGTAGCAACAATCTATAGAGATATTCTTAATGTTACTCAGAGAACAAACTACAGCTTTAATTCATTTGAAATTCTTATGCTAAATATTACACTCTCAGATATAAGTAAAAAGTCGCTACTATCTCTTGCTTTGGCACCGTTTATAGACCTCCAGGGCCTTATGCTGATTTCCTAAAAGAGTTTGCAGACTTTCTCTCAGATCTATTGGTCAACACTGATAAAGCGCTGATTGTTGGAGATTTTAACATTCATGTTGACAATACAAATGATACGTTAGGGGCTGCGTTTACAGATTTACTAAACTCCTTTGGGGTCAAACAAAACGTCACTGGACCCACTCACCATTTTAATCATACTCTATATTTAATTATATCACATGGAATAAATCCAACCGTTATAGAAATTCTACCGCAAAGTGATGACGTCTCTGATCACTATCTTGTAACATGTGTACTGCATACTGATGATATTTGTCAAATTGCGCCGCAATATCGACTAGGCAGAACAATTCTCCCGACAACTATAGATAAATTCACAAATAACCTGCCTGATCTGTCTCAGCTGCTCATCGTACCTAAACACACAAATGATCTCGAGAAAATGACTAGCAGCATGTGCACCATTTTCACTAGTACATTAGATACTGTTGCACCGATGAGATTTAAAAAGGTTAGAGAGAAAAATACTGTACCTTGGTACAACAGTATTACTCGCGCTATCAAAAGAGAAACTCGCAATCTAGAACGCAAATGGAGACAAACTCGTTTAGAGGTCTTCAGAATCGCGTGGAAAGACAGTTCGTCCCGCTATAGAAAGACTCTAAAAGCAGCCAGAGCCGAGCATCTTCGCAAACTCATAGAAATTAACCAAAACAATCCACGGTTCTTGTTTAGTACAGTAGCTAGATTAACAAATAAACACACATCACCAGAACAAAACATTTCATTACAGTTTAATAGTGATGACTTTATGAATTTCTTTAATGAAAAAATCGAAAGCATCAGAAATACAATTGTAAATGTACAACCTTTAACAGAGTTTTATGATTCAGCCTCAATTATCGCCCCTCAAGAACAGCTGCAGTGCTTTACAACTATAGGACAGGAAGAGCTAAATAAACTTATCACTGCGTCTAAACCAACAACATGTTTGTTAGATCCAATACCCACTAAACTACTGAAAGAACTGTTACCTGTAGCAGAAGAGCTTCTTCTCAATATTATCAACTCGTCTTTATCTCTAGGTCACGTCCCACGACCGTTCAAGCTAGCAGTTATTAAGCCTCTCATTAAGAAACCACAATTAGATCCAAACGTATTAGCAAATTACAGACCCATCTCAAATCTTCCATTTACATCTAAAATACTAGAAAAAGTGGGGTCGGTCCAATTATGCTCCTTCTTGCAAAAAAACGCTATCTATGAAAAATTTCAGTCAGGATTCAGATCTCATCATAGCACAGAAACTGCGCTCGTTAAAATTACAAACGACTTGCTTCTAGCTTCTGACCAAGGCTGTGTCTCAATACTAGTGTTACTTGATCTCAGTGCTGCGTTCGACACTATAGATCATAAAATACTCCTAGATCGACTACAATATTACACTGGTATTCAGGGACAGGCATTACGGTGGTTTAGGTCGTACCTATCAGACCGTCACAATTTTGTTTATATAAACAGGGACAAATCTAAGATCACGATAGTAAACTATGGAGTGCCGCAAGGATCAGTGTTAGGCCCTCTGCTATTTTCAATATACATGCTGCCACTCGGCAATATTATAAGAAAACATGGAATTAGTTTCCACTGCTATGCCGATGATACTCAGTTATATATTTCTACACAACCAGATGAAATCTCTAAATTATCCAATCTGACAGAGTGTGTTAAAGAAGTAAAACGTTGGATGAATAGTAATTTTCTTCTATTAAATTCAGATAAGACTGAAGTATTACTTATTGTACACAGAATCTCTCAGACTACAATCTGCATTTAGAAGGATGTACTGTTACTCCATCCTCGACAGTTAAAGACCTGGGTGTTATATTAGACAGCAACTTGTCCTTTGAAAATCATATTTCATATGTTACAAAAACAGCCTTCTTCCACCTCAGAAACATTGCTAAGATACGGAATATGTTATCTGTTTCTGATGCAGAAAAGTTAGTTCATGCTTTCATGACGTCTCGACTAGATTACTGTAATGCATTATTAGCTGGTTGTCCTGCTTCCTCAATAAACAAGCTACAATTAGTACAAAATGCAGCTGCTAGAGTTCTTACCAGGTCAAGAAAACATGATCATATAACACCAATTTTATCATCTCTACACTGGTTACCCATTAAGTTCCGTATCGATTATAAAGTATTGCTAATGACCTATAAGGCTCTAAATGGTTTAGCTCCTGTGTACTTAACCGATCTTCTATCGCCCTACAATCCTTCACGCTCTTTAAGATCACAAAACTCTGGGCTTCTGGTTGTACCTAGGATATCTAAGTCCACTAAAGGAGGGAGAGCGTTTGCACATTTGGCTCCGAAACTCTGGAATAGCCTTCCTGATAATGTTCGGGGCTCACCCAGTTTAAATCTAGATTAAAGACGCATCTCTTTAGCCAAGCGTTCACATAATGCATCTCATATCAGATCAATTGCACATGACTATCTTTGCTTAATGTTATGAACAGCAGCTACACTAATTATTCTCCATTTGTTTTTCTTTTTATCTCGGGACACCCGTCCTGAGGTGACTAGAGTACTTCAGATTGGATCATGAAAGTTGCCTCTCATTAATTATCCTAATTATTGTTAACATGTAATTCATTACTTCCAGGAGCTCGTTGTTTCTACCTTAAATTAATTTGCTAACAGTGACTGTAAATTGCCTAAATTATTACATTGATAGCAAACTGCGTGATTATATATACATTTCTGAAATTACATAATTTAGACACAGTCCCCTCCGATATCAGATTACTCTAAATCGTAATGTTGACATGCACTCCCTGTAAAGCTGCTTTGAAATGATACGTATTGTGAGAAGCGTTATACAAATAAATGTGAATTGAATTGAATTAATAAAGCTTCATATTTCTTACTTCAGTTGTGTTTCCAAATGTTCTTCTGATCTTAAATGTACAACTGAGCAAAGAAAGGGGAAGGTTCATTTTCAGTCCCATACGAGTTAACAGCAGTTGCTGGAAGGGAGAGAGGTTTGTTCCAGGTTTGTACCTTTATTTCACAAATAATGATCTGAGAAGTTTCATAGCATCATAAAACAATAACATTTTTAACCTTAGTTATTACTAGACGTTATTACTATTGTTAGACGAACAATAACATTCATATCAAAGATATTAGAGAAAAATATTTTCACAAATTAAAGAGGGAAAAAATGAAAGGAAGAAAAAAAAAACAAGAGGGTATACATGTATAGTTAAATTATAGAAGAGGAATTGAATCCGTAAATGTCAATAGTTTTGATTGCTTTGTGGTTTGAGAGTCCTTGTAAGTTTTCAAAATGAATCTTCATGTCAGCCTTGAAATGGGTGATACTGGGTGTCTTTTCATTTGACCATTTACATTTGTGTATATAAAATTTACCAAATAGTATTATAAGATTTATCACATTAAACATCTCTTTTCTCTATATTAATTTGGATTCCACTTAACATATTAAATAAATATTCCACGTTGATCCAAAGAATACATAAAAAAAAAGATGTAAAATAGTTTCAATATCCATTTTACAGAATACACATGATTCAGAAAGATCTTTTTTTTTTTTTTTTTATCTCTTTAGGAAATGGTTTGTTGGATAAATTATATGTTTTATTTTTAAGTATTTCATTAACTTTATTATTGACACAGTATTTGTTGTTATAAGTCCAAATCAGTCTTCAAATAATATTCTCAAAATGGTCATTCCAAGAGTATTTGTTGCAGGACAATGAATCAAACGTCTAAAAAATGTATTGTTGCATTTGATATCTTTAATATCAACACCGTTTAACATTTATCAATTGTCAAGAAGCAAACAATCCTTATTGGGTTTAGGTAGCAATGTAATTAAGCCTACAGGTTTCTATAGCCTCCTTAAAAAACAATAATAAGAATTCAAGTATCATTAGACAATCGTTTTGATCATAGACTGTAAAAAAAGATGGACGACGTGATGCCGCTTCCTTCCATTGTAATGAAGTGAATGTAAAACATTCGACGATGGGCATTGACATGTTACACAAAAACGGCAGTTTGGAGCCTGGGCATGTGCAGAAGGAATCGTCATTGGAGCTCGGAGGCAGAGTTGCAGTATCAAACTTCCAAAAATTATCAAATCAAAAATTAATAGTTATATATCTTCAATCTCCCCTCGAAGCTCTGACAGTCCTCAGAGAAGCTGTCAATCACGACTGTCAATCATAACGACATGCCCTGTTTATAGCATCAAATTGCTAGCTAAAAATCAAACTTATCACAAAAACGAACAATTGAATATATATCAGCGTGATAACAACTATCTTAAATGACCAAAACTATCTTTAGGAAAATTTTATTGGAAGTGTTATTTATTTTTTTATTTTGACTCAAGTCACGTTCGTTTGCATGGAGAGGGCGGGGTTTAGGACCTGTACTGCATCCAGCCACCAGAGATCAAAGAGCCTGCCACTTCACTTTCAGGACATATGAGGCACACCCGGTTTTGATTCTCTGAGCAATGTTACGTCACACTGCTGAGGCCCCGCCCACGACCGCTGACTGACAGTCCTGCATTACCATAGTTTCCGCCCTCAGCGAGCTGTATGCTGTCTGCCATTTTCTCCATGCTCGAGCAGCTGTAGCAACAACAATGTTTGGTAAGTAATTGAGATGTTTTGTTGGAGGTAAGAGTGAACATAACAGTCTTCATTTACTGACATCTGAGCCACTGAACGCACTGGATTAGTTTTATTTTTGAAGGGAATGCTCCACAGATCTATATACACATACGATGTCTGTAACGTTGCCTGTTATTTTCGTCCACAGACATAACTGACTGTGTATGTGAACTGTGTGTTTTTGACAGAACCTTGTGTGTATTTGACAGTTTAAACAAAACAAAAAATGTAAAAGAGAAGTCAAGTGTGTGTGTGTGCTTCAGATAAGTGCACTCAGAAAACGATACATTAGAAGTTTAAACTGATATAGCTTTAAAATGCGTGGAAATAATAAACTTTAATGATGAAAGAAAAACTGCTATCCAAGAGAGTGATGACGATATAGATGATAATCAAAACCAAGCAGATGTCTATTTGGCAGAGAATCCAATAGACCTTTTTCACAGACTGATGACGTGTTTTAACGGTCATCAATATCGTAAAACCTGGACTTCCGGGTTAAACATGGCGTGAGTAGGAGCACACGAGTGTAGCTCCCGACTTCTTTTGTTCATTTGGTTGTTATTCTTTCGATATAAGTTCAATACAGTCTATTATCTGGCAGCTGATATCACGTGAAATCAAGATGGAACGCAAATGGCGAGTAGAAAGTTACTTCGGAATAAAACTGGCGACAGAGACGGCAAAGCTTCTTCGAGCAAGACCGACGAAATGGCACCACCGCCTGAGGGCCTAACGGCTTTACCTGAAGATCTCGAAAAACTCCGGTCAGCGCTCCTTTCTGACATGACGCAAGTAGTTCACTCACTTTTAAAAACAGAGCTGGCGGGAGCACTGTCACCTGAGAACGCGACATTGGAACAAGTTAAATCATATTACGAAGCTCATGACAAATGAATTCGCGAGGTTGAAGACGGGCTAAATGATTACAGTGACAGGCTGGCGAATGTCGAGGTTTCAATGGATGCACTGCGGAAAGAGAAAACGTGTTCCTGAAGGAAAAGCTGGACAATCTCGAGAATCACTCATGGAGATCTAACATGAGAGTGGTGGGCATCCCTGAAAGGCTGGAAGGATCAGACCCGATTAAATTTATGACTGATTTCTTTTGATGAAGTGCTGGGGAAGGACTTTTTCACGAGTCCTCTTGTTCTTTCTCGTGCCCACTAAGTCAGACCCAATCCAACTAACGATGCAAGGGCCAAGCAGACCAAACCCAGAGTGTTTCTGGTTCTTTTTCACTTTTTCCAGGATAAGCATCGCATCCTCAGATTCAGCAGGCAACAGTTGGAGTTGCTCTTTCGTGGACGCAGAGTGTTTTTCCACGAGGATTTCAGCACTGAGCTAGGGAAAAAGCGAGCGGCATTTAAAGATGTGAAGTCTCGACTCTACGAGAAGGGAGTCCGATTCGGTCTCTTGTACCCTGCAAGGCTCCAAGTTACTCATGAGGGGAAAACACACCTCTGCACGCCAGAGGAAGCCAATGAGTTGATGACATGGAATGTCGGGATTAAACGGTCCTGTTAAATGAGCTAAAGTTTTCTCCCATCTAAAATCTTTCAAACCAGATGTATTGATTTTACAAGAAACACATTTAAGACCAGAAGATCACAATAGAATTTGTAAGATATGGGTTAGTCAAATTTTTCATTCCAAATTTAACAGTAGATCAAGAGGTGTGGCAATTTTAATTAATAAGAGAGTACAATTTATACCTTCTGACACAATCTGTGACCCTAATGGTCATTACATTATTGTCTCTTGATCTCTTTTTCAAGTCCCAGTGGTTTTAGGCCTGCACGTGCCACTCCCTCTAATCCCTGGTTATCTGATGTTCTTTGTGAACATTGGACCAAACTCAGGGCTGCAGAGAGGAAGTGGCACAAATCAAAAGACCAATTTGACCTAAGTAGCTATCAGTCTCTGCTCTCATCCTTTTCTGCTGAAATTCATGCTGCTAAATCCTCCTATTTCCACAACAAAATCAACAGCGCTTCAAACACATGCACTCTTTCCAAAACATTCAACTCTCTCCTCTGCCCCCCTCCCTTGTGTCAGACAGTGCATTGTAGTGTCCCTACAAAAAAAAATTCAATTCATTTACTGCTTTAGGAGAGGAAGAATTGTCTAAACTTGTTAAATCATCAAAATCATCCACATGTATGTTAGACCCTATACCGACTAAGCTATTGAAAGAGATGCTTCCAGAGGTCATAGATCCTCTTCTTAATATTGTTAATTCATCTTTATCACTAGGATACGTACCAAAAACGTTTAAGCTGGCTGTTATTAAACCTCTTATTAAAAAAACACAACTTGATCCTAGAGAATTAGTCAATTACAGGCCGATCTCAAATCTCACTTTTCTGTCAAAAATACTAGAAAAGGCAGTTTCATCACAACTATGTTCCTTTTTAGAAAGAAATAGTATCTGTGAAGATTTCCAGTCAGGATTTAGACCATACCATAGTACTGAGACTGCTCTCATTAGAGTTACTAATGATTTGCTCTTATCATCAGATCGTGGTTGTATCTCTCTATTAGTGTTACTGGATCTTAGTGCTGCATTTGACACTATTGATCACAGTATTCTTCTAAACAGACTCGAAAATTATGTTGGCATTAGTGGAATTGCATTGGCATGGTTCAAATCATACTTATCTGACCGTTATCAGTTTGTAGTAGTAAACGATGAGATGTCATATCAATCACAAGTTAAATATGGAGCACCGCAAGGCTCAGTACTAGGACCGTTGCTTTTTACTCTGTACATGCTACCCTTGGGAGATATCATTAGGAAGCATGGCATTAGTTTTCATTGTTACGCTGATGATACTCAGCTCTATATTTCTTCGCGCCCTGATGAAAATCACCAATTCACTAAATTAACAGAATGTATAGCTGATATAAAAAACTGGATGACCAGTAATTTCCTACTACTAAATTCAGGAAAAACAGAGATTCTAATTTTTGGACCGAAAACTTCTTCACGCAATAATCTAGAATACTGTCTAACACTTGATGGCTGCTCTGTTAAGTCTTCGTCGTCAGCTAGGAACCTGGGTGTGCTCTTTGATACCAATCTTTCATTTGAAAGATTCAGTTCTGTCATCACTGCATTGGCTTCCTGTTAAACATCGTATAGATTTTAAAATCTTGCTAATTACTTACAAAGCACTAAATGGTTTAGCTCCCCAGTACCTAAGTGAGCTCTTAATACATTATAGTCCTTCACGTTTATTGCGATCTCAGAATTCAGGCCAGCTGATAATACCTAGAATATCAAAATCAACTGCAGGCGGTAGATCCTTCTCCTGTTTGGCACCTAAACTCTGGAACAATCTTCCTAGCATTGTTCGGGATGCAGACACACTCTGTCAGTTTAAATCTAGACTAAAAACATCGTTAAAGGATTATTAGGCTGCATAAATTAGGTCAGCCGGAACCGGGAACACTTCCTATAACACCAGATGTACTCGTTACATCAGAAAAAGAATGGCATCTACGCTAATATTAGTCTTTCTGTTTATCCCGAGGTTTACCATAGTCAACCGGATCTGGGCCGTATCCAGCTGAGACCAAGGATCTGCGCCTTGACAAGACCACAACGCAGCCCTGAAGTATCAGCAGAGATCGAGTCAACTAGATCATCCATTGTGAAGACATCATCAACACGACAGCCAGTGCCACAGTTCCTCAACAGACCGTCCATACTGGCGTGATGAATACGATCCTCAACTGGACTCGACCACAACGCAGCCCTGAAGTATCAGCAGAGATCGAGTCAACTAGATCATCCATTGTGAAGGCCTCATCGACACAACAGCCAGTAGCACAGTTCCTCAACAGACCGTCCATACCGGCGTGATGAATACGATCCTCAACTGAATGGAACTGAAATAAATACTTTGATTGTTGCGATCCTATCAGATTTATGATAGCAACCTGATTGTAACAAAGCACTGTTCGCCAGAGGAGAACTGGCCCCCCGACTAAGCCTGGTTTCTCCCAAGGTTTTTTTTTTTCTCTCCATTTTAACACCTATTTGCCACTTGTTTGCCACCTGATGTCACCTGATGGAGTTTGGGTTCCTTGCCGCTGTCACCTTTGGCTTGCTTAGTTGGGGACACTTGACATTTGATATTCAATAGTATTCTTGACATTTATTCAACAGTGCTTCTGATCTGCCTGCATTGACACTATTATTTAAGAGCTGCTGTGCAGCCAAATTATGTACCAGCTATCAATGTAAAGCTGCTTTGACACAATCTGCATTGTAAAAAGCGCTATATAAATAAAGGTGACTTGACTTGACTTGACTCCACCACCACCCACCTCATCCCTTACTGCTGATCATTTTGCTAAATTTTTCACTGACAAAACATCTACCATCAGCAGTCAGTTCTCCACTCCACACACACAGGAACTCAGACCAACCACACACACAGCCACACACCTCCTCTCTTCATTCTCCCCCCTCACTGAGACAGAAGTATCCAAACTTCTCCTCTCCAGTCATCCTACTACCTGCCCTCTAGACCCCATCCCCTCACACCTTCTACAAGCCATCGCTCCCACACTTTTACCAGCACTGACACACATCATCAACACATCTCTCCACACTGGCACTTTCCCTAACACATTCAAGCAGGATCGGGTAACCCCACTGCTTAAGAAACCCACAGTAAACACGTCTCTTGTAGACAGCTACAGACCTGTTTCTCTCCTACCATTCATAGGAAAACACTTGAACGAGTTGTTTTCAACCAGGTGTCATCTTTCCTCTCACAGAGCAACCAATTGGATGTCAATCAATCTGGTTTCAAGAGTGGCCAGTCGACTGAGACTGCACTACTGTCGGTCACTGAATCCCTGCGGATTGCAAAGGCTGATTCCAAATCATCAGTTCTCATTCTGCTCGATCTATCTGCTGCCTTTGACACGGTGAATCATCAGATCCTCCTGTCCACCCTCTCATCACTGGGCATCACAGGTACTCCACTTCTCTGGTTTGAATCCTATCTCACAGGAAGGTCCTTCAGGGTTGCCTGGAGAGGGGAGGTATCCAAAGCTCATCAACTGACCACAGGTGTTCCTCAGGGTTCAGTTCTTGGACCCCTCCTCTTCTCCATTTACACTACATCACTTGGTCCCATCATTCAGGCACATGGTTTCTCCTTCCATTGCTATGCTGATGACACACAACGCTTCCTTTCATTCCAACCAGATGATCCCACAGTAGCTGCACGAATCTCAAGCTGTCTGGCGGACATCTCGGCATGGATGAAAGAACATCATCTACAGCTCAACCTGGCTAAGACTGAGCTTCTCGTCTTCCCTGCCAATCCAACTCTAAATCACGATTTCAGCATCCAGCTAGGCACATCCTCAATTACCCCATCAAATTCGGCCAGAAATCTTGGAGTAATCCTTGATGATCAACTGACCTTGAAAAACCACATTGCAAAGACAGCTCGGTCATGCAGATTTGCACTTTACAATATCAGGAAAATCAGGCCCTTCCTAACAGAACATGCAACTCAACTTCTGGTCCAGGCCCTGGTCATTTCTAGGCTTGATTACTGCAATGCACTTCTGGCTGGACTGCCATCATGCACAATCAAGCCTCTACAAATGATTCAGAACGCAGCAGCACGTCTCGTCTTCAACGAGCCCAAAAGAGCCCACGTCACGCCTCTCTTCATCTCTCTTCACTGGCTACCACTTGCTGCTCGCATCAAATTCAAGGCGTTGACGCTTGCTTACAGATCTACCACAGGCTCAGCACCCTCCTACTTCCACTCACTCTTACGAGTCTACACTCCTACCAGAAGCCTGCGCTCTTTAAAGGAGCGAAGGCTTGTGGTACCGTCACAGAGAGGCACGAAATCACTTCCCAGAACATTCTCATTCACTGCCCCTGGCTGGTGGAATGATCTACCTGCCTTCATCCAGAATGCGGAATCCCTGGCAATATTCAAAAGACAGCTGAAAACCCATCTCTTTCGTGAGCACTTAACCTCATCTTAAAAAAAACTAAAAAAAAAAAATAAAAAACTTCTTATCCCTATCCTTTCACTTCCTCTAATCCCTCTCTATTGTAGCTTAGGATAGTCTGAGCACTGCCTATAACCTGTATTATGAGCACTTCTTGTCTATTTGCCTCGTCATGACGACTCGCTTGTTGTATTCCTCACTTGTAAGTCGCTTTGGATAAAAGCGTCTGCCAAATGAATAAATGTAAATGTAAATGTTTAGTTAACGTTTATGCTCCCAATTGAGATGATGTTCAGTTTGTGTCCTATCATTAATTCCCAAGCTTCATACACATCATTTGTTATTTGCTGGTGATTTTAATTGTGTTTTCGATCCTCAGCTTGACAGGTCCAGCACTAGTAATGTTTCTGATATGGCAAAGGCTTTTTCTCTATGCAACAGAACGGCTGTGTGGATCCTTGGATATTCTTAAACCCAGGGGTGGAAATGGGGGGTAACGCGGGGGGACGGCGTCCCCGGAGTGAATTTCAAGGGGGGACGGCGTTCCAGTTCAAATTGGTTCGATTTTTTTTATAGAAATGAAGGGATTTCTGTATTTATTCACTCAATAGCCTACGAAAACGAAACCGATTCAGCGCAAAAACATAGCGCAATAAAATTGCATGATTATTCATTAAAAAAAAAATCGCAATCTTAATTCAAACACCCACGCGATCTTATCAGTGCTCGAACGCACCGGCACTTTAATCTGTAGCATACCCACGCTTTGTCTTGCATACCGGCACTTCTCACATGTTGCCGGTACTCGATCTAGCCACCACACCGAAACATAGAATCAGGCTGCTAATTAATTGTATAAATCGCGCGTTCTGAGCTTTTATAAGCATGAGTGGTGCACCGCGCGTGAATCACCGCAGGCTCGTTCACCAGCGCGCTCCAAAAGTGTGATAAGATTTGCGCGAGCCGTTCCTATGATAAAATAGAACGTTCTCAATCGAATTCAAATGGGTTTCTTTTGAATTATATTCAGAATGTAGTAAAACTTTATGGAGAAAGTCATCATGATCTAAAAACAGCCAGTAAAAAAAGACTGATGAAAAGAGGGGAAAACATGATGATGATCTTGCAAGCTTTTTAAACTTCTCATGACCACCTTTCCTAGAATTTATCACGTTCTATTGTATTTATTGTGGTACATTTTAACTAACTTGTTCAAGAATTTATAATATATAATCTATTAAGGCAATAGATTTAAAAGAGAGAGAAAAAAGTTAACATTGCCCTAAGCATGCAATGAGGAGCTATCAATGATCTAGCTTTAATTATATCCTTATTGTAACAATTACAAGAACTACTTTTTCATAAGGCCAAGTACAAGTTAGAATCATGGATCTTCTTGAATTATTGACTAAACTTTAGTTTTCCTCATGTGTAAAATGTGTTCTGCTAATATGACAGATATGCCCATTAGGAAAAACCTGGCTATATTCCAAGAATCAACATGTTCGGTATAAGAACATTTTAAGTAGATAGTTTGACTTCCCATGGCACTTTGTAAACAAGTAATTGTTAACTATAGGCTGTTACTTTATTGCAGTTGTGTTATCAACCAACTTTGCATGTGTGGACCATTTTGCAAAAATAAAGCAACAAACAAATAAATAAACCTCACGAGGGAGCAAACCCAAACCCAAATCCAAATCTCGCAACCAAAGAAGACAACCAGTCCCCCATCCCAAATGGAAGTGAACAAAATAGAGTGAATTACCCTTTGAAAGTAACTTGATACTTCAAATAAAGATTGCATCAATTATATTGTTACACCAGTAGGTGGTGACTAATGATTGTTAAAAATTTATTTGTCATTGTTTCATTCATTACAAAGAATTATTCAAACACGTTGATTCATCTATGAAACAAGTGACATCTTTATAATTGAGTCATTGAATCATTTATTCAAACCAATTTTTATAAAATAATAATTCATTCAAAATAATTAATGTTTTTTGTAAATAGACTGCAACATAATGTCAGAATCAGTATTTAAAAAAATGTGATTCTTAATTTCCAGAATCTTGCAGCTTGAGTAAAAATCAGCAGTTGAAATTATTTCAGCGAATATTAGAATAAAACTGCATGTTCAGGTAGCAATGTTTTTTTTTTTTTTTTAAACTCCATGTCTATGGTAACATCCTCAAAAAATTGTATAAAATGATAAACATCACCTTTCAACCCGTTTAACCATTGTTTAAGAAAAGGGATGAGTGAATATTATTATATTTACATTATTATCCAAATTATTTTGCTTTTTAGAATGCACATCAGCTTCATTTTGCATTAAAACTGGATTTCCCTTTTAAATGTGTAATTGTTGATTTTCAAACTATACTAAACTGAGAGGTAGCCATCCAAAACATTCAGTTTTTCCCCCAGCATTTTAAATGTTATTTTTAGTGTGATGACCACAAACATTACTTGTTCATCCTTCTGAGATTGTCCCCATTGTAAAACCGAACGTTTAAAAATGTAGGAAATTTAACATTAGGAGTGATGGACATGGGAATAAAAGGAGAATTGCCTAGTCATTGGGTTTAAGCAGGGCTGGAAATGGCTGAGATTCACTGGGCGGACTCTATATGGGAAGGATTTTTTTTTTTTTTACTTTCAATGACTTTTCAGATATATTTAAATATAAAATATTATACAATTATATAATATGCTAACATTAAACAGGCCTATTTCATGTTTCCTCCAAACAATATTTTCTTAATTATCAAGCAAGCACATTGAAAGGTCAATGAACAATGTTTATGAATTGTGTGTGGCACAAACATGTTAATTTAATAGAATTTTTTGCTTGGAGAAAATAACCTGTTTGATTTTGGCCAAATTAAAGATACATTGTCTAGGAATTTGCATATGTGGTGCAGACTTAATTGAACAGGTCACAAACATTTTAAATACATTTGTCCTCGGGTTAAAGAAAATAAGTGTGTGTCTAATTACAGACACGGCATTTTTAAACGGTCCCAATAGCTTCGACTTTATTGCAATCAATAAAACTGATTTATTTAAATTAGGTAAATGTGATAACTGCATGAAAATATAATTACAGCATAGGGGTGGGCGGAATGACCAAAAATTTATTTCACGGAATAAGTTATTTTATTTCACGGTAGCGGTATATATCACAGAATAATAATTTTTCAGGTAAATCAACAAAAGGGACTTGCTTAATATATTAAATACCACTTTAAAAATAAAGAATAGGCTCTCATCTTATTTTATTAATTTTTCTTTTATTTAGAGCATTAGTAGTGAATGAGTGAACTTTTAGATCAACCTCACCATAACAATAAATAGGCCACATGTGTGTAGTTTAAAGAGAACAGACTTTTTATTAATATCAGAACAGATTATTAATACTTTCTCGGAGGTTTTAGTGCTGATCTGCGGCATGTGACAATATTCCCACTTGTGCTGAAAGCACGCTCAGATGGAGCACTTGTGGCAGGGATGCACAGATATTTTTTTGCCAGGCTGGCCAAACGTGGAAAATTAGCCTCGTGCTGCCTCCACCATTCCAGGGGGTTGGTCTCACCATCCACTTCAACTGCCTGTAAATAGCTGTTAAGTTCCATTTCAATGGACTCCCTTTCTGACTGGGGGACAGCTTGCCGTTGGCGTGAAGCAATTTTGAAGAAGCTTCCCAAACTTTTCTTCTGTTTTTTAGCAGGACATTCTGAATTTTCTCCAGCATCTTCAGCTAGTGGCACTGAGACTCCCTCGACAGGCCTTTTTGGATCAGCTGCAAGACTCTCCATCTCTGCTGCAGCTCTGGTCTTCATGTAGTCCACTCGTTTTGCATTTATGTATGTGGTTTTGAAGCGAGGGTCGAGAAGGGAAGCCATGTCAAGCAGGTCCTGGGTGGATTCATCTGCATATTTTTCATTCAAATAGTCAAGAATGTTCACCTTAATGTCCCTGGTGAGCTGCGTGTCATCATCCTGTGGCTTAAGAACCTGTTCATTAAAAAGATAAAGCACGGGTTTCAAGTATGAAACGCTTACATACTGTTCCCCAGAGAGGGCATCTGTAAACTCTACGAGTGGGCATAATGCCTTATTTACAGATTCAAGAACGTCCATGTCCTGCCATGTCAGAGCCAAATGTCTGGTCTTTTTGTCAGCTTGCAGGACTTGTGTTAGGGCTTTTTCCTGCTCAATGACCCTTTCGATCATTTGTTGCCTGGATCCCCATCTTGTTGGACTCTCAGTGATAAGCTTGTGAGCAGGCAAGCCTAGCTGCACCTGAGCTATGGCCAGTTCACAGACTTGATGATCCTCTCGCAATTCCCATGACTGAAGTGCTTCCTTTAAGCTTTGAGCTATCATCTCTCCCGTGTGATCCTCGGGAAAATAGGAAGTCTGCAGACATCTACTGCACAATGTCCAGTCTTTGATGAAGTGGATTGTTAAGCTCATATATGGCTGTGTAGTTCGGCTTGTCCACAAATCAGTTGTTGTTGAGAAGTATAAAGCATCGCGAAGCTCCGCTTCAATTTTCCGTCGGCATTCTCCATACAACCGCGGCAACTTTACTTAACTAAAGTGCTTGCGGCTCGGCATTACATATCTCGGATCAAGCGTTTTGATCAGATCACGAAATCCCTTCTTTTCCACTGTGTAAACTGGTGACATGTCTTTACAGATATGCATTGTAATGGCTTGCGTTATTTCTTTCCATCTGCGTTAGGTTTTGTCATATGGAGTGCCTCTGGTAAATGATTCGGCCAAACTAGTTTGAGATTGTTTTTTGCTTTTAGCACCAGAGGTTGACGGAACACCTGATGTGAAGCACATCTGTTGGCTTTCATTGTATTCTTTGACATGCTTCACCTTTAGATGATAAAACAAGTTACTCGTGCTACCGTGGCTAACGGTTACATTCGCGTGACACAGTTTGCAAATCACATTTTTCTGCTCTTTGTCAGCCTTTGTAAACCCAAACCACGTCCATATCACTGATGTCGCGCCTCGTTTCACAACAAGTTCCTCCTCCTGCTGCTCGGGATTGGTTTGTGGGATTTCTTTATCAGCATGCTTATTTTTCTCCATGTTTTTCTTATTATATACACTTGTGTGCAGCTTCTCAATCGTTCTCACGTCCTGGCGCGCTACACGTGAGGTTAACCACGCCCACTAATTTAAACTTCACGGTATACACGGAATAGAAAAATCTGTAACGGTAGACATTTTATTCCGTCGTCACGGAATATACCGTCATACCGCCCAGCCCTAATACAGCATTAAAAGTCAACCATTGATGGTTTTGAGTCGATGTACAGCGACTACAGAATGAACAGCTAACAGTTCACCGGAAATGCCAGAGCTGGCTTCACGACAACCAGGAAGTAACCGTGCACAAGCCAAGTTCAAACTAGTACAGGCCAAAAATATGGCATGTGTTGTGGCAAAAAATCAACTCCGACTCTAAAGACAATTGGACATGTTTGTCTCTTATGCTTAAAGCTTTTATTTCTTGCAAGAAAGGTCAGACAGGTCATACAGAAACACAAGTAGCTGCAGAGTGTAAGACCAAGAACGAAAGCTTCCCCTCACTTTTATATCTCGAACCTCCAAGGCCGAAGCCTCTGTCCTTTTACCATATTTGGAACATCCCTTAGTGGCTGTAACTTTCCACACATTGTTAGCACAGACATGTTTTTAACATACATCTTGCATGTCCCCATACCATATCTTGCTCTTTCTATTTCTGACATCTATGTTAACACTATGTTAAACATTACTACTTAAGCCAACATCATACCATGAGCATCATATTTCACACAAATACAGGTAAAAAGCATAGGAAAAATTAAAATTTCCACAATTCCCTCTTCTTATCATTCATTGATAACTAATGATTACTTCTACTTCATTTCACTTAAGGTTTAACCACTAGTCATTCATATTCAACTTAAAGTATCTTATACATTAAATTTAAGTTCTTACGTCATCTATGCTCTTCATTTCTGATCTTCATACAAACAACAAATTCAGATACATCACCCAATCATAGAAATCCTTCATTTTACAGACATATAGTATGCAAATTTAGGTTCTATAACATCTTATCACAACAGATCCATTTTGTAGCCCATGATGTGTCATTGTCCAACCTCAGTGGTGATTTGGAACTCCTTGAGCTGATTTCACCTGTACACAAACTTTAGACAGGATAGAAAACATTTCTTTGCAATAGTTCAACATGTCATGTTCACACAATTCTGTTGATGCCACTCGTTGTTTAGCCCCTTCTATTCCCAAAAATGGGCTCTTCCAACCTAATTTAAAATTTTCAGGCATATTTTCAGCCATACATTCGTTAGTTACCATCCTCCTTTTTGATGTATTGTTCATCATCAATTTATCATAGTGGTTGGAGACATGTTTCTCTAAACAACATTTGCCATCAACACTAAACTAAAATCCATCTTCAATTCTGCAACCAGATTTCCTCCAGCTTTCTCTGTCTCTGAACATGCTCTGTAAAGAGTTAGAAAAATCAAGGTTATTTTCAGATAACAGATTACACACAATCTCCTGTGTCTGCTCCAGCACTTCCTAAAGAAACAGAACTTTTTTTTTATTAGTTTGGACACAAACAAAAATTCAAACCACAGCACCCCAAAGATTGTCTACCACCCCAACCTAATAATGGGCACCTGTGTAGATAGTCACAATTCTTTCCACCTTGACTTCTCCCTTGTATTCTGTCATAAAAGCTCCTAACTTCTCACTGTAACTCACATTGTCACTCTTTTCAGCCCAGTCTGTAATCTCAACACACTCTCTGACAAACAGGACCACTTTATTCTTATGTTTAGCCCAAAATTTAGCAGGTACCTCAGCCAATGCTGGGTGTACTTCTGAAGCGCACTCATTTACTGCGCAATGATTTTCTTTACTCTGTTTTTTTCAATTGATATTACAATTCTTTCAGTCAGTCTACCCCCTCCAGTGAGGGTCAAAACTCATCTGCTTATACCAAATAGTTAGAGGACAGTAGCCCTGAAACCAACACTTCACGTTCCATGGTCACAACTTATCCTTCGCTATTCCAGTCTGTTGTTTTGTCTCTGAAGACAAAGCCATCTACAAACAATACGTCCTCACAGTTATCAAATGGTTTAACTAGCAGGTCAAGTCATGGTGTACAGACTTGATCAAGGATAGTCAAACAACAATGATGTTCCTTCTCATCATCCTTTGTTCTGTGAAGGTTACTGGGCTCTCTGGATAATCTTGTTTACTGCCAGTGTGTCACTGTTTCTCTGCCGTCAAGTCTACATTTTTACATTTAACATTGTGATCACACATAGCTGACAATGTTTAAATTCAGACCCCAAGTTAAATTTAGACAAGGGGTTTTAACCCATGGACGGCAATCTTCAATTTCACAATTCCAATTTTCCATAAATACTTAAACTTACTGATCCAGAGAGTAATTCAAATCAACATCATAAATGACAAAAGTAGTCATAATTACCATTAGTAGACAGAGCTGGATAAACAATCCACTTAAAGCTCGTCCCATGTTCTGTATCATCTTTTCATCAGATTCAATCAAAATATCTGCTTCTCCAAATTTCTCGTTTCACTTAACCCATCTGTAACGAAAAAACACTCATTCACACTAGTTAATGACATATACATTCTCTATGGATTTTCCCCAAACTAACACATACAACACATAAGGTCCAGTCACTCTCACACTCGCTCACACTAGACACACATGACTATAAACTGCTCACTTTCAAAGTTGCTTTTGGTGTTAAATCTAAAAGCATATCTTTAAACTTCCCATTTTTTCTGTAATCTTTACTTAGTTTCTTTTACATGATCTTTTATTCAGTCTCAAAGCATATCTGTTCACTATAATTCTTTTTCACAAAAGTCAGCTGGGTTGTTTTGGTTCCAGTCTCATTGCTTTGTTTTGTTTAAACTTTAGCAGACTGATAACAGACAGACAGAGTATCCTTGCCTCTACCCCAGCCATCACTCTCTCTTACTGCAAATAATCAATTCAGCAGCCTCTTAAGACTGTAACTTAGACTAAATTTAATATCAAATTACTATACATAACCCTTGGTCAAATCTAAATGTTTTAACTTTCAAATAAAGAAAACATTACCACCACCTAAAATATGTTATGCCAGTAGCCATTTTTGAGGGTATCTTTAGTTTAAATGCTGAATGCACTTAACTTTCTCTTTAATCTTCATCTTTAACACCACCATTGCCTTGGAATTATCCTCTGCCATGTCTAATGACCTGCAGGAGTAAAAACTATGATAGAGACACATTAGTTCAAAAATCACACAGCCTCATGAATTCAGGGATTCATCTGAATCCTAAACTTCTATACAATTCTTGCCAACAGGGCAACCAACATCATGTTACTAAATTTTACTCTGGTCTCCCCAGAAATTACGGACAATCACCTCATGTTCTCAGTCAGCTCTTGAAAGCTCATTCCCATCAGCTCTATATCAATACTCTTTTTCCTCAGGGTCTTGTCCCCTGGCATAGTTGCTTGTCACAATGAAAAACAAGCCATCTCGGGAATGCGGTTTCTGGTGAGTGGTATAGAGGAGCATTTTTGGGTCAGACTGCTGTTCTTCTCACAGGTCATTCCCCCTTCATGATGCTGCTGGCCTCACAGACATCTGCTCAACTCTCATACCCATCTCACATAAACACCTCCCATCAGGGTAGATGCCCAGTGGTGGCGGCAACCCCCTGCCTTAGGTTGTCCTCTGTCTGGCCAAAGAGGATCTTACCCGTCATTGAGAAATCACCTTGTGCACACTGGTACCCGCTCTTTCCCATTCCAGATCTTTGAAAGTTTTCTTCAACAGAATCAGGTGTTTTCTGGAGCTTAGGGAAGTTGCATTCAAGAGCCACCAGAGCCATTGGACTGCCTAATAGTGTTAAAACATGGAGACAGGTTAATAACAGCAGTATTTAATCACTGAAACCATTAGACTGTGCGTTCTCTCAGCAGCAACATATCCGTGCTGAGATTATGCTCATTGATTTTAATTCTCACAGCTGTCCATTCAGTGTAATTGTGGCAGGGAAGGCGTGGTTCAGTGACGTCTGCAGCAGGAGAGAGAGTCGGGAGACGCGTGGTGAGTGAGTGGGTTAATTGTAAATCACGAACACCTGTTTCTAATTCCAGTAATTGGCACGGAGACAGGATAAAACACCAGGAGAAGCACAGGTGGCGGCGCAGCAGCTCCCTGTACAGAACCTCCTGGTCTTCGACGATTTCAAGCGGGCCATCCTACAGCGCGTCGGCCGGACCCCGGAACAACATCGCCAGTGCTTCCGCTCATTGGGGCTGGGGGAGTCCGGCCGGCCATTCCTGATGGCCCAACAGCTCCGGGACTCCTGCTGCAAATGGCTGCTGGCCGACGGAAGCGACGTGGAGCAAGTCATCGATCGGGTGGTACTGGAACAGTTTACCACTCGGCTTCTGAAGAAGACGGCCGAGTGGGTCCAGTGCCACCGGCCCACGTCGCTGGATTCGGCCATCCATCTGGCAGAGGACCATATGGTGGCGTGCCCAGGGGTCGGCGAACTTTTACCATCAATCTCTCTCTCTCCTTCTGTTCCCCTCTCTCTCTCTAGACCTGTCCCTCTCCCCAGGTCTTGTCTGCCCGGAACTGAACTTGGATCAGTTTCTGGATCTAGAGCCCTGCCCAGGGGGGCGGGACTGTCTGCTGTCGGGCTGGACCCCGCTCCTGTTTCTCCCCTCTCTCCGCGCCAACAATTTAACCCACTCTCTGCCACGAGAGCGGCGGGTAGGTCTGGGCCGGTCTGTTGGCGTTGCGGGGACCCGGAGCATTTCGTGGACAGGTCTCCTGTCATTGAGGTGGGGACAATGATCCGGGTCCCGGACGACCCGCAGACTGCCCCTGGTCAAGCTGGCCGGTACCAAATACCTGTGAGTATCAAGGGGGGTACCTATCAGGCTTTGGTGGACTCGGGTTGTAACCAAACCTCCGTTCATCAAAGCCTGATTTCGTCCGGGGCATTGGATACAAGCCGCATGGTTAGGGTGCGGTGTGTGCACGGGGATGTGGTGGAATATACTATGGTGAAAGTTATTATTCAATTCAGGGGTCAAAAGCATAGTGTTGAGGTGGCAGTTAATCCGCACCTCCGGCATCCGTTAATTTTGGGAACCAATTGGCCAGCGTTTACTGAATTATTGGGGACTTTATGTACGGATGCCTCTTGGGAAAAAATGCACCGGAGAGGAACGCAAGTGTGCAGGCGGGAGAGACTGAACCGGGACCACTGGGTACTGCCTCAGGGAAACAGAGCGAAATTGAGAGATAATGCTAATCCAATGGCTGGTCATTTAGGACAGGTGACGACACTAAATCGCCTCATGACCCGATTTTTTTGGCCGGGCATTCACGAGAATGTGCGCAGGTGGTGTGCGGCTTGTTGTGAATGTCAGTTGGTAAACCCACCGGCCACCCCAAAAGCGCCTTTGCGCCCCCTCCCATTAATGCAGGTCCCCTTCGAGAGAATTGGCATGGACCTCATCGGGCCATTAGAGCGATCAGCACGAGGACATCGTTTTGCATTAGTCATTGTGGATTATGCAACACGATATCCCGAAGCTGTGGCTCTCCGCAACATTTCCGCAAATCCTCACTGATCAGGGCACGGCGTTTATGTCACGGACGTTACACGAACTTTATGAATTATTGGGCATTAAATCGATTCGTACCAGCGTCTTTCACCCACAAACGGACGGGCTGGTCGAACGTTTTAATCGCACGCTTAAAACAATGATTCGTAAATTCGTACAGGAAGACGCCAAAAATTGGGATAAATGGTTGGAACCTCTGTTGTTCGCCGTGCGAGAGGTCCCGCAAGCCTCCACAGGGTTTTCCCCCTTCGAGCTTCTCTATGGTCGTCAGCCTAGAGGGGTGTTAGACGTCATAAGAGAGGCTTGGGAGGACGGACCGTCTCAATCAAAAAACGAAATTCAGTATGTGCTGGACCTGAGAACAAAACTCCACACTTTGGGGCGGCTTTCTATGGAGAATTTGTTACAGGCCCAAGACAAACAGAGCCGGCTGTATAATAGAGGGACCAATTTGCGTAAATTTACACCAGGAGATCAAGTGCTTGTATTGCTCCCAACGTCAAGTTCAAAATTACTTGCAAAGTGGCAAGGACCATTTGAGGTCACACGGCAAGTTGGAGAGCTCGATTATGAGGTAATACGCTCAGATAGGAGGGGAGCACGTCAAATTTACCACCTCAATCTCCTTAAAAAATGGAATGAGGGAGAATCAGTGATGCTGGCGACGGTGATTAGCGGAGAGGATGATCTCGGGCCAGAGGCGAATATAAAAAAACAATCTCTCGCACTGGCCCCAGGGGGAGATCATCTCTCGCCCTCCCAGCTCATTGATTTAACCAAATTACAGGCAGAGTTTGCTGACGTGTTTTCTCCCCTACCTGGTCGTACAAATCTCATTCAGCACCATATCGAGACAGAGCCGGGCGTGGTGGTTCGCAGCCGGCCATATCGCTTGTCTGAACACAAGAAAAAAGTAGTTCAGGAAGAATTAGGAGCGATGCTTGAAATGGGGGTAATAGAAGAATCCAGCAGTAACTGGGCGAGCCCGATAGTTTTGGTTCCCAAAACGGATGGCTCAGTTCGGTTCTGTGTGGATTACCGCAAGGTGAACGCTGTGTCGAAATTCGACGCGTATCCAATGCCACGGTTGGACGAATTGCTTGACCGGCTCGGTACGGCTCGCTTTTATTCGACATTGGACTTAACAAAGGGATATTGGCAGATCCCCTTGTCGCCATTATCCAAAGAAAAGACAGCTTTCACGACGACGTTTGGATTACACCAATTTGTTACTCTTCCGTTCGGGCTGTTCGGGGCACCGGCCACCTTTCAGCGTCTCATGGATAAAATTTTGCGGCCCCATGGTGCATATGCTGCTGCTTATCTGGATGATATTATTATCTTCAGTAATGACTGGCAGCGGCATATGCAGCATTTGGGGGCCGTCCTGGGCTATCTGGGCTTCCACTTGGGACATGGACAGGTGCGTCCCCAAATTGATAAGACAGCAGCGATTGCGACCTGTCCGCGCCCTAAGACCAAAAAGGAGGTTAGACAGTTCCTCGGGCTGGCGGGATATTATAGAAGCTTTGTAGGTTTTATGTAATTATGTAGGTTTGCAGGCCGGATGGCTCCCCGGCCTGAGTCGGGCGGTGAGGGTACGTTGCAGGGAAGGCGTGGTTCAGTGAAGTCTGCAGCAGGAGAGAGAGTCGGGAGACGCGTGGTGAGTGGGTTAATTGTAAATCACGAACACCTGTTTCTAATTCCAGTAATTGGTACGGAGACAGGATAAAACACCAGGTGAAGCAGGAGTGTGAGAGAGAGAGAGGGACTGCTGACTGAGAGACACTGGGACTGAGCTGGAGAGCACTACTGGAGTGAAGCCCTTCTGTGGATTGTTTATTGTGCGTTGCACAGACTTTTGTTTGGACATCTTGTTATTGAAATAAAAACTCAGTCAGCAGTCAAAGTCAACCCTGTCCTCTTCCTTCCCTACGAACTTATTACAGTAATGTTCTGCCACATATGTAACCGGAGCCATCGGCCCTGCACATGGTGGTGACAAAGATCAGACAAAAAAGTTACTGGTCATAGAAGAAATTCATCAAAATATTCACTTCTGTCCTTCAAGGTCTATATTACTAATTTAAAGACCTCTTTATACTCATTGAGTTTTCCTTTGACAAATTTAACAGTTAATTTCCCTCTTCATGGCAATCATTTCTTTTAACATCTCTGTGTCCATGATTTTCAACTGAGACACTGTGCTGCACTATAAATAGCTTGTTATCACTTATGACACAAGCTCAGATAGCAGCTTTTAGCTGACTCCGAGTGAGAGACTCTGAGGATTTCAGGAATGGTACTCTGCCTTTTATAACTTTTAACATCAAACTTTATCTACTGTCTTTTGACTCTGGCCCAGCTTAAGACTTTGCCAGAAATGACATTAATTTCCAAATAAACAATTATGTTTATATTTGTCTTTTACTCACACATCATGGAAATTAGAGGTTACAAATTTCCAGTCAGGTTGAGTCTTTGTTACAACTGGCAGTCTCTTTTTTTCTGCCATTTTACTTTTGACCATCAAAAACCAAACATTTAGACATTAAAGGTCCAAAATCATTTTAGTCATTTTACATTGTGATAGCGATGCGCTAATCACATAAAAACATACTTGAGACTGTTCAACCTTTTTCCCCAAAGTGAAACATTCTTTTAGAACTTTCATTTTCACTTTCATAAAATTAATTTTTTCCTGCTATATTTCCCTTCATCATAGCCACTTATCTCAGTATCAAATAGTTAGTTTGCAGATGCAAAACAATATTATTTTAATCATATTTCTACTACTTGGTTGGACTGACAGCCTTATAGCTGCTTTCTCCTTCAACCATTCTTATATAAATTGTAGTTCTCTAGACATCTAAAGTCATGCATCCATTTAATGGATGAATAAACAAAACTTTTTTGTAAGTTACATTCACATCGAACTTCACATGCCAATTCTTTTTGTATCGACTTTCTTTCCCTTCTTGTCTGCTTCGTCTAGCCTACAATCTCTAGTCTGCCTACATTTCACACACACATTGCTCTCACACAAACACAACATCCCCAAATCGCAGTTCTCTTCAACTCATTCCCTTACGACCTTAAGTCTTATGACCACTCAACGTTCCCTCTTCTGGAAAATCATAATACTTAACTTACTCTTCTATCTCTTACATGCATCTTTGGCCATACAATTTTCTCATTTGATAAAACACTGGTACATCCTATTTTACAACACCCCCTATCACTCCACTTTTTGCAAGCTTGCTCTGGGATTCCCCATTTTGACCCTCCCGAGTCGCATGGATTTAGTTCGGCGCGCGCCTATAATCTGTGGACGTCTCCAGCAGATCTGATTGACCCCCAAAATCGGTCACGGGCTCAGGCCTCAATGCCCACAATCCGCAGCCTCAAGCGCTCAGGCTGTCACTGCTATCACAATTTTATGAAATTACAGCGTTCCACTGCTCAATCCCAGAATTCTATGACAAATTCATAAACCACAACTTCCGGCTATGGTTGGGCATAATCTCAAAATTTTGTTCCAGTATGACCCAGCCTAGATTCGTTCCGCGAATCTCCTTCCCTGGAAAGCGCTCTTACTGCCAAACGCGGTCAGTTTCAGGTGTGACACTGTCACACAAAATGCATGTTTTACCGCTCTATTTATTATATATAATGATTTTATGTATAATAGAGTTTTAATTGGTTTACATGTGTTTTAGTCCATTTTATTTCTCTTAACATTTTAAGTGTGTATGTCTTTAAGAAATGAATGGTTGGCCTGTCATGTGACCAGTCACATCACAGGAAGCAGGAAAAACATCTGTATAAAGAGAGCAGCATGGCAAACAAACAAGAACTCACTAACAGTCGACAACTCACCTGGATTGTGGAGTTACCAATTTTGTGGACTTACCTCTCCAGTCACAACTTTGCAAACTTTTGGATTATCACTACTTGGACATTTGTACATACACTGGTGGACACTCACATTGGGACTTTATCAGCACACTAGGATTCTTGGACTGTTTTAGGTAGTGATGGGAAACCGAGGCTTTCTGAAGCGTTTGAGGCTTTCATCAAATTGTGCCGAAAAAAGGTTCATTACTCGAAGCTTTTAACACAGTGCACATTAGCGACATCTGGTGGTCAGACTTGTTTTCTCCACCATATCTAACAAATGGGGAGCAGATTTGAAAAAGCACATGACCAGACAAAGCTTCAGAAGTCCGTGACACACGGAATCACTCTTGTCTTGGATCAATACAGTTCTATCTGATCTAAACTAATCTCATCTAAATTAATTTGTGACAATGAGACCACAACTCCTGTCATGTGTAGCCTATTCAACGGATTCACATATTGATCAATAATATAAAATACACAATGATGTGATCATAATTGATCATTTGGGATGAGCAGTTTAACCCTTATATTCTGTTCAGGGTCTCTGAGACCCCAGCAATAAAACATGATTAAATGCATTTTCCTTTTATGTATCAGGTGAAGCGCCAAATTTTTCAAACCAGCTGTCCCGATTTTCCGATACTGCATGACGTTTGAAGCTTCAAACGTCATCAATCACGTGGTATTGTCATTTCGATACAAGCATCGGTACAGTGTGTGATACAATAGTGCTTTGAAAACTGCGTCGGAGCATCAGAGCCCCGGTATCAACTGTCCCATCACTAGTTTTAGGGTATGGTACTTGGGACTGTATGCTTTTAACAGACTGAGTTTTTCTGGTTTTATTGTGTTGGTTTAAAGTTCCTGTGAATATTGTAAATACACAATTCTTATTTAAACTTATCACTGTTTTATGTCTCATTCTTTTAACCACTAACAAACTCACACAGTAAAATCTGACCCCATTTTAAATCTTGTGACTCAACCAATTTGGCTGATCGTTACACAGGAACGTCTTGATCACACTGCTTTTTCTGTCCGCGTCATGCAGCCTGGCTCAATCCGCCTTCTGCTATCACAATTTTATGAAATTACAGCGTTCCACTGCTCAATCCCAGAATTCTATGACAAATTCATAAACCACAACATCCGGCTGTGGTTGGGCATAATCTCAATTTTGTTCCAGTATAACCGCGGATTGTTCCAGCTCGCACGAGGCAATTCAAAATTTCTCCCTGGAGAACTATTATAGCAGCTGATCTCAATCCCTCATAAAAGCTTCCGGACCGCGACCACCGAGTCAGCCAGAGCAGTCAAAATGGTTTGTCCCGGTTCCTAATTACTTATATACCAAATCATAAATTCCCCTTTTTTTCACTTTTTCTATTCAAAAACTTATTTTACCCACATAAACTCATATTTAAATCACTTAAATCACATTTTTTTCAATTTTTCCTGTTTCCTAATCTTCCAAATTTTACCAAATTACACAAATCATAATTCCCCATAAAATTTAAATTTATCTCTTACCAGAGAGTCGTGTAGCCACCTGGGTTCGTTTTCTGATTCCAGTGGTGTCCCCCTCTGGACCCTGGCGGTCGGCCCCTCATCCCTTAATCTATTGGGGGTAGGGCTGAGACTACTATTAAGTCCAGGATGATCAGTCACCGTTTGCTCTCGGGTCCAAAAGGCACATCCAAGGAATCCCACTTCCTGACACCAAATTGTTGTGGCAAAAAATCAACTCCGACTCTACTGCATAAGAGACAAACATGTCCAATTGTCTTTAAAGCTTTTATTTCTTGCAAGAAAGGTCAGACAGTCATACAGAAACACAAGTAGTAAGACCAAGAACGAAAGCTTCCCCTCACTTTTATATCTCTAACCCCCAAGGCCGAAGCCTCTGTCCTTTTACCATATTTGGAACATCTCTTAGCGGCTGTAACTTTCCACACATTGTTAGCACAGACATGTTTTTAACATACATCTTGCATTTCCCCATACCATATCTTGCTCTTTCTATTTCTGACATCTATGTTAACACTATGTTAAACATTACTACTTAAGCCAACATCATATCATGTTCCATAAGCATCATATTTCACAAGAATACAGGTAAAAAGCATATGAAAAATTTAAATTTCCACAACACATGTCAAAATTTATGCGTGCAATTTAAATGCAGACTATTATACTAAAAAATATTTGTATCAATACAATTTTTAAATTCCATTCCAGTTATTTGTGAAGGTAATGACTTGTAAATAATCTTAAATGTCCCACTGTACATTATTCATGTTATGGTGGAGCCGCTGCTTACACATTACATCTGCACTTTATTAGAGAACCTGCAATAATTTCCAATACGCAGTGATCTGATTTTTTTAATTGTCCATCTCTCAGTAAAATTAAAATTTAAGCTAAAGCTCAAGTAAATGTTTAATTGCCCATCTCACAGAAAAATTCAAATGTGAATTTCTAATAAACTTGCAGCTAAAGTTCAGGTAAATATCCATTGTCCAAATTCTCCATCTGATTGTAAGATTAAAATGTATGATGCCACAAATCCATTAAAATAATTTACAACAATTACAAACAGCTAATGAATTGTGATTTTTATCGGAACGTGTTTGTTTGATGCATAGGATAAATGCCAATATTAAGTATACATGCAGTGATGCCTGTGCAGCAACAATAATTTGCATAGTTCTGATCTAACTTATTCTAATCATAATATGGTTAGTTTCTACTAATATCAGATGCTATATGCTTAATATGTAGCTCTGTTTGACACATTTTATATCGGGGGTCCTCGCTCCATGTCTCTTTCGCCTGTCCACACCCTGAAAAACGTTGAAGACCCCTGCTCTAAATGAAAAAAGGCAACAATTTGGTGCTTACCAACATCTTGTTCAGGAGCTGCAATTAAGCCCAGAAAAGCACCTGCAGTGCTTCAGAATGAGTGCAGAGCAGATGGAGGATCTTTTGTCAGTTATTGGGCCTGACACCACAGGGATATAAATTACCGGACACCAATTGGGCCAAAGGAAAAACTTGCAGTAACTTTGAGGTAAGCAATTTTCTATATAAACCATTTGCTTATCTGATCTACACTGTAATAATATTAGAACGTTGAAAGAATGAAGATATTATTTCAAACTTTCATTAAATGGATTTTAACGTGAGCCATTTATAAAGATAACACAGTAATGTACACACAGATACTTTTAATAATAACAATTGCTGACCACTCTAGCCAGCCTCATACATTTTATTAAGGGTGGGCCCAAACATTACATACTAGAGTAAGAAAAAACAGAACAGTGTGTAATCTAACATAAAACAGAACTAGGTTAACAATCAATCAAGCAAACAAATAGACAGACAGATGAACAAAAAAATAAATAAACATTACATCTTAGTTAACTAAATAAATATGGTCTGTTGAGAAAGCTGAGGGTGCCGCAATATTTTAATTCCAGCTACCAAACAGTGGTGGTCCTGTGAGGTAGCTAAGCACACCTTGCCCATGATGTGCTTGACTCTGCGCATCCAGGTCATCCAGGATACGTAGCACCTCTATTTTCGCTCTTGTCTGTTCCCTTTTTCTCAAGGACCTCATTTGAGGTGCTAAACTTAAAAGGTAAAGTTCAGTTTCATCATGTTTTTTTTTTGTTTTTTTTTTGGTGGCACTGTTGGCAATACTAAAAAATACATAAGCTTTTCGTTAATTTCTGTGTTTGGACTTTTTGGGTTATCTTTTTTTTTTTCTGGGTCTCTGGGGCCATTCTGAAACTTCTTCACTTCCGGTTCCTGTTGTCTCCGGTACTGGGCTTTCCTCATCTGCACTCATTTGTGTGTTTAGATCACCTTCATGGTTTGACCCATCCACATGGTTTTCGAAGTCAACATTACTGATTGTACCAAAGACAGAGAGACAAATAAGAGCATGCACAGTTTAGTATTATAATTTTTTACAGTTAAAACTCTACTTCAAGTCATACTTCAGTCACTTGCCCTGTATGTTAAAGTAAATTTAATTAATGTATTACCTTCTATTTTGTAAGAAAATATTCAGGAAGGAAATCACATCAGCGTATCAACTCCGGTTGACGCATTGCTCCGGAGCCACTTGGCAATTGCTGTCTTTTCTTCCATTTGATGTAGTTGTAAACAAAGTGCCTTTGATCTTGTTTTACACTCATTTTCTATGAAGAGGGAAAATGAATGTTTATAATTAAAATAATAATTATGTTTTACAGACATCTGGCCACAGAAAATTCAGTTAGAACAATTGCCTTCAACTATCGAATAGGCGAGAGCACAGTGGCTAAATCCATCAAAGACACATGTACTGCAATTAACAGGCGGATGATGGATACTCACCTTTCAAGACCAACTGAGCAGGAGTGGAGGATTATTGCATCAAAATTTGCAACTAGGTGGAATTTCCCTAACTGCATAGGAGCAATAGATGGGAAGCACATCCTCCTTGTTGCACCACCACATTCAGGCAGCCTTTTTTTCAATTATAAAAAAACTCAGTAGTATTATTGGCTGTGGTTGATTCTGAATATCGCTTCCGGCTAGTTCATATTGGAGAGTATGGAGGTGTCTTTGCTGGCTCGGCCATAAGGCAGGCACTAGATGCAAATAAGTTGGAGGTGCCAGATGATATGCATCTACCAGGAGCAGAGCATCTGGGCAACAAGCCATTCACCATTGTTGGGGATGCTCCATTCCCATTAAAAACCTATCTGATGCGGCCTTACCCTGGTCGGGACTTATCTACACAACACCGCATCTTCAACTACAGATTGTTTGGAGCACACAATGTGGTGGAAAAAGCCTTTGGCATTTTGTCATCTCGTTGGAGGATCCTGTATGGCAGGATCAACATGCACCCTGACAAAGTAAACAGCCTTATTTTGTCAGCGTGCATCCTGCACAACTTTCTGCTCAAGCCAGTGGAAGTAGAGAGGTGGCTGAATACCAGTGCTCCAACTACTGGATCGATGGATAGCATCTCCACTGCTGGTGGACATCGTGGTGCAAGGGAGGCCTACACAGTTCGAGACAAATTCTGCTCGTATTTCAACTCTGAGGAACATGTATCTTAGCAGTATGAAATGGTTTAATGGTCACTATGGTGTTAGTTTAATTATTTATTAAATTTAATTGATTTTTAGAATTGATCACTTCATTGATATCTTACAGTCATGCAAATATTATATCTTAATGTATGCCTGCTTACCTCATAATTTAGTCTCTGATTAGCATATTGTTAATATTAGATTATACTCATCAATTATTAGCATTATTCTGTATTAAAAAGCAGTTTCAACATTTCTTATAGCTATATGATTTGTTTGTTCAATAAAACAAAGAGTGTAAGCTATAATGCTACTTGTTTCATTGTTGTTGTCAATTATAATCATATTCCTGACTGTGAGGCACTGAGGCAGGTTGTGGTCAACAATATTGTTATTTTTAAGGACATTATAAAATTAGTGATGGTGAAACTGAAGTGATAATACTGTCCTTATCATGCAGGTGGATGACTTGTGGATGACTGAAGATGAAATGATGGAGTGAACTCACAGAAATGGTAGGGATACACACACAGACATTTGGCACGGAGACTGGGAAGCACGTTGGAGTGGAGTAGGTAAGTATTCACAATGAGCGGAACCATTGAAGTAGAAGTCCTTGCAATAAAACCTTGAAATGGCGCTCTGTGGCGCGGCAGGATTTTGAACAACTTCCTGAGTCATAGCTGGGTGCCGCGGACAGGCGGCGAATGTCACCACCGATGTGCAAGACGTGGCATGGCGCGACGCTGAGCTTCGCGTCCAGTGTGCGACCCCTTTAGTCTTTTTTACAAAGTGACACTGCCAAATTACTTGTCTGGCTTGCATAATACAGAATTATTAGTCGTTTCTGTGGATCTATGCAAACTGGAATCATTTTGATAATGTTTTATCTATACGTAGGGAAAGGAAAGGGAAGGAGGCCTTTGCAGGGGATAATTTAGTTGACACTTAAGGGCTGCGTTGTCATTGTGTCTAGGTGCAGGTCTCATCTGGATACGCCCTGGATCTGGCAGACTACGGCAAAACTCGGGATAAACAGAGAGAGACTAATATCATCTTCTTATGATGAGCGAGTACATCAGGTGTTATAGGAAGTGTTCCCAATTCCGGCTGACTTAATTTATGCTGTCTAATAATCCTTTAACGGATTTGAAAATATAAATTGATAATGTGTTATGTGTATGCCAGGTTAAAGAGATTTTTAGTCTAGATTTAAACTGACAGAGTGTGTCTGCTTCCCTAACAATGCTAGGAAGATCCAGAGTTTGGGTGCCAAATAGGAGAAGGATCTACCACCTGCAGTTGATTTCGATATTCTAGGTATTATCAGCTGGCCTGAATTCTGAGATCGCAATAAACGTGAAGGACTATAATGCAGTAAGAGCTCACTTAGGTACTGGGGAGCTAAACCATTTAGTGCTTTGTAAGTAATTAGCAAGATTTTAAAATCTATACCATGTTTAACAGGAAGCCAATGCAGTGACGACAGAACTGGGCTAATATGGTCATACTTCCTAGTTCTAGTAAGGACTCTAGCTGCTGCATTTTGGACGAGCTGTAGTTTATTTATCAAGCGGGAGGAACAACCACCCAGTAGAGCGTTACAGTAATCTTGCCTTGAGGTCATGAACGCATGAACTAACTGTTCTGCATTCTTCATTGAGAGCATATGTCGTAGTTTAGATATATTTTTAAGATGGAAGAATGCAGTTTTACAGATGCTAGTAACATGGCCTTCAAATGAAAGATTGGTATCAAAGAGCACACCCAGGTTCCTAACTGACGACGAAGACTTAACAGAGCAGCCATCAAGTGTTAGACAATATTCTAGGTTACTGCGTGAAGAAGTTTTCGGTCCAAAAATTAGAATCTCTGTTTTTTCTGAATTTAGTAGTAGGAAATTACTAGTCATCCAGTTTTTTATATCAGCTATACATTCTGTTCAATTTAGCGAATTGGTGAGTTGCGTCAGGGCGCGAAGAAATATAGAGCTGAGTATCATCAGCGTAACAATGAAAACTAACGCCATGCTTCCTAATGATATCTCCCAAGGGTAGCATGTACAGAGTGAAAAGCAACGGTCCTAGTACTGAGCCTTGCGGTGCTCCATATTTAACTTGTGATTGATATGACATCTCATCGTTTACTGCTACAAACTGATAACGGTCAGATAAGTATGATTTGAACCATGCCAATGCAATTCCACTAATGCCAACATTATTTTCGAGTCTGTTTAGAAGAATATTGTGATCAATAGTGTCAAACCTATATATATATATATATATATATACAATCTTAAGAGCAAATCATTAGTAACTCTAATGAGAGCAGTCTCAGTACTATGGTACGGTCTAAATCCTGACTGGAAATCTTCACAGATACTATTTCTTTCTAAAAAGGAACATAGTTGTGATGAAACTGCCTTTTCTAGTATTTTTGACAGAAAAGTGAGATTTGAGATCGGCCTGTAATTGACTAATTCTTTAGGATCAAGTTGTGGTTTTTTAATAAGAGGTTTAATAACAGCCATCTTAAACGTTTTTGGTACGTATCCTAGTGATAAAGATGAATTAACAATATTAAGAAGGGGATCTATGACTTCTGGAAGCATCTCTTTCAATAGCTTAGTTGGTATAGGGTCTAACATACATGTTGTTGATTTTGATGATTTAACAAGTTTAGACAATTCTTCCTCTGCTAAAGCAGTAAATTATATGAATTTTTCCTCAGGGACACTACAATGCAATGTCTGACGCGATACTGTAGTAGACGGTTGCATGGTTATAATTTTCTCTCTAATATTATCAATCTTGCAAGTAGTGTTGTCAAAAGTACTGGTACTTTGGTACCAAGTCGGTACTGAAATTTTGAAAATGTGACGATACCAGCATTTCTGTAGTACCGGTAGTACCGAGAATCCGGGTATATTCGGTACCCACTGATAGGACTGTGCCAGTATTTATGTGAATATGACACGAGTGAAGCACAAAGCTTTGTTTACAGAAGAAATAATAGGTTAGCAATTAAATGCGACATCGCAGCCATGGAAACATTTTGCTTCATGCAGAATAAGAGAGGTGCGTGAGTCCATACATTTAAGCTTCGTGTTCTGTTTTCCGAATCGCGATCTGGTCACCTGATTATCAGAGAATTTAACAATATTCCATTAGTTATTCCACTGAACATGGAATCTCTGTTTCTTTTCCTAAATCTTCACTCACGCAGGGGATTATAACGTTTCTTTCGTTCGCATTTAGGCCTATTATAGGCTATTCGCATTCTTTACTGTGGTAAAGTAGAAAAAACACCATAGGACAGAAACTTTTTTGCTTGCACGTCAATTTCTATTTAACACAGTTTGTGCTTGTTATTAGACTTTATAAGGCGCGTCAAGTTTATTTGTTTATAGCGCGTTTCACACACCAGTGATTTTTACTTTCGTTTTCTCTGACAGCGCTAAATCAAACATAGCCTGAATGTCTGAAGATAAAACTCGCTCTTCAGACCTTTTACAACAGGTGTCAGTTGTTTGTAACATCAGGAGATAACATGAAGATATTATTAAAGAGAAATGGTCCTTTCCTGCTCGTGTCCCACATCCCTCTCAAAGAGCAGAGCAGTCTAGCTATATCAAAGTAATAACGGGACTTTGGCTATATATGACGCGTCTTTGTGCGGAAATAAAAAACGAATGCTTTTTGAAATAATATTTAACTTTCTTATTATTTAGGTTACCATTATTTACCGACATTTATTTGTTTTACAGGCTGTAGTGTGTTGTTTCTCTGACGGAATAGCTAAAATAAACACGCACGTCTGTTACCCCTGTTGAAAAAAACGACCGTATGCTGGTAAAGTAGATTTTGAAGCTGGTATGCTGGTTTGAGCTGGTTTATGCTGGTCCAGGACCAGCTTAGGACTAGTATGGACCAGCAGGACCAGTTTAGGACCAGCATTTGACCAGCATACAGCTTCAAAACCTACCTTACCAGCTTATGCTGGTTTTTTTCAACAGTACACAATGGATGTTTGAGCATTTATTTATTATTTTTTTTATATATATTTCAAAATGTATTTCATTGAGGTAGCCTATATATATACACACAAACACACTCCAAATCATATTTAATGTTTTTAAAATTGGCTATATAAAATAGTAAAATAGTTCCAATAGATTTTTCTGTGGTACCGAAATTGGTACCGAGAACCGTAAAATTTTCATGGTATCGGTACCGACTACTGGAATTTTGGTACCGTGACAACACTAATTGCAAGTAAAGAAGTTCATAAAGTCATTACTGCTGTGCTCTTTGGAAACATCAGAAGTTGAAGCTTTGTTTCTTGTTAATTTAGCCACTGTATCAAATAAATACCTAGGGTTTTGTTTGTTTTCTTCTAAGAGGGTGGAAAAATAATTAGATCTAGCAGTTATTAATGCCTTTCTGTACGCAATCATTCTCTCTCTCCATGAAATGCGCTCCATTCTTCTGACATGACGATGAAACGAGCTCAACTGCTCTATATAAACTCACCTGCGCCCTCCTGTGGACACTTTAAAGCACAAATTCTGCAGTTCACTAAGAAAGAAGAGATCAATAATAACAACTTTGTTAAATACAATAATAAGCAAAAAGATTTTCTTTTTTTACTTCACATGTCAAATCTGTTTCTTCTACTCTTATTAAATGATTCACTGATTGTCATTCATCTCATTCTCTGGCTGACTTCTGTCAGCTGATCTACTAAACACTAATTATATAAACTGATGTAACATGCATATTAAAGTCTATTATGTGTCGGGAAGGTGTAAGATCATCTCCTGTCCTCAGGGGGGAGCTGTGTTGAGTGTTTTATTGAGTCAGGTGGAGCTGTTCACTGGTCACACTTCTGTAGCGGTGGAGAGATGAAGCTTCACGAAGCTGTGAAGCTTTCAGCCAGATGGGTTGAAAAGTGGTTCATTGGACAAAGCAAATATGGTGCAGGAAAAAAACTGTCAGGAGTTCATGATACATTAACATACACACACACATAAACGCATGTATAAATAAATAATAGTTCTGTGAAGTATTTGTGCTCAGTGCTGTTTCATAATTTTGTAACTAGGCAGTCCTTTTGTTGAACATACAGTAATGAAGTTCTTTAGACTGAAGGTGAAAGTGATGAAGCTGGACTAGAGAGAAGCGGAAGAGCTTGTGTAACATGAGAGGAAAAACTAGGTTAAAATGTAACTCTGAGTCAGTGTCACTATATATATCAACTCTAGCTGGATTGAAACACTCAGTTATGCATGAGTTGATACATACAGATCATACTGTATTATTCCTGATACTGGACATAGAGTCACTCAAACATCTAATGATCAACAATTATCTTCATATTCAGAGATTTCAGCAGCTCTCTGATCAAGACAAATAGTTCATTCTGAGAGTGTGTTGTTTGTGTTAAGTGAGGAGACTTTGTATATTCAGATTTTTTACTGGTATGTTTTAATTTATTAATATAAATCATTATAATCAGTTAGATGTACTGTGTTTCAGGTACCAGTGGAGTGGATGTGACTGATGTGTTCATCGGTTCTGGTGAAAATGTCCGTCTGCCCTGTAATAATGATCTTTCTGACTGCAAATCAACTACATGGACTTACTATAACAGTTTCAGACATTCTTGGTCAGTTAAACTGATTATTAATGGAAAAATGAATAAAGACACAGAGAGACTGAGTCTGGGATCTGACTGCTCTCTGAACATCAAGAACGTCACAGAAGAAGATTATGGATATTACAGATGCCAACAATATGTGAATGGACAAAAACATGGACATGATGCAGATGTTGATCTGCATGTTCTTCATGGTAACTTTATGATTATGTGGTCAGGGTAAAAAGGGCAGATTCTCCCTTTAAGTGAAGTTCCTAAACGTAATTTAGGGAGGAGCGAGCCCATCTAATCTTCCAATCAACAGCCAGAGTATATAAGCAGCTGCTTGCCTCTCTTCAGTCTCAGCTGTTTCAGCATCCTGTAGTGCCATACTGAACAATGTCCGACACCACGGAAATTCCACCATCCCCCTTCAGACGACGAACTTTCCCCGAGACACCAACAGTCACATCTCGCGTAAGATCGGATCTCACAGATCCAAACACGGATGCTCTTTCTGAGCGCTCATACAGACCACGCTGCGGATAACCACTCTCTCCTCATCTGTCTTCTTCACAGACTTCATCTCTTCATTCTACCGCCGCTAATACACTGATTCTACTCATTTCAAATGGTCCGCCAACAGCCTACGTCAAGTCCTCTCGAGCTCTGGAATTAATTTCTCCCGCAGATCATCAAAAGCTAAACTCTACGATCTTCTTTAGTTCTAACAACAGTTCCAGCATGCCAACAAACACTTCAGCATCATAAAAGCAAGACTCAGAAGTTTCTCTTCCGACCTGATGTCCTGAACATAAACATTTACAGCACGCTAATCCACAGTCCGTTGCCGCCGCACGCACTTCCTCGTCCGCCGTTTTTCCGCCCGATCAACAACAGCGGCCGCAAAAACAGTCCCGCTTTTCCAGCTCTTCCCATATGCAGCTCCACTCCTCAGGCAAGAACTATCCAAACTTACTCCTGTCTCCCGCACTTTACTTCCTTCTATGGATTATGAAATGAAACCTCTTGAATCTTGAAGCTTTTAAAAATAATAAATACATTTACAGCAGCCATAAACCAGCCAGTGCAGCCAAAGAATATAGATGTACAGCTCAGTCATTCCATTAAGCAAATAAAAGCCTGGCAATGTTAAACGTGTAGATTTCTGATAATATAATTTCCATACTAATGTGTTGCAATAAAATTAAATATAACAATAATAATACTAACAGAGTTTGATGCAAGTAAATCATGCTCTAATTATGATAGGGTTTTATACTGTCTTTATGGCAGAATGTACGATCATGTAATGTAATGTAATATATATATTAGTAAATGGACTTTAAATTCCGTAAACCTGTAGAGTAGTGGTCTGGGTTCAACATTCTGAAACGCACGGCATTCATGTGACTGGAAAGATAGTTGAGACGTCTTTCATTTATCACCGCTCCTCTGAAAACATATGCATTCATTATAATTGAGCTGTGTATTCGATATGAGATTTGAAGCTTCAGTTTCATATGTAACATCACTAATTCCTTCTGCTTTTTCAGTTCTTTTTCAATCTTCTTCATGATAAACCCATGCGCCAGGATGCCCTCGCAGATGGTTACTTCTCGCTCACCCAGGAAGCGGATCCTAGCGTGAGGCTGCCTCCGCTAGTCGTCCCTCACCCTCTATCCGTTTACAACTTACCTCATTCCTCCCCTCCCTTCTGTTCCCCAATTTCTTCTAACATTCTTCTTGGCACAGATCCTAGCATGAGGTTGTCTCCGCAAATGATCTCAACACTCTTTTTGCCCACCAACCCCTTTCTCTCACTTCAGCCATCTTGGACACCAGTCAGTAATGGAGCCCTCCTCCCAGCATCCATCTTTTTCCAACACCAAACACTTCTTCAGGTCTGAGCCGCTTGCCAGCCCATTCTCTCGCAACAGCAGTCCCTCTTCCAACGCAGTCACCATGGAACAACCAACATTCTCAACCCATAACTGTTCCCTAATTCCATCAGGTGCAGACATTTGATCTTCTTCCTTTGGAGCAGTAATTTTTATATCTACCTCAAGCTTTGCAGCTAAGTGAGCAGCCTCTCTCTTCTTCAATCATTATTTCCCAGTTAGTTAGTGAAATGGACACCATCCAGACAATTTCCAACCAGTTCTTTTTTCAGGCCTGACAGAACATTTCAGCCGCAGTCTGGAAAGTATACCTGACTCCAGCTTGATCTGCAATAACTTATAATATGCAACAGCTGGACCCGATATAGTGGAAGGCCTCATCAAAAAGAATTAGATTCCAGATTCATGATCGGCCCATTTTGATTCTTCACCTTATTCCCCATAAGCCCAATTGGAGTAACCAAATTAGATGAATTCTCCACCACCACAACATAGACCAAGCAATCATTCTCATTAACCTGTATCCCATAGTAGTAACAGCCAATCTATGGGGTTCCGAAATGTTAATTGCCCCTTAGAATTTGCTCCTGTTACCAGTTCATCATCATAGATGAACATATCCCAGGTCACCAAAATAAAATCACAGATGTTTTATCTTCTTTTTCAAATTTAGAACATTGGCTCTGGAAGCAGACTCCAATCAACTTCAATTCCTCCTGATTCAGAACTCTCATTCGTCTGGTCCATTCCCTCAAGACATCTTCATACCACATCCACAAATACCATACTGCAAGCCGTTTCTCTCAGAACACTCCAAACCTACTGGACAGCTTGGAGTTCCTTCAAAAAACTTCCACAGAGCTTTCCAGGAGTTTTCCCTCCTTTCAATATCCTTCATCTCTTACCTCCATCATACCAATTTAATTCAGGAACAATCAAAATCTACCTCAGTGGCATACATTGCTCTCCAAGTTCATCCATGGCCAACAGTGCCCCGACTCTTCAAGTCCCCAGATATCCCTCCTCATCAAAGGTTTACAAAACCAATCCCCCTCAGCCAAACACCAGACAACCTTGTAACCATCCATTTTTCTTATCTTTCTGCAAAGGTGCAGCCATCACAGCAGCCCAGAGGGGCCTATCCGAACACCAAATTAAAATGATCGGTCGATGCCCCGCCTTTAAAACAACATATGTTCGATCAGTTCTACATCACAAACACTAGCATCTTTCTGAGTCTGGACCGCTTCTCCCTATTATTTTTGCATCTCCCTGCTTACCAAGCCCCGCAGGGCTCATTTTCATCTGGATGCAGTGAGAGCTCTCCCTTTTCGGATGTGTGTTAGCTACCACTCCTGGAGTGGGCTTTCCCATTCGAATTGCTGTGTGGGCTCCCCCGTCCAGATACTGTGCAGGCTCTCCCGTTCGACTTGCAGAGTGAGCTTCCCGTTTATTTTATCGGGGGCTCTCTCCTTCGAAATGCAGCGGGAGCTCTCCCGGTCGAATCGCAGTGTGAGCTTCCGTTCAGGCGCCGTGGGGGCTCTCCCTTTCTGAATCGCAGTGTGATTCTTCATGTTCTTAACCATGGAGGCTCTCCCGTTCGGATCGCAGTGTGGGCCCTCCTATCTGAACAAGCGGACTGGAGGTACCAAGGATCGTATGTCCCATAAGGATTGCAGCGGGCCCTCATGTCCTTATGTGATCCAAACCACCTTGGAAGGATGGTAGCTCTGCGTTTTATCTATATACCGTAGGCTCCCTTTTTCTGCGGCAGGCAGGTTCGCTCTGGATATCAGTGGCCCGTTTTCCCTTTAGGGACGAGGACCTCCTTCCCCTCTGTTGGCAGCTGGGGGCCCCATGTACTTCTGAATTCATGGGCCCCCATGTTGCAGACGTTGCGGCGGGACATTCTCCAACCACGTACTCAAACCTCCAGTCCCAAAAAACACTCCCGCAGGAGTAATTTTAGAAGTGACTGCCGCAGCAGTGCAGCGGCGAGATGCATCCTAATCAAACTCACACAGCAGCAATAAACGCAAGCTCCCGACAGAGTTCCTTAAATAACATTGCCGCAGCAGTAGCCTGTTCATAGCTCCACATGGTGGACATAGTAGGGTGACACGTTCCAGCCCAGCTCCCACAGGAGCCTCGTTAAATATCACTGCCGCAGCAGTATTCATTCATGACTCCAGGCCAATTAATCACAACCTCCTTGTGTTCCGGCATAGGAAACACTAGTGCCACTCCTCACCTCAACTCTATTCTTCATGTCGCTTTAATCTTTCGCTCATTTTGGGGGGGTAACAAGCATTAAGCATCTGGGTATCCCATATACATTAAATCCTTAAGCATTTTCAACCATGCTAAATCCAACTTGCTGTCCCAAATTTATTCTGCACTTTTTGGGGGGTGTATCAGAGCTCGAGTTGAAGATGCTTCATCGAACCCCTCCTCAGTGGACAGCAAGCCAAATTAGCTAACCTAATACCCTAAAGATTATATGGGCAAACAAACTCGTTAAGTGAAGTTCCTAAACGTAATTTAGGGAGGAGCGAGCCCATCTAATCTTCCAATCAACAGCCAGAGTATATAAGCAGCTGCTTACCTCTCTTCAGTCTCAGCTGTTTCAGCATCCCTCCACCTCCCCAAACTCCACCTTCATTTCAGGTACCTTGCCCTATGTAATCACATCCTATATTTATTCACTGGGGGGTGTATCAGAGCTCGAGTTGAAGATGCTTCATCGAGCCCCTCCTCAGTGGACAGCAAGCCAAATTAGCTAACCTAATACCCTAAAGATTATATGGGCAAACGAACTCGTTAAACTCACATGATAATTGAAGAGTCTGTGATTTGTGTCTTGTGTTCAGTTTCAGTGTCTCCATCATCATCATCATCATCATCATCATCATCATCATCATCATCCTCACAAACTGAGATCAGTCCAGGTCGCTCTGTGACTCTCTCCTGTCAGTTGGATTCATATGCTGGATCCCACTGTGATGATTGGGTTCATTATAATGAGGGTCTTCAGCTGTCGTGGGTGAATCAGGCTGGTGTTGATCTGACGACAGACTCCAGATATCAGATATTATTCTCATCATATCACTGTAACATCACTCTGACTACAACACTCCTGAAGGAAGATGACAACAGAGAGTGGAGATGTCAGCTTACTCTCAGAAATCAACTCCAGACCTCAGTCAGATACACTGTCAAGTATTCAGGTGAGAAACATCTATTACTACTGTAAAATATGATGTTAATGTCCTACAGATGTACATCTGAACATCCATCTTCTGATTCCAGTCAGCAGCTCAAACTCTGAGAAGAAATCAAGCCAAACTACAGCAGCAGCTCCTACACAAGGTTCATGATCACATGATCACTGTCACACATCATCAGTCTCTCACTTCACTTATGTGCGTCATGATGTGTTGAAGTGAACTAACAGACGTGATCCACAGGTCCAGCTGACACAGCATCAGAAACTGAAGTCAGTGTGACTGCTGGATCATTATTCATTTCTACTGACAGCTTTACACCATTAAACTATCAGCTTCATCAATAACTGTTCATAGTTGAATCCCCTTGACTTCAGTCATGTCCAGTTTCTCTTCTTCTTCTTCCACACATGTTTCCTGCAGTGATTGTGATTATTGTTGAGACGGCAGTGTTTGCTGCTCCTACTGTGATTCTTCTTCAGATCATCTGTGCAAGAAGAGCTGGTGAGTTTGAGCTTCACACAATCTGATGATTCACACTCATCTGATCTGGATCAATCATGGTAAAACACATACGAGAGGTCAGTCAATGCTTTCATTTTGCAGGGAGGAAGGACTCGCAGCACCCAGAGGAAATAGAGATGCCTACAATATTACAATAAAACACTGCTGAGTTTGGAGACCATCTGAAACAAGATTTAAAACAGCAAAAACTCAGAGGATTGTTCACTGTTTGATGTTCTTCTTCTCAGAAAACAGAGAAAAAACCCAGTGAAGAAAAAGTGACACCATCAAGTTTGGATTAAAATATATTTACAAATAAAATGCCAGATTTATTTTCATTTTTATGGGTTTGATGGATATGTGCCTACAGTGTTGAATGTCATTTTCTTGTGCTTCATATATAAACTGCTTTATATATAATGTTAAATACACTAATGGACAGACTGTTTGTAAAATCCTCTCTGTTCTGTGTGATGAAGATGATTTGGTGATTCTCATATCTTGTCTTTTCATTCCTGTTTTCAGCAGCTTTGTTTATTTTGAATGATTTCTACTAATTTTCTTAATTAAACCTCTCTAATTGTTTAATATGTCTCCTTTCCTGAGATGTTTGTTACAAATATGGTGATTCATGAGCTCGTAATGTGAGGATGAACAACAGCAAAGATAAACTAATAATGAAATGATTCAATAAAACTTTAACCAGAATAATGTTATGTGAATTATTAGTTTAGAAATCCACTTTGATTAACTAACGACTTTAACGCACTTTACCTTCTCTCACAGCCTGGTTAAAAGAGCAAAGTTATTGGTTTAGGCTTGTAAGTGCAATTATTTTTAAGGGCATACAGATATTGCCCAAATTAATTCCACCAACATAAAATTTTGTTTGAGTATTGTTTGCTCACATCAGATACACTATGTTAATACAATATAACTCTTCAGTAAATACTATACAGTCTAAGTCTGATGCTCATCTAATTCTGTCCAAGCCCCGCCTATTCAGGCACAAAGGACCAATGGAAGCTGCATTTGATGATTCGCAAATCAGATTGAACTGATGTCAGCTCCTGTCACTGTATATGACAGGAGCTGACATCAGTTCAATCTGACTTGCAGATATACAGTGGGTACGGAAAGTATTCAGACCCCCTTAAATTTTTCACTCTTTGTTATATTGCAGCCATTTGCTAAAATCATTTAAGTTCATTTTTTTCCTCATTAATGTACACACAGCACCCCATATTGACAGAAAAACACAGAATTGTTGACATTTTTGCAGATTTATTAAAAAAGAAAAACTGAAATATCACATGGTCCTAAGTATTCAGACCCTTTGCTGTGACACTCATATGTTTAACTCAGGTGCTGTCCATTTCTTCTGATCATCCTTGAGATGGTTCTACACCTTCATTTGAGTCCAGATGTGTTTGATTATACTGATTCGGACTTGATTAGGAAAGCCACACACCTGTCTATATAAGACCTTAAAGCTCACAGTGCATGTCAGAGCAAATGAGAATCATGAGGTCAAAGGAACTGCCTGAAGAGCTCAGAGACAGAATTGTGGTGAGGCACAGATCTGGCCAAGGTTACAAAAAAATTCTGCTGCACTTAAGTGTTCCTGAGAGCACAGTGGCCTCCATAATCCTTAAATGGAAGACGTTTGGGATGACCAGAACCCTTCCTAAATCTGGCCGTCCGGCCAAACTGAGCTATCGGGGGAGAAGAGCCTTGGTGAGAGAGGTAAAGAAGAACCCAAAGATCACTGTGGCTGAGCTCCAGAGATGCAGTCGGGAGATGGGAGAAAGCTGTAGAAAGTCAACCATCACTGCAGCCCTCCACCAGTCGGGGCTTTATGGCAGAGTGGCCCGACGGAAGCCTCTCCTCAGTGCAAGACACATGAATGCCTGCATGGAGTTTGCCAAGATGGTGAGAAATAAGATTCTCTGGTCTGATGAGACCAAGATAGAACTTTTTGGCCTTAATTCTAAGCGGTATGTGTGGAGAAAACCAGGCACTGCTCATCACCTGTCCAATACAGTCCCAACAGTGAAGCATGGTGGTGGCAGCATCATGCTGTGGGGGTGTTTTTCAGCTGCAGGGACAGGACGACTGGTTGCAATCGAGGGAAAGATGAATGCGGCCAAGTACAGGGATATCCTGGACGAAAACCTTCTCCAGAGTGCTCAGGACCTCAGACTGGGCCGAAGGTTTACCTTCCAACAAGACAGTGACCCTAAGCACACAGCTAAAATAACGAAGGAGTGGCTTCACAACAACTCCGTGACTGTTCTTGAATGGCCCAGCTAGAGCCCTGACTTAAACCCAATTGAGCATCTCTGGAGAGACCTAAAAATGGCTGTCCACCAACGTTTACCATCCAACCTGACAGAACTGGAGAGGATCTGCAAGGAGGAATGGCAGAGGATCCCCAAATCCAGGTGTGAAAAACTTGTTGCATCTTTCCCAAAAAGACTCATGTCTGTATTAGATCAAAAGGGTGCTTCTACTAAATACTGAGCAAAGGGTCTGAATACTTAGGACCATGTGATATTTCAGTTTTTCTTTTTTAATAAATCTGCAAAAATGTCAACAATTCTGTGTTTTTCTGTCAATATGGGGTGCTGTGTGTACATTAATGAGGAAAAAAAATGAACTTCAATGATTTTAGCAAATGGCTGCAATATAACAGAGTGAAACATTTAAGGGGGTCTGAATACTTCCCGTACCCACTGTATATATATAAGTATAATGTATTGCTTGGTCTTAAGCAGTAGTATTGCAGTGTTGGCGTTGGCAATATAAAATTAAATTTATTTAAGCATTTCATGATGATGTAGCGAATTAACTCAAAAGCGAAATATTAATAAGTATTCATACCCCATTATGATTATTATGATTAATTATGAATATGTAAATCAGTTAATTGGATTAACTGGATGTAGCTTCATTAAGATTAATATTACAATCAATGAACCTGTTCGTCCAGTGAACACTCAGTGTTGATTGTTTATCAATTCTAAGAAATGTTCATTTCCAGGTTATGGAAAAATCATATTCTTATTGTACAGTACTACTAAGAGCATGTAGTCAGGATCTTAATCACTTAAGAGGCAATTTATTAGCAGACGGAGTCAGAACCAATTGTGCACAATTCTTTGTTAATTAACTCACAAACACATTACTAAACTAATAAACACATAACATACACGAAGGTCACACACATACGTAGGTAAGAATGAGCAATGATAGAGTTGAACTGGAAGGGGAACTGTTAATGGAGCTATATATAAATCAATATTATATATATAAATATTATATATATATATATATATATATATATATATATATATATATATATATATATATATATATATATATATATATAAATCAATACTAAATCGCTGTTTAGTGTTCAAATGTACTATACTTGCAAGATGCCTTTAGGCTGAGGATAAATCTTGATGATTCAGTCTGAAGTTGTTGCCAGTATCTTCTGCGTTGGATGAAGTACTATGAAACAACTTATAGATGAGCACATGGCTGGGTTGTAGACGAGGCCTGCAGCAAGAAGGGGGTCTCTTCAGTCGTCCAAGAAGCAAGAAAATGAGAGAAAGAGAGGCATTTTTCGCTGGCTTTTAACCTCTGGTCAATGTCACACCTCTTAGGGTTGACCGAACCAATGAAGATGCTGTTTTTCCGGGCGACAACACACCCCCTTGTCGGAGCTTTTACGACCGAGCAAGATTAACTAGCTGAGTTGTTATGACAACATGTTGTTATGTTCACATCTGGAACACGGGAGCACCGCGATGTGACCGCAAAAGGCACTTTCACTTTCAGTGCACGCCACTGATCAAAAGTCCACGCCACTGATAAGCATTGTAAATTAAGTATTACAGAATACACATACCAATTAAACGCACAGATCTCCTCTCGTGCGTCCACCACTGGATGAGGCAATATCACTTTCGTTTCTATTTCAGATATCTCTTTTATAGATGCCATCAATGCTTTTGCCTTTCAAGATGTAATTACCGAAATCAAAACAGTCCATAAACTATAAATCCTCACGAAAACTTCAGTCAAGCCAGCTCGCACGTCAACCTGAGAGATCAGCCTCCTTACCTTAAAGTGTCAAATTTCTCGGTTTCTGAATGGACGGTTTGGCTTGATTGACAGACGCTAACGTTCGGGCATGATTTATATACCATCGACCTGTCCTAAAACGCTAGCACGCTTTGATCGATGGTTTGGAGATCGCGTGTTTCTCCGTTCGAGAGCGCATTTCCTGTTCACATCCGCGGCAAAACAGCTGATTATTTACGAACGAAAGCTCACAGAAACGTGAAAATGGTCTCATTTGAAAGAAAATATCCTAAGCTAAAAGATGATATAGTGTGACTAATTGAAGCAGCCCTTATCAAAAGTGCGGGGGTCGATTTCTGTCTTTTCAAAACTGCGGGGGTCCTGACCCCCCTGTCCCCCGTGCCAACGGCGCCCCTGCCCCAGAGTGAGTTTTAAACAATTATTGGTTAACTATAACAAATAACTGTGTCTGATTTGTCTCAGTCGTTACAATGATTATTATAATCAAAACATAACCAACAACACCAGAGCATATTTTTTCTTGGCTTTTTGGCCACAACAGATGGTTCTTAAATACACACGGTTACAGCAACCAAAAAAAATTAAAGTGAAACAGTCATGGGTCGAGAGCCCAACTAAAGCAAACAGTGACCTCCACGGAGCGATAAAACAACATCTGAAGCTCTGTTAATTCTCATTAAGAACTTCTGTAAATGTATGACAGAAATAAAGTCATTCTGGTTAGTAATGAGTGAAGCGGTAATGCTGTTTTTGTTGTTTAATCCTCTGTGACGATTTGTACAGTTATTAATCAATTTATGGGTGGAATATGAATATAATAATTCATATAGTCTTATGAATTATTATTATGCACATACCGACCCAAGGGGGAATTAACCATATATGGTGAATTAACTACAACGAATTATAATCAGTCACATATATGGTTAGTTCTGTTTTAATAATTATGTAGAGAACTACCGGTCCGTCCCGCACACCGGTAAGTTCACAGACTATTACGACAGAAATATTACCCTGTGGCCACAAGGATAAATTTCTAGGACTCACAGCTTTACGGAGAGATCAAACTCGACAGGTGTCTCTCATCACATAAAGAAGATACACTTTCTACTCTAATACTATCGTTTAACATGAAAACTAACCTACTACAGTCAATTCTACGATTCTACATTAGTAACACATACATGCAACAAGCACCATAATGGCAGATACATTCATATTTGCAGGTATAATATTTGTGTATACAGTCTTTATGTAGGGCATTTGTAAGTGTGTGTGCGTCTGTGGGTGCATGCGTGTATTTTCCTTTTTATGACCGTTTGGAATTCGGTCCTGTCTCCTCGAAACCCGATCCGTGGTGTTCGCATCTCCTTTGAAGTCACAGAGGAGAGTTTTGGGACTTATCGAAATAGTCATAAAAAAGAGTCTCGTGATCCATTAGTGTCTGCCGGGCCGGAATCAATGTAAGATTTACAAACCAAAGTTTCCGTGAATTGAGACTTAAACACAGTTTATGGTGGGACCTGCTCATCCTTGAGACTGTGCAGACCCTACACCTCCTCTGCTGAGATCTTAAGAGATGTAATGTATTTTATCTTCTGTTGATTTTATCTAAGGCTGTGGCTGGAAGACTGTTGAAGTTATTGTGTTTCTGCTCGTCTTTTTTCTGTTCTTCTTGTTTCTTTTCCTTTAGTTATTCTGCTTGTTAACAGCAGGTGTTCATCACTAATTCCCAATTATCACTTAATCAATCACTTAATTATCTCATTAACTTCAACACTGCTTCAAACTGAACGTTTTGCTGCGGGGATAAAAGAGTTAAAGGTATAAGATGAAAAAAAATAGAATGTAACAGTATTCAACTGTAAATTAATTTACAGCAACATACTGTAAAAAAACAGCAATTTACTGGCAACCACAGCTGACAGTAGATTACCGTAAAATCAAGGGAAAAACAGTAATATTTTGTAAAACATAAAAAAGTTATGTAAAAGTTAATTTCACTGAAATATTAGTGAAAGTTAATAGAAAAATTTATGCGAAGTCAATAACTGATAAGGAGAGTAAATATTGAACTGAAGTGTTTTATGTGTTTTTGTACAAGATGATGAGGTAGGAGAGATCTTTAAGTTTAATTAATTCATTTTGGGGGTTATCATTATGCTGGAGAGTAGATCCTGTGCTTCAGTCAGTGATGAGCTGAGAAACACTGATGTTATGCTGCATGTTGCTTTATTTAAAGACAGTAACTGTGTAGTCACTGATGCAGTGATAAGCTGTTTGCTAAGTACTTTAATACATACATGTGTGCTATTGCTAGCTTAGACAAACTGCAAATATTTGAATTAATGAAAGTAAAAACATGACTTTATTATACGCTAAGTGTTTGCAGTTAAGAAATATTCATTTTCAGTTGACTCAAATGAATTAAGTTCACAGTACTAACGCTGTATAAAAACTCGTTTTTAAACTCGAACTGTTTGAAGCAATCTGTTTCCCAAACAAAATTAGTTAATTTCTATGGTAGTATTACAGTAACATACTGTAAAAAAGAGAGCTGTAATAAGCGACTCCAATAATAAGCGTGTTAAGTGATTGTCCCAGTAACCACGTGCAAAAAACTAACCAGTGAGGGCAACTGCAACACAAATTGAGTGCAATAGAGTACCTTAGGGATGACGTGTTTTTGTAGGCCAACCCGGAAGTTAGCGGCGCACGGGTTCCCTCGATTGAAATGCATTTTTCCCATAGTCTTTTGGAAAATCGCAAAAAAATAATCTCTGAGTTTAACAATGTTACGTTCACCGTCTCGTCCAGGTTGTTTGACTGTCACGTGTTCCTTTGTGTTTTGCTCCCGCCACTCATTATTCACCATGGACACTGATTTCATCCCCAGCTGTTTCTTGTTAGTGTGTCTACTTAAGTTTCTCCCTGTCTTCAGTCCAGTGTCCGGTATTGTTTTATGTTACTAGTGTTTCCGTGTATCCTGACTGCTTTATGTTATTAAACTATGTTATTGTTCCTACTCCTGCCTTCCTCGTCTTCTCTGGGGATACCACCGTAACAAACAAAGGGTTATGACACTTACACATTTTGTCTATCAAGATAATCTTTACAAGTTAACACAACATTTATAGATTTTGAAGCCTAAATAAAGTGGTCAGATATAAAAGTAGGCTATAAACGGACTACAGCACACCATGGTCGCGGATCAACGTCGTCACCACCAAGCTTCCTCAAACTGTATTTAAAAAACTACGTTATTTAAAAACATGCTCACTGATTATGATCTGCACTATGTATTAATACTTATCCACTTTTTCATGAGAAATGCTGTCCAAATGTCCCGTTTGTCATGATGACGTCTACAGTCCCTGTCAAAGGAAGTAGTCCCTTTTAGCAACTTGTTAGCAAACGGCGTTTTTAAGACACAATAAAGGTTTTAAAAAAAATCATGAAGCTTATAACTGGTGTGTTTTATGTCATAGATCAAAACGTGAAAATATTTTGAGGCTTTGTTAACCACAGACCTTATTTCAGGTGATTTAGCAAAAACCCATTCAAAAAACCCATAGACTTAAGGGTGATGGAACGAAAGTCCTAAAATGCTAACTCGCTTCCGGGTTTTGCCTACAAAAACACGTCATCCCTGAGGTACTCTATGGGTATGCACACGCGGTGAAAACAAGAACCCTGGTTAACACAACACTCAACTCCAGAGACCAGAACACCGTGTTTGTGAAGACCCTGGATAACCAATGGTTCTGAAACAATCCAATCCAATCCAATCTCCAAGATGATAATCCAAAGGCAAATCCAATAAACTCCAATGCAAAATTGCATATCTTTGCTTTATTGACACACAGCTACTGCGGGGAGCATATGCCAATCCAAAAAGCTGTGCGCACTCAAACAGGATCTCTCCGCAAGAATGACAAAGAGACCGACCGTGATGTATTTGGAAGCTGATATAGCTTCTGACATGTCACCAGTTGAAGTCACATGTGACTGAATTGATATGAGATTATACATGTGATGCACGAGACGAGACTCCTTCCACCATGTATTGACCATCTCTGGCAGTCTGGAACAATGAAATAGAAACATCAGACACGATTCAATGGAGCACATAAAAGGCACATTACATACAGCCTGTACATTATGCAAAAGTTGGAGATGAAGCCTTAGTTTCCATAACTAATGCTCTGTCAGCAACTGAGAAAAGCCTGAGAGAAATTCAAACAAAGACGAAAAAATTGATGAGATTCACACACCAATGTTTTCACTGAACATCCTGAAGTTCTCTGTTGAAAAAAACAAACTTTGTTAGAAATAACAAAATGACCTGTGCTTCCCTCAAAGCTGTGCTCATGTTCTCTTTCTCTGTTATCTCTCTATAAATGATAAAATACAACCTTTAAACATTTTTAATAAAATATTTATTATCCATGATTTTTTTATATTTAAAATACCCATTACACAGTAAATTAAACAATCTTAAACACAACAATTGATTGAGAGTCATTCTTTATTTTTATTAAATATGCATGTCTCACCAATTGCCATAATTGATAAACACATGCACAGGAATAATATCAGTCAATGGAGCCTGATTTCCAGAAGCGTCATGACATTATTTGATGATGATTTTGAAGCTGAAAGTCTGGCTCCATTGACCGATATTGCATCAACTTGTGTTAATATTTAATATAAACATTCATTTTGTTATTCTTCGTCTCAGAGAGACATCAATATGTAAAATAACACACTGACATTTAATATGAACCTCCGGACACTGTAAACACAAATTCTGGACAACACAACACTTCTGGCAAATAAACTCATGATAGAGAGAGATAGAAAAGCATGTTCATTAAAATAAGGCAACATACTTGGATTAAAATCGTCCAATGATCATACAGAGTCAAGTCAAGGCTGTGAAAGTCAGATATACCTGAAATATGTTTTAGTAAAGTAGTTTGGAAACACTTTATTTTACAGTGTCCTTGTTACATGTATGCATAATTACATGCAATTAACCCTAAACCAAAACCCATTAATTAACTATAATTACACTGTAATAAAGACACTTTAAATAAAGTGTAACAGTGTGTGCTGATGTGTTTCTGAAACGATCACCACGTACACCACTGACAGTTATAGGCTTAAACAAATGAAACTTTTGCTTGGTATAAATGTCTCGATATAAACGGAAACACACGTCACTTCACTGCATGTTTAATATGACCACTTCTGTAACTTATGAAATGAGTTTGGAATGAAGAATCGACTGAGGTCAACATGTCACATGATGCTTTGTGTGAGAAACAGATACACATTTTATTTATTCACTGATAATTCCCCCCTCCGCCAAATTTCAGTAAATGTTCAGATTCTGACAAGTTTTGTTAGCGCATTGAATGTGCTGCACCAGTTCAAAGAAGAGAAATTAACATTTATTCTTTACATTTGTCATGATCACTAGTGGGAGTGCCCTAATCAGCCACTAGAGGGCACTCCAACCCGGACTCTTGTTTTCACTTTTGGACTTCATTTCCCATAACCACTTCCCGGACTCATTATCCCTTCATTGCACCAGCTGTCTTGAGTTTTGTCATTAGTGTCTGTCTATTTATACTGAGTTGTTTCTGCCTTTGTTTGTGGATTGTTAATGTGTGTTATGTGCACTTTGTATTCCTGGTTTACTGTTCAGTGTGGACTGTTCTGTTGAGTTTGACCCTTGCCTGTTTCTGGAATACGATTTTGGATTGTCCTATTAAAAGCTGCGCTTGGATCTTACCTTCTCGTCTCTGTGCATTACGTGACAACATTTGTGTGTATTTATCTGTATTATATTCAAGCATCCATTGATTTGCTGTATGGGGCAAAGAGTGCATTCAGCAGAAAAGTTTGCACTAGCACAGAAATAAAGAGCTTGTATTTGAATACAGTGCATTCGAGAGCTGCAGCGGAGGTTACTTGACAGACATTATCACTATCACAGTTTACCTGTTTCTCCATGATTCATGATTTACACACCATATGTATGAGCTGGGTTACTTCTTAACACAACCTACTGTTAATTATTGAAAATATTACATGAGAAATTAAAACCAACCTGACAGATAAAAACAGATGAAATGACAACTTTCCAGCTCAGTCCATCGGAGAGAGGGATAATGATGATATTTGTTGCACCTGTGTAGAGATTCTTCAAAAATTCTATTTTTCTGTTCCATGGGGGAACTGTACCTTTAACGAAGAAGTGATTGCTTAAATCTGCACCATTCAATTTAAAGACAAATTGTTGCTTCTCCACAAAATAGTCTTTTATCATTTTTATCTAACATTAAAGTTATGCATAATGATAATCGCTCATCAAGTCATTCAAATATTGGTTTGCATTGCATGATTGCATGTGAGAGCTGAGCCGTCTTCACTAGCCAGCAGCTTTGGAGCCTCTCTTTCTGAACTTGACCACCATCACGGTGATGTTGTCTGGACAGCCGCGGTAGAAGGACTGCAGGACGATGCTCTTCGCACCGAAGTGAGGCTCATCCAGACGCTCTTTGATGAAGTGCACGGCTTCCTCGCTGCTAAAGGCGTCCCAGAGTCCATCTGAGGCCAGAATCATGAACTGAGGCTGCAGCTTTTCCAAGTCGAAGGTCAGCACATCAGGGTCAGGGATCAGCACTTTCAGCTTCTTTAGCGGATAGTCACCAAGTGAACGAGACATGGCGAGAACGCCTTGTACACGCCAGGAGCCGTTGAAACTGATGAAGCCACCTAAATCAGAGAAGCTGATTACTGAGGGATTAAAGAAGGCCAAGCATTCAATGAAATAATTCAAGAAGGTGTTTTAAAAGACACTGTCTGTTTCGTAGGTTGGTCAAAGTGGATTGGTCTCTCAAGCGAGATCCCAATTCGTCGGTTCAGTTACGACGTGACATCGAACGTGACTGACTGAAAGGGAACATTATTTTGTCAGCTTTCTGTTCAAAATGTTGCTTTTTTAATTCACATTCAAGTGTTGATAAAACAGAACAAATGAAGCTTGAATAATTTTTGTTTAAAATCAGGGGCTCTGTTCTTTCTTTTGATATATTGACTGTGTACATATTCTGGGGGCCGTGAAAGTTTTGTAAAAAATTATCAAAAATGCTTGCGCTGGCTGGCAACTTTTAAAGAAAATGCTGGCAGGGAAAGAGTTAAACTGATTGTAAGCTGATTGACAGAATCTCATGTGATTGACAGGTTGATGGAGGGAAGGGATTATTGTGCACATCATCAGAGAAGAGCTGTTGTATGAGACTGAAATATTTAATAAAAAATAAGGTTTGTCCATTGTGAAGAAGAACAGACGATCTATGCACAGAAAGACATCAATAAAACAGCTTGAGAATAATCTCACGTAGCATCACATTCACCTCAGGCAAGTCATTCAGTGTCCACAGCATGTTAGTTCACTAGAGAAATGAACTCTTTTCAATAAATATATGCACTATATTAGCTTATATATTTACTATAGTTACTTTACCTGTTAGTAATGTATTCATTATTTAATATGTTCAAAGAAATTGGTCATGAAAACAAGTTACGACAGCCACTGTGTAAATGATTATATTTCAAAAGAGAACCGGAGTAGAAAATTAACTTTATAATTAGATTTAAAAGCTAATGCAAAACCTGCCTTATGTGCAATTTACTTGTTTTATTATTTTATTATTTGAGCATTGAATATTATATTGAAAAATGAATAGCAACTGAATTTAATATTTTGGGCTCTGTTGTTAATTGTATCCGTTAATATTATAGTAATGTGCAAGAAAGCTTGTGCAAGAGAGACAATTTGTTCCATAAACCACTGTTTAATAAAAAATAAGAAAAAAGAAGCAATTTTGTGTGTAGTTTTTTGTTTGTGTTCGCGTGACTGCAGTGGGCTGCTACTCACCTCCTTTCTTGATTCTCTTTCGCTCTTTGACCTGGTAGGGTTTGTGGTCATGTGACAGCGGGACGGCATTACCGTCTTTATCACACAGCACTGCCCTCGAATCGCCAACATTAGCGACAGTCAAGTCCTTCTCAGACAGCAGAGCCACCAGACACGTGGTACCTGAGTGAGACACAAACCGCACGTGAGTGATCCTCTGAGCTGACATTACCCTTAGCCTTCTATCTCTATCGTGATTATTATTATTATTTTGTCCTTTAATTGGTAACAGGTATTGGATTTATGTTCTAGTTCATGTTTTAGTTGTTCAGAAAGCTCAGAATCAGCTGTTAGCTTCTCCATTGGAGTAAGATAAGATCTGTCCAGGTGATCAGGTGTATATATATATATATACACATTTATTTATGTGACAGCGATTCGGATGTGTATTAAACCTTTGACAAGTCTGATCACAGCGAACCTTCAGATCTGTATTCTGGCCCAGGGAGAGCAGTTGTCATGTATAGGTATGAAACAGCCTTTTCAACCACACAGGATCATTATTTCTGTGTTACAGTTATTCATATGATCACAGAAGAACTGGGATAAAAGTTTATAGTTCAGATATAAACACTGATGTCTACTGTAGCAATCAAAATAGAGTAAATCACCTTTTGAAAGTAATTTGACATTTGACACTACACGTTACACCAGTAGGTGGCGACAAGTGACTGTTAAAAAATGTATTTGTTTTTGAATCATTCATTCAAGAGATTCGTTCAAAAACACTGATTCATCCAGTAATGAAATAAGTAGGGTTGTTCCGATTCCGATACTAGTATCGGATATACCACCGATACCAGAAAAAATTCTAGCATCGGTATTGGCGAGTAATTAAACTCATGTACCGATCCGATACCATTTTCTTAAACAATATCTAGTTGTGCCCGCTATCTTTGCTTAACGCAGCAAATCGGAAATCAATTCTTCTTTGCGGCTCAGAATGCAAACACAGGAAGTTGTGCTGTGTTGCCATAAGCAACCACTGTTTAGAGCAGCGAAGAAGTGAAAAACAGGGTTATTTATTAGAAATAAAACTAAATAAGATGCTAAACGAATTAATTTAAAGTGAATCTGAAGCCTACCTTTCTCATTCGGCACTGTTTCCATTTTCGAGACGAATGCTAAACTATTAGGCTATTTATTATGTAAGCTTTTTACTTCACTCGCATTATCGACATCATTCTTCACATAACAGCACAGTCAGGCGGTGGTCACAGGACGGCAGATTGTATTACAGAATTGAATTGAGCAGTGTAAAGTTTTATATGTTTGGTTGATTTTTTTCACTAGGGTGAGTTTTTGAAATGAGTGCATGCGTAAGAACAACCCCCGTCCTTCACAGCTCATTTCAAAGGAACGCCTCCCAAAACTCGTGCACAAGTATTGGAACACGAGTGTTTACCACCGGCATTCGCTGTGTCGTGTTAGTGGATTCATTATGTCGGACTCACAGCAGGTAACTCATAATCTGCAGTTGTTACTCCTGTCTCCTGACAAAAACATTGCATGCGGCGCCTGTGGAGTGTGGAAAGTTACTGAAGCGCAGCCGCGCTCGTCTCTCACAAGGAACGTCACGGCAGTGATTGACAAGCCAGAGGACCAATCGTTTACGCGATGATCACGTAAACGATTGGCTGATGTTTTTAAGGCCCTACCTCGTGCACGGATGATGTATATTAATATTATTCCTTTCAGTGCACCTAATAAATAGTCTTTTATCAGTTAGTAAAGACAGTTTCAAGTAATATTGCAAAAATGTATAAAACAAAACATCCTCTTTAGCACCTTTAATGGTGACACATATCATTGGAAAAACTATTGCCATTGTAACTTACCTAACCTATGATGACATGACAGCTGAGCCTGAGCGCATCAGCGTGAATTCGTCAGCCTAAATTCGTGATTGGTTGACTGCCAAATCAAAATATTAAATAGAACGAAAAAATAACATTATTAGCTGGTTAATGGCCATTTCAAATTAGTGTTTCTGTTCAAAACGATTAAATCTGATTCAGTTTCCATTTCTGCTTACGTTCCGGTCAAAATCTCGTTCGTTTCTGGTTTTCGTTTTCGTTCCTTGAACCGGTTCAGAGCCCTGCACCCAGGTATCGGATCAGTACTCGGTATCGGCCAATACCCTGAGCTCAGGTATCGGAATCGGTATCGGGAATGGAAAAGGGGTATCGGAACATCTCTACAAATAAGTGAAATCTTTATGAGTGAGTCATTGAATCATTCATTCAACCGATTTAAAAAAAAAGAATTTGTTCAATTTAATTAAATATTTTTTTAAACAGACATTGTCAGAACCTCTAGTAAATTACATTTTTTGTTTTGTAAAGTACATTATTTAGTTTAGTTGTCTATTCAGAATTGTGGGAGAATCATGATCTCCATTAAAAAAACAAAAACATTTTATCCAGAATTTTATCTCAGTTTATCCAGAATCATGCAGCTCTACTGAGTACTGTCAGTTACGGCACACAGTATGACGCGACTAATGATTCACACACTGCGCAACAACCTCATCATATGTAATGTGTGGTTCTCAGGTCGAAGGTCTAATGGTTGTACCATGAGCTCTCACCTGCTTCATCATAGGAGGCCGACAGTTTCTCCAGGATCTCTTTGTCCATGTTGAGTATCTGCTGCTTGAGGATGGACTTATGAGTAAGAGCGCTGTTTTCTTTCTGCTTCTCATAGCGCTGGAGCTGCTGCCGCAACATGATGGGAAGATGAGACTTGGCGTACTCTGCAGCTGCCTGAGAGACAAACACATTTCACATTCTTCAACAAAACTTTGACACTTCAGGGGACTTCACATCCATTTATGAACAGACTCTTGTGCGCGTGCATTTAACTGTCTGTTCGTTTTGTGTTCATCATATCTCTAAATATTTAAAGTTCTGACATAACAGCAGTTTTGTTAAAGGCACAATATGTAAGATTTTTGGATTAATGTATCCAAAAACCACTAGAACAATGTTATATATTTTGTTGTACATTATCCCAGATGTTCCCAAGAATGTTTAAATCCAGAGAAATAATCAATTTTAACCAGGACACCGGCTGTGTCCGTGCGGCGCCTATCAATAACATCATACCTGCGTTACACTCAGTTTCCAGTTTTATTTTGTAGAAACCATGAAAACACCAAAGACCGTTAATATATTTTATACAGACGAGCAACTGTTTGGATACAGTCATTCATCGACAGAAAACTAATACAGTTCAACACGTTTAGTCTCATTGTTTGAATCTCATTTTCCTGATTTTCCGTGAGTATCATGCTTTTATCATGCCTCAGAGAAAAATTTTGTCAAGTAGCTAAAATAGCATAATCAGATGCAGTTAAAAATGACATATTGTGCCTTTAAAGTCAGTGGAACTATTGAATGGCAGAATTTCAGGTATAAAACAATCACTGAATGAAGTTTTTTTTACAATCGCTATATAACCAATAATTCAATACTTAGGGTTGCTTTTTAAAGTTTAGGTTTTTGTCATCAGAGGGTCCACAGACGTCCGGGGACAACAGCGCATGTGTAAGTGACTTGAGCTCTTGAAAACAGCACTTCACTAGATGTGCACATGCTGAACGCATCTTTCCATGCTTACGACCAAAAGAGGTTTACTTTGACAGGCAGTGAAACACAGAAAATTAAGTATTTAAATTAAATTAATTAAAAAATGCCAAAAATCGATCAATCGGTCGACCTCTAGTTGGTACCAAAATTGCGCGAGCCGTGACAAGTAGAGCGTGGAAGTAGTTCATATCCATCTCCACTGTTGCTTTCAGATTCTTCTTCTGCTAGTTATACTAGCTATGTTTCCATCCACCTATTTTTGTGCGCATTTTGGGATTTCACATTACAAGGCAGCATGGAAACACTAATGGCGCGTTCACACCAGACGCGAATGAAGCATTAAGCGCGATCAATGTTATGTCAATGCAAAGATGCGAATAGACATCCTGCGGCGCGAATTGAGTGTTTCGGGCGCTTGCCGCGTGTAATCGCACAAGTTGAAAAATCTGAACTTGTGAAAATTCGTGCCACGTTAACCAATCAGGAGCTTGCTCTAGTAGTGACGTGACGTAGCGAGCAGAGGCAGAAATCCGAAACAATAATGGAGGACAAAATCATTGTCGCTGTACATCTTCATACATTTATAGAAACAGGAATAAAAAGGATCTTGCTTGGAAGAAAGTAAGTGAGGAGGTCAGACAATCTGGTCTTTATTGAGACAACAAGCTAGCTAAAGCCAGCAAATTGAGCTTATTCGAATTTCACATGCGAATGAAGCGAATTTCATGCACTAATGAAGCGAGTAAACTCAAAATGTTCAAGCATCCAACTACCGCGAATTGCGCGATTTATTCACGCAAGTTGCATCTGGTGTGAACGCCCTACAGAATACACATATATTCTGAAAATTTGCATAAAAAACTTGTGCTCGATTGATGCAGATACTTTTTTTTACCTGATAAGATTGAATAATAAAAAACCCTCATGTGACTTTGCCTCAGCAGAGGCTGTGATTGGACAACTGGACTAACCAGTGGACCAATGGCATCTCAAATGTTGGTTCTGAAAGTCAAAGTCTGTCATCGGAATGATTTGCGTGATGACGAACGTAAGAGAAAATGACAGCATTTATTGTGTTTCGTCTGCCGCTCTGAGACGAAACTCATTTATGATGGAGGAAAAAAGAGCCTGTTTTTATTACAGATATTTTGTGGCAGTTTCACAGGAAGTGATGATTTTGTTCTCTTATTTGTTAACACATGGGATAGACATGTTTTATTCGCAAATGTTTTATGCCATATTTAAATTTTGTGCATAAGGTAAATTCACAACTCTGAATGGAAACAAATTGTTACTCAGCGAAACAGTTTGTTCATGAGCGCCACCAAGTCTTGTTTTATGTAACTGCAGTGGCTCCGGTCACACGAGCAAAAGCACGGCTCTCATTGGTAGACCAGTTTTCTTCTCAGTGTTAATGTTCATGCATATTTGTGATGTAAATTCATCTTGGTGTGAACAGGCCTCAAGAGCCCACAGGGTTTGAGAAGTGTATTCATGTCAGTATGAACCCTGATAAAAACACGAGATCATCCGTCAGTGCAGAGAAGACTCCCGGACTCGTGTGCCTCCTGCGCTGACAAACCTCACAGGAATATTAATCACGCGTGCATCAGTGACCTGGACTCGAGTCTGTGCAGTGTGTGAATCGAGCGGGCGGATGGAGAGATGCTGGATGCACTGCTATATTCATATCAGACTATTTCACACAGCCGGTGAATGAAGAGTTTGTAAGCAGTTGTGCTCGGAGTCAGTTGTTTGTGATTTGTGATAATAACGCAATGAAACATGACAAAATGTGTCGACATAATTTTTGACCAGGCTCTCCAACAAAGAAATTATGAACGCATGCAAAAACGAGAGAGAACCAATAAAATATTAATAACTGATTATGTTGTAGTACGGATGTAACCGTAAATGTATCTAACCCTATCCACACTCCAATCCAGAAGGGGGCGCACACAGTAATGCAACGCCGTTTGCTAACACCACAACAGGAAAAAGAGCAGAAGAACAACGCATGTGCAAATTACCTGAGCGCTTGAAAACAAGTCCTCTAAAGGCACACGTGTGTCAACTGTGCGTGAAAATGAAGTATAGGAGGGTTGAGCTTAAGCTTTAAATGTTTAAATATAGTTTAGGTGGAGCAAACTAATGCACAACTATGAACTAGTTGCTTATTATCATGCATATGACTAGGATATTGGCTGTTTATCAGTACTTATAAAGCAAATATTAATGCCTTATTCTGCATGATCATATTCTACATCATAAACCTTACTAACTATTAATAAGCAGTACAATAAGCATAACTTCTGTGGACCGTTACACCCCTAATGTTGTAGTCAATGTATGCTTTTTCCTGTCAGCTTTTGTTTTTTACATGCAATTTTTGTGCATAATAAAATAAAACCTGTAGCTGCCTCTTTTTTGCCAAATAATTTTGTCAGATAAATACCTTAAACTTGTTTATTGTTTTGTTCTTCCCTCATTTGTAAATTATTTTTAATATTTTCCTCATATTTTGGTGGTTTAATTGAACTTGTGGTCATCAAATCCCCTCTGAACATCACTTCCATCGAATGACACTGTAATCTAAGAACGAGGACATTTTCTACACACAGAAACTCAACTGAACTTGAAAACATGAGCGGGAACGTTTCAGTATATCTATATACACCGATCAGGCATAATATTATGACCACCTTCCTAAAATTGTGTTGGTCCCCCTTTTGCTGCCTTATTGTTCTTCTTTAAGTCAGCATCAAAACTGACCCTTTTTATTTTCGTCATGCATGTTAATGTTATTACTGTGAATCAATCATCTGTGCATTTAGTTTAAAAAATCAAAATGTCATAACTTACCAGGCTTCCCTCGATATTCTACTTGCATCTCAAACGGTTAAACAGCCCGACATGACAAAATTACATCTCAAAATATATTTTCTAATAGATTTACCTTACTTCACATGATTTCACTTATGTTTGATCTCATATGCTCTTCACTGACACTACTGTCTGCTTGATAAACTAACTGGAGGACAATAGTTGGATGGGGTGGAAATGGTGCCACAACTAAAGCAGGCAGTCAGAACCAGTGTAAAACTGAACAGAAATCATTTACACTATTAATATCAAAGTGTTTTATAGTTATCTGTTGTTGTATTTGTTCCTGCACGGGCAGTCAGCTCATAGAGCAGAAGGTTTGAAGCAAATAGGTTTGTTACCAGCGTTTTTGCATCTGCTGTCAGATCTTTTCCTGCATCTAAATATTTTAATAGATTTACGGTCACGTGACTTCAGTCGTAACACACATGACAGAAGCTCTGGCGTGAGTGAGCTTCCACACGCCTGTATTTGCATCTGCTTTTCCTTACAATTGCGAACAACTAGATTAGTATTCAGGACGAGACACTTTGTCCTTGCAAAACTCACCAATGCAAAACATCACTAACTCGTTAACTCTAGTGAAGGATTCAATACAACGTGAGGGTGATGAGATTTCCATTTTCATTTTGGAGTGAACTATTCCCTTAAATGTTTCCCAACCCACTAGAAGGATTTCAAAGCACAAAGCACTTCAACTCTTCACATGTTATTGATCTTGATCAAAGGATGTCCATCCTGTCTGAACTGGAAATATTCTGCCCATATGATTGTATTTATCAGCTCATGAGATGTGCTGGAGCCACTCCTGCTGTGGCTTTCCTTTCACTGCCTGATTAAAAACTGACTGAGATCTTTTTTGTACATCTCAAACAACAGTAATCAGAAGCAGTCAGCACACACACACACACACACACACACAAATCACTATTGGCATGATCTTCCTGTCCTGGAAAAGTGTGAGCGGCAGAATCTACTCTGATCCGAGTGAACAGCAGTTAGGACAACACTTAGCTCGCACACGTTTAATTTAAATTAGCACAGGTTAATTCACTTTAAGTTTTATTTTACAGTCTGTTGGAAAAAAGTTTTAGTTTATGGCTCAAATCCAGCTGTGCATCACCTTCTCCAGAGTCTGGAGAATTCCATCAGACGGCAGCGTCCAAACATGTGCTCAGCAGAAACACTGCTCCATCTTCAGGGAAACACAGATGTGTGGATGAAAAATAAGACACAATAACAGAGCATGTCTTAGTTTGAGAAGTCTGTCTTCGAGTGCCTCAGTTTTGTACACTACACATACTCAAGCATGCGAGACGCTCGTGGTGTTTTAGCATCTACCATCTTATATACGAAGACCCTCCATGTGAACGTCACCTCAAGAGCTGCTCTGAAAGAAGGAATCTCTCCGAATCTCAAAGGTCTTCACTACTAACTGGCAAAATAATAAAATAAAATGTTTACTTTAAAGGTGCCCTAGAATTAAATATTGAATTTATCTTGGCATAGTTGAATAACAAGAGTTCAGTACATGGAAATGACATACAGTGAGTCTCAAACTCCATTGTTTCCTCCTTCTTATATAAATCTCATTTGTTTAAAAGACCTCCGAAGAACAGGCGAATCTCAACATAACACTGACTGTTACGCAACAGTCGGGATCATTAATATGTACACCCCCAATATTTGCATATGCCAGCTCATGTTCAAGGCATTAGACAAGGGCAGCCAGTATTAACGTCTGGATCTGTGCACAGCTGAATCATCAGACTAGGTAAGCAAGCAAGAACAACAGTGAAAAATGGCAGATGGAGCAATAATAACTGACATGATCCATGATGATATTTTTAGTGATATTTGTAAATTGTCTTTCTAAATGTTTCGTTAGCATGTTGCTAATGTACTGTTAAATGTGGTTAAAGTTACCATCGTTTATTACTGTATTCACGGAGACAAGAGCCGTCGCTATTTTCATTTTTAAACACTTGCAGTCTGTATAATTCATAAACACAACTTCATTCTTTATAAATCTCTCCAACAGTGTGTAATGTTAGCTTTAGCCACGGAGCACTATCAAACTCATTCAGAATCAAATGTAAACATCAAAATAAACACTGTACTTACGCGATTAGACATGCTGCATGACGAACACTTTGTAAAGATCCATTTTGAGGGTTATATTAGCTGTGTGAACTTTGTTTATGCTGTTTAAGGCAGTCGCGAGCTCGGGGGGTGGAGAGCACGAGAATTAAAGGGCCAGTAGCCCTGAATCGGCGCATATTTAATGATGCCCCAAAATAGGCAGTTAAAAAAAATTATTATTTTGGGGTATTTTGAGCTGAAACTTCACAGACACATTCAGGGGACACCTTAGACTTATATTACATCTTTTAAAAAAACGTTCTACGGCACCTTTAACTTGAAGAAATGATAAAATAAATATATTGGCCTACTATTGTATAGTAAAGTTTTCCAGATCAGCAGAGATGGTTAAACACTCTCAAATGACAGAGAAACTCGCACTGATTCAGCCACATGTGACCTTGACCAGTTGTGTTTTGGAACACATTTGTGACCCTGGATATTTGTAGCAATAGCCAACAATACACTGTATGGGTCAAAATGATCGATTTATCTTTTATGCCAAAAAGAATTAGGATAGTAAGTAAAGATCATATTCCATGAAGATATTTTGTAAATTTTCTACAGTAAATATATCAGAAATGTATTTTTGTGAGTGGATATGCATTGCTAAGGACTTAAAGGATTAGTTCACTTTCAAATAAACTTTTCCTGATAATTTACTCTCCTCCACATCATCCAAGATGTTCATGTCTTTCTTTCTTCATTCGAAAAGAAATATAGGTTTTTGATGAAATCATTCCAGGATTTTTCTCCATATAGTGGACTTCACTGGACTCCAGATGGTTGTCAGTTTCAGTGCAGCTTCAAAGAGCTTTAAATGATACCAGACGAGGAATAAGAGTCTTTTCTAGCGAAACCATCGGCCATTTTCTAAAAAAATGTAAATGTATATGCTTTATAAACACAAATTATCGCCTTCCAAGTGCTTCTGCCAAAACAGCACTTTTGTATTCTTCAATAAGCTTACGCTGTATGTCCTACGCCTTCCCTACTCTAAAAATGAAACTGGTGCTGCGTTCGTTCAGTAAGTTGAATAGGGAAAGTGTAGGACATACAGCGTAAGCTTTTTGAAGAATACGGAAAGTGGAAGCACTTGGAAGGCGATCATTTGTGTTTATAAAGCATATACAGTTGTATTTTTTTCTGAAAATGTCCGATCGTTTCATTAGATTTTCTCTTATTCCTCGTCTGGTATCGTTTAAAGCTTTTTGAAGCTGCACTGAAACTGTAATTTTGACCTTCAACTGTTTGGGCTCCAGTAAAGTCCACTATATGGAGAAAAATCCTGTAATGATTTCCTCAAAAACCTTCATTTCTTTTCCACTGAAGAAAGAAAGACATGAACATCTTGGATGACATGGAGGAGAGTAAATTATCAGGAAAAGTTTATTTGAAAGTGAACTAATCCTTTAAAAGGCGATTCTAGATTTTCAAATAGTTGTATCTCGGCCAAATATTTTCCCATACATGAATGGAAAGTGTATTTATTCAACTTTCAGACGATATATAAATCTCAATTTCAAAAAATTGACCCTTATGACTGGTTTTGTGGTCCAGGGTCACATATGTGCTTGTGTGTCATTCTCACAAAGAGATCTCGCTCAAGCGCGCACTGTTTGTTTGGGATAGCAATAGGTCCTCACCTATAACTTTGAGACTTAAAACTTTAAAATTTGAAAGTAGGGTAGGCAATTTATTGCATAAACTCTATTTGTGTCTTAATCTCTGATTCAGAAGCATCAGATTGCCTTTGCAATGCTGGAATTGACCCATTTATTTTTTTGAAAAAAGCCGGTCTTGTACTCTCCCAGGTTCAGGAAACTGTCCTCTGTTAAAAAAATACGCTGCACACACATGAATATTTGGGTTGTACTGTTCTGGAACAGTGTTGTAAATAAATCTTGTAATTTTCAGTCGAAGGTCAACAAGAGAAGTGATGTAAGTCTTCACTGCGTACGCTTTAACCAAATGCCCAAATATGTCATGGATTCTTTAAATAACGAAAATCTTTCCTGGGTTTCTAGCACATATTTCAGTAAGAGACATCATTTACATTATATTGAGCCATACAAGTCTCAACACCAGGGGTTCCCTTTAATCACTGATTCCTAATTGCATCCACTTACGGAAGGCCAGATAAAGTACTGCTTTTGCTTTTGCATTGAATCACACAGTGTCTCAACACAGCATTATGCAAATATTTTCACCTAGTGATGTAGGTCAGTGAGGGAGGATGTGATCGAGGCGTTCTGCTTTCTCTTTTAGGTAGAATCAATCTTTTTGTGAGAGCCTTTAACTTAGAGCAACAACTCTGATACATGGCTGGGTGTGTATGTGATCCCTGCAGGCGTTCGACAGTGAATTTTATCTGACTCAAAGTACCCATGGGTTATCTAAAATAAACTGTGGTCTGTTCTTCATTGAACTCACAATTGCAGACAAATATGTGAACCATGCCTCAATCCCAAAAGCATTCACAGGACCCTTAAAACACATTACAGAAATGCACAAAGCTGAAACAGGCTACAAAAGCACTGCTTAAGACTGCTTAAGTGTTCGTGAATCCACACCATTTACAGATTTAGAAGATTCTGGACTGTTGCTCCTCTCTGTAGGAGCGGTCATCATACAAAGATCACAACAGACCCTCCTGAGAAAGAACCCAAGGATCACAGCACAAGACCTGCAGAAGACTGTGAAAGTCTTTGTTCATGAAAACACTGAACAAGGATGGCGCTCATGAAAGCGTTTTTTCATGTTTTCTGGGTTGGTAGATGAGGCAGGGACCCGATTATAACACTTAAACATGGAAAAAGTCAGATTTTTATGATGTGTCACTTTTAAAAACAATAAAGATGTTTATGATAAAATAGCATTTTAAATAGCCGGGTCAGCACGTCCCTGGGTTGTTCTGCCACTGTATAGTGTAAATGGGATAGTCAACAAATGGGAATTGGGCATCCAGTTTTCGCTCAACCACACTCATCTCCATTCTCCTCCAGACGCTCGCCCACACCTCATCAAAGCTCACACATGCTCATCTAAACACAAGCGTTCACACGTACACTCACCCACACATTCACCCAGACACTTGCAAGGCCTAAAATCTCTGCTTATAATGGGGGAAATTCACACAAATATTGATAAACTGTAACGAGTAGGCTGAATGAGTACATTCATCAGCTCATCTACACCTTCAGTAACGCATACGTAATTACCTGAGGTCACTGGACTGGACCAGGTTTTGTTCAGGAAGATAATATTAGGAGGATCTTCATTTCTCACAAAAATACCTGGTCATGTCTATAGTCTCAAATCTTTTTAAAGAAATGCAAGAGTTTTGTTTGGGGCAGCTGCATATTCTTGTGCTGAACCATATATTCGAAGTTTCAGATTTGGCACCATTTTTGCATTCGAATGTGGATTTTTATTTTAAATTCGATGAAGATTCGAAATCATAGTTTTAATTTGACAGCCCTATCAGGACGTGTTCCTGCTGCACTTCACAGACGATGGAGAATTTCAGTCATTTATGACACTATATTCAACAACATCTCGCTCTGCGAGTCACGTGTCATTACGTCATTTCTACATCATGCAGAACTTTCCAGTTTCAGGTTTCAATCCGATCAAGTGTTTACATGTCTTATTGAATGGTTTTAAACTACTCCTTATAATCAGAAGGAAATTTTAATCTGATTTGGCAAATTTATTCCGATTGACATGGTTACATGTGACTATTCCAGCTGTGCCACTTGTGAAAAAGCATAAGCAACACACTGAAAAACAGACAATCAATTTTACCTGTGTTCAGTTCAGGACAAAGGACACAACTTTTTCAACTTTATCATTTAGTAAATGAGACCAACCACTTTTCACCACAAATCACTTATGTACAAGAAAAATTATATCAAATAAACGACTAAATCATGATAAAAGGGCAGAAACCGGGCAGATACCTGCTAATAAAAAATAAAAAAATGGAAATGTAATTAATTTTGAAGATTTATTAAGTGTTAACAATAAGATTATGTGTTTTTTAGAATCAATCAACACTGCTTTTGTCTTTTTATACAAGATGGACAAAAAAAGTCATTCGGTTTAACCAAAATTTCAGTTTTACCGAATGACACTTTTGGTTACACCGAATGACGATATTTTCAAACAATGCTAACAGGCTGAGCTAGCTAGCTAGCAAAGGGACAATCAAACATTTTATATTTAGTACAAGTTTTTAAAATATTCCAACATTTTCCATGTTTTATAACGGTTGCACCGAATGACCTGATGTTTCGGGACATGCGTTTGATCAAGAGAAAACATGAATTTATCAAATAGTTAAGAGAGAGTTTGTTACTTTGCTTCACGACCATGTGATCCTGTGCAGGTGTCTGAATGATCCTGTCACATGTTGGTTATTGGTTACTCCAATATTATATTATATTAATTATATTATTATATTGGTTACTCCGAATGACATCAATGAAAGTCATTTTTCCGGACATTCTTTCTCATAACAAATCAACGACTTCTACACATTATTTTAACACCATTTTGCACTATGTTGATATATGATGTTATAAAATCATGCCAGAATAAAAAATATATACATTTATTACAGTTTAAGATATTTTAATCACTAATGAAATGGCTGTATTGGCCTTTGGACGGTTAAACCGAATGACCTTTTGACACTTCAAAATCTTTAAAATACATTTATATGAAGCAAAATATAATTAAAACCTTATGTATTCAATAAAAGAGATCTAGTTGTACTACTTTATATACTTTGGATGTCATATCTTTGTTTTTTATTATTATTAAGGCCTTTGGACAAAAAAAATGACCCGACACGTCACTGACCCGTATGAAAGAAAGAGAAATCAACATCACACTGACTTACACAAATCAGCTCTAGAGAGAAACCAGAGTGTGAGCCACACTGAACCCAGAACAGCTGCTCTTTTCTCCTCAAATCAAACGCCACAAACATACACAACGCTTGATGCAATGAGGCGTCCAAACCATCCCTACAACCCAGGTGAGAAACGTGCACTGAAATACACTCTATTTCACTACACTTCCATAATGTACTTAAAGTGCTCTATTTTCACACACTAATGTTGTACTTAATATACTAAAAGCTCTTCTTTAGTACTTCTGAAGATAATCTTAAGAACATCTCAGTGTCCTCATGTGCTATTTTGAGACAGCATGAAATATGAACTAAAATGTGCTTTTAATATACTATCTCTGTATTAAACAAATATATTTAGTTTCCACTTGTAGTGCACTTTTAAATATACTCATCAGACATAGAAAATAGACTTATGAATTATTTAAAATACTATAAAATAAATACAAAATGTATTTATAATGTATTGCCCACATATTTTCATGTATCATAACTAGGTTAATATTGCCTTTATATGTAGTAGTATATGTAGTTAAGTATATGTTAATCGTGTTTTACTGTAATTAATAAATTTCTACTGTATTTTCATGAAAATCCATTAAAACAGAACTTAGTGGCAGTACATATAAAAATCCACTGAAATATAGCACACTTTTAAGTAATGCACTAATAAAACACTTCTGTATATTTGGTTTATTTTATCTGATACACTTAAAATCAATTTAAGTGTCAGTGCTAATTAGTGCATTTATAGTAAGTGTACTTAAGTACAACAGTTGGGAAAATGTGCTCATATTTTTAATAAAATCAATTTAATTTAAACATAGGATTGCTATATAAAAGTCTACTAAGACTGAACTAATTTTTAAAGCATTCAAAGCACACTTTTAAGAAACACACTAATAAAACTGTCTATATTTGTGTGGTATTTTTGCACTAAAAATCAAATTAAGTATTAGTGGTATACTTTTTCAAGTGCACTGTACTACTGAAGTACAAATATACTTTAATTAGTGCATTTATAGCATACAACATTTACAAATTTTATTAAGCCCAAAATTAAGAATGTACTACAAATGTACTTTTATTTAAGTTGCTATTTTTTAGTGCTTTCAAGTATACTTTATTTTTTACCTGGGAATATTTAGTACTTTTTGTAATATAGTGTGTACAAATAATACTTTACTTTCTCTGAAACATGTTCTGTTATTCACAGATAAAGGTTATTTTGTCAATATTTCCATAAACACTGAGTATTCAGCATCAAAACTGTCAGTGAATCCCTCAAAAACAAATATGGCACAGTGATGCTCCTCAATTATAATATCAAGACCAGACTACTGAATCAGACACATCCAGCTGCTTCAAAGGCTATATGGTATTATCTTAGACCCCTATGTCCAAGAAACCATCCTAATGAGAGTTTGCATGTATCTGGTGTGGCTCTCACCACTGACACAATCCAGATGTCAGCAGACAGACAGATGTTTACCTCTCCACCATGCCCATCGAAGACGCCGAAGATGGTCGGATGGCTCTTGTTGAGCGTGTCCGCGAGGATGCCGAACCTGTCCTCCATATGGTCCCTCCTGCCCTGGATGGAGTACACCGCTGCGCCGCTGCTCCGGTACTGCCATGTCTTCGAGAACTCCTCGTCCAGCGCCGCGCGCTCGCTCTGCATCATCTCCGCCACCTTGCCCTTCATCAGGTTCACCGCGTCGCGGCTGGACTGCACGATGGTCTTGACCTCATCCGTGTGGAAGAGGAAGCTCCAGAGGGCCAGACTGACGCACAGCAGCAGCAGAGCCTCGGGCCGCAGCAGCAGACAGCGCATGACTCGAGCCAGCAGCGCCAGCAGACTCATGCTCTCCTCCGGCGAGCGCGCACACACACACTGACCCGCAGCGCATCAGAGGCGCTCCTCCACCGGCGCACACTCCGCGCGGGTGACAGCACACATCTGTCAAGCTTGATACTTCCCCTTCGAAGACGATTAGCAGATGAGATGTTTTCGCTTTAGAAAATAATAAGCAGATGCAACGCTCTCCTCTTTAAATAAATGGCGTGTGTGTTCAGCGCTCCTCCGACGCGGCAGCGCGTGCAGGTGTTCCGCGTAGTGTGTGCGCGCAACGCGCGTGCTCGCAGCTCGGTGCAGCGCTCTCTTGTGTTTGCGCGTGCATGTTTGACAACCAGATGCCAGAGAGACCCAAGTCAAGCCAGTACCTCTGTTTGTGAAATACACTCAATCAAGCTGCCTGTCAAAATAAAAGTCCGAACTTTGTGCTAGAAGAGTTGATGATTAAAACAACAGAAACCACAAAACTGTGAGTCAAAGTTTACCTGAAAAAAAAAGGAAATGGATTGTACATTACATCATTTCTATTATTATGCAGCTGCCTACCGAATTAATAAATAAATTAACAAAATATGCATGGATCGTGCTTAAAGGGGTGATGAACTGAGAAATCAACTTTTCCTTGAGCTTTTAACATATAAGAGGTCATCATACTTTAAGAATATCCTGTAAACTTCCTTGTTAGTCCAATAAAAGCTGCTTTAATTGACACCAGACCTAGCAAACGACAGGATTTACAAAGTGGTGATCTATGACGTCAAAGGGCAGCAAGCACCGCCTCCGCAGAAGAAGATCAACGCCTACTTCATCACTGCCTGTTTAGCCCCGCCCACCAATTTGCACATGACATGCAATAGAACAGGTAGCCTAAGTAACATAGGCCTACATGGTGCTAAACCAGATCGAGCTACCAATAAACATGCCATTGAGGATTTAAATATTGTGCAGTGCCTGGACTCGACAGTAATGCAACAACATGTCAGTAACTGTGTTCATTCTAATGCCTGATCTGATATTAATGATTCATGTACAGTCAGATGATCTTTGTCTGTGTGTCAGTAAATCAAACCAGCGACTAAACGCTCAACTTCACCTTGTTTCTCTTAGTAGCATGAAAATAATCTGTTATTTAACGGTGATTAAATTATATAAAGAAAGTGATCAAAGAAAGCTCCCATTGCAATCATTGGAGCAGCGCGCGCTGAAGCTGTCAATCAAACAGCGCGAGTTTATCAGTGACTGACGTGCAAAACTCCCGTTTTATTCAACAAATCTCTTAGTTATATAGTGTTTTCACTGTTAGTTATGACAAAAGCATTCGTTAGTGTGCAGAAATTGAGTTGCAATGACGAGATCACTGCTTTCATGAGCTCAACAACATGTCTGTGATCGACTACAGTGTTCATCACTGCAACCTTTCATGCCACAATCTAAATATATGGCCAGATCTAAATGTAATGCAACACTTTTCACGATAGGTTAACCTTGAGAGCTGTAATAGTAAAAACGCGCTAAAAGTTTTCGAGAGAGTAATACTTGGATATTTCATAGGCAAAGATGTCAGCCAATCACAGCAGTGGGCGTTTACACTGAAGTCTCACAGAGACACGCCCCTTAAAACAGAGCGTTCAAACCAGAGGGCTGAAATCAGGGTAGGAAAAATGCCTTTTATTCATTAATTATGACAATTTTGGATGTAAAAAGCATACTAACATTATAAATGCACCCCAGGAAACATTATAAAACAATAAAACAACGCAGTTCATGACCCCTTTAAAAACTTCTGCAAATTCAATAATATAAGCCAGCTGGAAAACTTCCAGTGAAATGTCACTTGTTGGTGTTTTAAGCATCAAAGGGTGTAATACTTAGTTTAGATCAGAATATTCAGAATATGAGAATTCTTGATATCTTAAATACTGTTTCCATGGAAACGTCAAACTTTTTTAATATTCTTGGGTGTTTTTTATCTCTTAGAATGCTTCAAATTGCATGAAACTCGAAACACACTTGACAGATATCGGTCAGTAGACATGGGCAAAGCCTTAGCGATGGGCGGGAGGAGGGGCTCTATAGCGCCACCTTTTGACAAAAGTTGGGAGGTTAGTTTTATCTACAGTTACTAAACTCGGTAAACATATTGTTCTCATCAAGCCGGACAACTTTCTAATTTACACTCATTAGCTCCGGCCAACAGAAAGTTAGATATTTTGGTTTAAATGTGGATTTTTTGAATAATCAGGCTCTCAATTTTTTAAGTACTCATCGTAGGAGATTCATGCAATCGCCACCAAACTCTGTCAACATGAAACAAAGACACTGAAGATGCTAAATTGCGAACAATTATAGGATATCATGATCAGTGTTGCCATAGCGAGGGATTAAAGTAAGAAGTATGAAAAAAAAGGGAAACAGAAAGTGTCTCATATCATGTAAAAGCATTGTTTGATTTAAATTATACCTTAAGCCACAGGGTTGGCGGTGGAGCCAGCTATATTTTGCCCTTGTTTCTCCCTTGTCAAAAAAATTCCTAAAGGATTCATACAATCTCGGGCAAGGGCACGTCTTACATGTGCTAAACTTTACAGTCATATTACAAAGTGACTATGTTGTTATTACACTGTCACTGTCTTTGAATGATTTCATTACAATTTTATTAATTATGAATGAATTATTATTTATAATTTTTTAACACTAGTTAATAAATATTTACCTTTTTATTTAAAGAGGAGATTTCCAATTATAAATAGCATTAAAATGTGGTATGAATAATACCCCTATAATAAATACAATACATATCCTAACTGTGGGGGGAAAGATGACAGACAAGAGGTGTAAATTTCAAACCATGCAAACATTTTATTAAAACACCAAATCACACAAACAATTAAAAATTAATTAAAACAAAACATTCTTAATATTGAACAAATGGTGAAAAAAAATAACACTGAAGTAATGGGATTTGCCGAAATAATACAAAAAAAATATCAGAAAACACAGAAGCCCAACTAGAAGAGGTTTGGAAAGGCAGTGTTTTGGCAATATAGTCCATAAACTGGGCCACATTTTGAATGTAGAGGTAGAGTCGGCTCTTTCATCTGTGCTTTGTGGAGAGATGAGATCCACCTGCACACAGAAATCAACAGGAGCGGTTAGGAAGCCTGATGGGAAAGTGGTCTACTCTGGTCTAAGTGCAACCCATGCTGATTGATCACGAGGACCTGGGTTCGAGCCCCACGTGCGACAGTACACAAACACTATTGACACTAGCTGAGTAGGGTGGGCATCCAAAGCAATGTCCCTCCAGCAACTTATTCAGGTGGGGTTGAATACGGACACTCACCTGTGATACATTGATTTTACAATGATTTTAAAATTCATTTTCATTTAAGCGTGAACTGTTAAAGCTCCGCCCTCTTCTGGAAAGGGGGCGGGAGCAGCAGCTCATTTGCATTTAAAGGGACACACACAAAAACTGCATGTTTTTGCTCACACCCAAATAGGGGCAAATTTGACAAGCTATAATAAATGATCTGTGAGGGATTTTGAAACTTCACAGACACATTCTGGAGACATCAGAGACTTATATTACATCTTGAGGAAGGGGCGTTATAGGACCCCTTTATTAATAATAATAATAATAATAATAATAATAATAAAAACTATTTTGGGCATGCCATGGACCTAACACCTAAAAATAAGAGTCTTTAGAGTTCTGTAAAAGTTATTCTGGTTAGATTACATTTGTAATATTGTTCTTGAATGCATTCACTAAACAAACTAATCAATTAAACTGGGTTACTTGTTTTAATTTTTGTTTGATATTAATTTTAGGATAATTGAGCTTTATAGTTTTGGACAAAATTAAGAATGCTAACCAGACTAAACTAAATGGCATTAAATTAACCTTATGTAACAAAATTATAAATAATAAATAATGTTAATTAAACGCAACATAACCCAGTTATGTGGAACCTGATGACATAAAAAAGTAAAGTAAATCCAACATATCAATTTCAGCTTGTTGGAAAGGTCAGGTCCTCCTGATACCAGCGGTCAGTGTTAGGAAAGTTACTTTTAAAAGTAATGCATTACAATATTGCATTACTCCCAAAAAAAAAAGTAACTAATTGCGTTACTTAGTTATTTTTTTGGAAAAGTAATGCATTACATTAAAATGACTTTATCTTTAATTTGAATATAACTTCACTGTAAAAAATACTGCAAAGTTTACTATGGGAGTGAGGCTGTAAGTTTAAGTCACTGTAGTTACACACATAATTACTTGAAAATACACTAGTAGGGGTGAGCAGGTGTAATTCTCAGTAATTCACTGGAATTGCACGTGCAATTACTCGAAAATATACTAGGGGTATATTTTATGAAAGTAATGCGTTACATTACTTTTGCGTCACTTTTTTCATCTGGACTGGGCTTGCTTGTTTATTTTTTAATAACAACAAAAAAATTTATATATTTTTGTCAAATGTTAAGACTCTCACACTAAAAGTGAAATGAATCAGCCTCAGGCTGAAGGAAATGCATATTTACTCCTGTACAGGAGAGGGCGCAGCTCAAACAAACCTTTCAGCTGATTAAAGAAGAATGGATACATTTCTAAATCTAATCTAAAGTCATTTTTGATAATTAGTATGGTTGAATTGGATCATTGAAGGTCAGCAGCAAAAACATTGATTAATAAAGTGAGATTAAATCCATAAAGCCCTGATCTAGAACTGCAATAACATCACGTTCACACAGCGACACACACCTCTGACTTTTATTCCTCTCTACATGAGGACAGCAGAGCTGTTAGTCAATACATGAGGAAAAGTAACTTGTGTCACTTATTTTATCACATAACCAACTTTTTTCAATTTACTTTTGTTGTAAATTGAAAAAGTAATGTGTTACTTTATTAGTTACTTGAGAAAGTAATCTGATTGCGTAACTTAAGTTACTTGTAATGCGTTACCCCAACACTGCCAACTAAACACCAAGTTGAAAGAGTCGAACCCTCATACTCACTCAGAGGCTCAGCGTGACGCGTGATTTCCTCCCCCGGCTGACGGAGAGCTCCTCGTACGGTTCGCTCGGGGCTCTTGCAGGGGCAGAAGTTTCGTCCCTCTCTTCCTCCGGCCCGGGAGACAAGAGGAGTCTTTGGGTTTCCTGCTTAATTCTCGTCGAACTGTTGCCAGCTGACCGCCTCTTCAGCCGGAGGTACCGGCGGGTGACATTTTGCAGGGCTTCTGTCAGCGTGTCCAGCTGGAGATTCAGGTCAGAAATCTGTGATTTCAGCTGATCTGTCTGGCTCGTACACGCAGCATTGACACACTGCTCCTCTTCACTTTCCTCTTCCTCCAAAGACATCGAAGTGTCTTCCAACTTGAGGTCTTCCTCCAAATCGAGACTGGAGACCATGGGTACGTCAGGGTTAGATGCCCTCAGTGCACTCAGCTGCGATAAGACCTTTTTACGCTTGCAGCTCAACACCACATCCATCCTGGCCATCATGGAAAGGTCGCTGTGGGTTTGAATGTGTCGGTCCAAACGACTCGTTAGTTTCCCGCAGCCCGGCAGGGGACAGGGCCCTCACGCACGTTCACACGTCCAGACTCCAGCGAAAGCAAAAGCTTTCTTTCCTCCTTATTTTTGACGTGGTGCCACACCACCAGGTGCTGGCTAGGCCTGGCATACATGCGGAGGCAAAGAGGGCACAATCCCACTGGCATCTCTGCAGGAAACACTGGAAAGTTCTCCGCTGGGATCAGGAACAAGAGTGTTGTGTCAAACTCTGTGAACGCAGGACTGATCACATGAGTTCCCTCCCACTGGAGGCTTCATTTGAATATAACTTTAAGTAAGTCACTGTAAAAATTACTGCAAATTTTACTGGGGGAGTGAGGCTGTAAGTTTAAGTAAGTCACTGTAGTTACACACATAATTACCTGAAAATACACTATAGGGGTGTGCAGGTGTAATTCTCAGTAATTCACTGGAATTGCATGTGCAGTTACTCGAAAATATACTAGGGGTGTGGAAGTACAATTTTAAGTAAGTGAACAATTACTTGCAAATGGAGTATAATTTAAAGTAAGTCACTGTGCAATGCATGCTCAATTACTCTCTCTATATATACACTTCCTGTCAAAAATTTGTTTTTTTTAATGTTTTTGAAAGAAGTCTCTTATGCTCATTAAGGCTGCTTTTATTTCATTTACATTTATTCATTTGGCAGACGCTTTTATCCAAAGCAACTTACAGGTTTTATAATATAGATATTTCATAATAAATACAGAAAAAACAATAATATTATGAAATATTATTACAATTTATAATTTTGGTTTTCTATTTTAATATACTTTAAAATGTAATTTATTCCAGCATCATTACTCCAGTCTTCAGTGTCACATGATCCTTCAGAAATCATTCTGATATGATGATTTATTATCAATGTTGGACACAGTTGTGCTGCTTAATATTATTTTATAACCTGTAATACTTTTTTCAGGATTCATTGATGAATATAAAAGGCTAAAAAGAACAGCATTTATTTAAAATATAAATATTTTCTAACAAAATAAATATTTACTATCACTTTTTATCAATTTAACACATCCGTGCTGAATAAACGTATTAATTTCTTTCACAAAAAAGAAAGAAAAAAAATTACTGCCTATATTACTATATTTTGAATAAACTTTTTATTCATCAAAGAATCCTGATAAAGTATCACAGGTTATAAAATAGCACAACTGTTTCCAACATTGATAATAAATCATCATTAGAATGATTTCTGAAAGATCACGTGACACTGAAGACTGGAGTAATGATGCTGAAAATTCAGCTTTGATCACAGGAATAAATGCAAAAGCCTCTAAGTGCCGTCTGAAATTTTCTCCTAAAATGAGTATTTTTATCAAGCTCGTATGTTTAGGTTCAGTAATTTCACTTTAATGGCAATTAATAGGTCCTTTTCATTGCCATTAAAGTGAAATAACCGAACATAAACATACAAGCTTGATTAAAATGCTCATTTTAGAAGAAAATTTCAGACGGCACTTTTGCATCTGAAGTCTTCAAATATTCACATAGAAAACAGCTATTTTGAATTGTAATAATATTTCATAATATTATTGTTTTTGCTGTACAACAATGCATTTGGATGCTTTTTTTAATTTTAAGATTCCCATTAAAACACTAAATAACCTGTTATGAATCCTGACACTCTAAAGTTTCATTTCCACGATTGTTTTCATTGTATAAATCGCCTTCATCACTATCTCCAGGCTTGATTGAATGACATTTCCCGATAATTACCTGTGTTTCTGCTTTACTGGTGTTTAATGTGAACTCTGTGTGATTCTGCGGTGAAAATGATCACACTCGCACTTACATTCAGGCGTATGTCGGGCAGCAATCAGGGGTCCTGTCATTCTGACAGCGTGTCGTGGCGTCATCAGCAGGGGACATCAGCGCAGACACATGTGCATGTGAGGAAATATTGATGTGATTGAATCGGTTATCGCTGATCCTCCGCCACAGTGAGTATTGAGCTAGTGTGTGTGTGTGTTTATACTGACAGTCTCAATATAATCAGGCGTGATATCGTCATCTGTATTGATGACAGCTTAGAGTTTGGTCTGTTAAAGTGTTTTCTCTGTTGTTGTAGTCATGGAGTACATGCAGGAGCCGCCCTCCAGCAGCCACGGCAACATGTGAGTATCATTACACTGATTCTCCTGACTCCTTATAGTAGTGACAGCCCAAATAGTGCTGTTTACTGGAGATGTGTGTCTCATTTCTCTGCAGTCTCTGCTGCACGTGCGGTGTTCCCATCCCTCCAAACCCCGCCAACATGTGTGTGTCCTGCCTGAGGACTCAAGTGGACATCTCTGAAGGGATCCCCAAACAGGTCTCAATCCACTTCTGCAGGCAGTGTGAACGGTACGCCTCACAACTGTGACCCTCTCGAGGAGCTCACCTGAGAAATACACTCTCAACTGATGAATGTCAAAGTGTGGGGGACATTAGATTAGGCAGAATTTACATCATTAAAAGCAGGTGAAGGAACAGTACTGTACTAGATCTAGCACTTAATATTTCTGTGATACTGTCACGTGAGAGTAGCCAAACAGCATTGATCGTTCACATTGCACATGTGTCGCCCCGCCCCATTGTTTGGATGCTCAAATAAGCTCTCCTGATTGGCCGAAATTCTCTGATCTCAGAACAGTGCCGCCCTTGCCTCTATAGGTGCACAAACCACTTTCACTCCACTTTTCACACAGTATGGCGGGTCATTCCGTGTCAACTTAATCAGAGGTCCTCTTCTCAAATTGTTGATTTTTGTTCACATTTTTTTCTGTAGAAAGACAAACAAAAATAGTGGTCAAAATGACCGTTTTCACCTGGAGCCAAATCAGAGGGGTGTAAAAATGACTTCATAAAGATGGCAGCATCATTATTTTATTTTTACACAGTTTGAAATAGCACTGGTTAGGAAAAAGTCAGGAGCACCAGCAAAAATTTAGGAGCACAAAAACTAAAAAGCCTTGTCATTCACTCATCCGAGTAAAAAAGTTGCTTGTCCTGCAAAAATAGGATTTTTGTGTTGTAAGTATAATTGTGAATCAATATTCTCCTCAGTGTTCACTCGGCTTTGACTTTAAATCTGCATATTTGTGATATTTACCCCATTTTTCTTTTTACCTTTTATAAAGGGCTTTCCCCCCTAATGTTATGATTCTTCAAACTCTTAAATTTGTTCAGTAAATTAAATGTGTAATAAGATACTATAGGGCTGTGACCAGTCAAATTAAATAATTTACACTGAAAAATTACAACTGCATGAAATAATGTTATGAGATTGATTTCTTTTTTTTTAATATACAAATAAGAAATGTTGATGCTTTTAAACATGACACTAAACTGCCAGTAGGTGGCGGCAGGTGACTGTCTTAATGAGCGAGTCATTCATTCAAACGATTCATTCAAACGGACGATTCATTCAAGAATGAGGCAGTTGTTTATGAATGTGTCATTGAATCTTTGACTAGAGGGCCTTTAAAATTAAGACACCAAAAGGAAAGTTTGTTAAGAACCAGAATCTAAAAGGATATTAAGATATCTTTAATACTTCTTGAGTTACAGACATGCAAACTTGAGGAAAATGACACAAGAAGTGCTTTTTTCCCATTTTTGAACTGTCACTGTTGGCGTATAATGAAACACAGATTGATAAAGTCAACAGATTTCACTTATAGATCTACCAATCTCTGTGTAAAAAATAAAATAATGATGCTGCTGTCTTTATAAAGTCATTTTAACACACCTGTAAATTGGCTTCAGGTGAAAATGGTCATTTTGACCCTCCTCTAGTGCATTACTCAGTAAATATACATCTGTGATGTTTAATATGTTGGCTTTCATCACTATTTATGTTTGTCTTTCTACAGAAATTTTTTTAACAAAATCAAAACTTTGAGCTGGGGAAGTTTCTGAAATTTGGTTGATTTGACACAGAATGACCCTGGTGCAAAAGAGGAGCGTGTTACTTGTCATTTGTTCGTGAAAAAACGTTTGAGACTCGTAGCGGCAGATTGAAGCGTTGTTCCTCAATCTTTTTTTGGAGCTGATTATGGATTGAGAAGATGACACTGAAGCCCTGAGCGCTGGGTCTGACTGTGAGATCATGTCTGGATGAGGTTTTCTTGTGTTCGGCAGGTACCTGCAGCCTCCGGGCACGTGGGTTCAGTGCGCTCTGGAGTCCAGGGAGCTTCTGGCTCTGTGCCTCAAGAAACTGAAGGCTTCCATGACAAAGGTTGGTAACTTACACAGTCACCTGATCAGGGACAGCTGCAGGTGACGCTGAGTTCACACTGCGTTTGATTCGTTCCCATGCAGGTGAGGCTCATCGATGCTGGCTTCCTATGGACAGAACCCCACTCTAAAAGAATCAAGGTGAAGCTGACCATCCAGAAAGAGGTACTGTAGGAGTCTGCGGTCAATCCAGGTCTCCAGTCAGAGCTGTGTTTCACTGAGACCCGTGTGCCCGCAGGTCCTGAACGGAGCCATCCTGCAGCAGGTGTTCGTGGTGGAGTTCGTCATTCAGGCTCAGATGTGTGACGACTGCCATCGAGTGGAAGCCAAAGACTTCTGGAAGGCAGTGGTGCAAGTCAGGCAGAAGGTGAGCGAGGTTTCCGTCAGCTCTCAGACCGATGGGAGCAGATTGTTTGTACCCGTTAGGCCATTCCAGAGTGACACACTAGTTCTTAATACTAGGAGAAGATCCACCAACATGTTCTTTCTGTCAAAACTCTTTATCATTGAAGCATGTTTTATTACATCGTGCTGGTTTTAACCCTGTGAGAAACTTGTTTTGAAGAGATTTTTAACAAAGTCAAACCAAATATAGTTTGAGTTTTTAGCAAAAATAAATTATAAAAACCTGGTATCGTTACCATAAATTTTTCTCGCCATGAAAATATATTATAAAACTAACAAGCAAAAGGTACGTGAGGGATGCAACACAGGATTAATATCCACTGATATAACCATTTTTAGTTATTAGCAGAGTTGGAGGCAGGACTTTTATTTTGACAACATCAAACTGTCCTGAAATATTTAATACAACATTGAAGGGGTCCTCGATTATGATTTGACTTTTTTAACTTTAGTTAGTGTGTAATGTTGCTGTTTGATCATAAACAACATCTGCAAAGTTACGACACTCAAAGTTCAATGCAAAGGAGATATTTTCTTTTGCAGAAATTGCTTTTTAAACGGCTGGTAGGGACTACAACACGCTTTTTCCTGGGTTAGTGACATCACAAACCCTAAAATTTACATAAACCCCGCCCCCGGGAACACGCAACAAAGGGGGCGGGGCCATGTTGGGCTGCTTTAGAGAAGAGGAAGAGTTGTTGTAGTAGAGTGTTGTTGACATGCCGTCATTTTACGCCGGACTGCTTCACAAACGAGGGTCAATTCAACACAAAAGATGAACATGACGGCACATGCTAGTGGATGAGTTGAATCAACTCCACAGCAACTACATCAATTTATCCACTAACCATTCAGAAACGTCCAAAAGTTGTAACTTCTTCCTGAGTCTCTCCATCAGTGTCTTCTGTTTATTATTTAATCCGTCTTCATTATTGTTTATCTTGTTTTTTCCTTCAGACTGTCCACAAGAAGACGTTCTACTACCTGGAGCAGCTGATTTTGAAGCACAAGCTGCATCAGAACACCGTGCGCATCAAAGAGATTCATGGTGTGTTTCCCATCATCCTCAGTGCTGCATGAAGAGTTTCTGGGCCAGTCATGTGTCTGTTATTTAACCCTTCTTCATCTTTCCTGTGTGTGTTTTCAGAGGGCATTGATTTCTACTACGGCTCTAAGCAGCATGCGCAGAAGATGGTGGACTTCCTGCAGTGCACCGTTCCCTGCAGGTCTGAGTCCAACACAATTCACAGTCATACTCAAGAAATATTCTACAGTTCCTATAATTCTTATAACTCACGCCTTTTCAGTTTAGTGATTTAAATTCACAGAAGATTTTAAGCACACTTGAATTCCAAACGAGCGGTTCACTCGACAGAATCAGTGTGTCAGAATTGAAGTGAAGCATTATGGGAGTTGAGAGAGAGAGCTGATGGCTTGTGAGGTTCTTTTGATCTGTTGAACTGACAGTGGATGTTGTTTCTGAAGGTCGAAGGCGTCTCAGCGGCTGATCTCTCATGATGTTCACTCCAACACCTATAACTACAAAAGCACCTTCTCGGTGGAGATCGTTCCTGTGTGTAAGGTGAGATCCAGACATGGACAGTGTGAAGGTCAGGAGAGCTCGCTCTGCTCACTGTTGGTCAGTGAGTCCACAGGGATGTGAACTCATTCTCTAAATGACACTATACAAACATACTAGCAAAATATAAAAATGAAGTGCAATTTCCTCCTCCATGTATACACCATCCATAATTTAACCGTACATCTATGAATCCCATCTCCACCCATATGAAGGTGCCGGACCTAGTTTTGTGTCAGAGAGACGCTCAGTGATTTAGAACAAACCTGGAATGATTTGTTGTTTGAAGAGACTGAATGTATGTAGCCAAAGTCTCTTTCAAGGAAAGTCTGTTCACTCGGCAATTAATCAATCAGCGATTGGCTCTTTTATTTAGAAGGCGGGATCTATTCTGCCATATTGCGTGTTGTGGTTTTTCCCATTCATACGTAATATGAGTGCGTCTTCATAAATATATATATATGTGTAGTCTTTAATGTAGCACAGTCAGGAAGTACAGTATAATCATCAGAAGGAGTATTTTAAAAGCAAGATGCCGCCTTCTGTCCTGTAATGTAAGTAGATATTTCAAGCTTTCTATAGATATATTTCTCATTTCTGTGACTGTGAGGCAAGCAGCCACTGAGTTTCGGTTCATTTAAGACGAGCTCCAGTTCACGCGCAAGTGATCGCGCCGGCGCCTCCATGTCATGATAATATTGTCTGCTATATTTGCTTCTTATTTATTAAATACAGGCAATTGGTTGATGAAACATTGATTAAAATTAAGATACAATTTTTACAAAACGAAATTCACTTTAAAGAGAGGCTTTCTACAAAACAAAACTTAATGAAGTGGTCAAAATCATGTCTGACCCACTGCATGTCTCCTGATATATGGGGCATCTTATGATGCATCTTACTCATGCTGTTCACTTTTCATAATCAAACAGATTAAATTTTAAAAACATGATAAAAGGCTTATTTAAACATGTATTAAACTAAATACGTTTTCTTTAATGGCTACCAACATGTAGGCTACAGTACAGAGAAATGGGGCATCCAAGTTATTTTGACTTTTTATTTTTATTTTTTATTTTTAAGTAAAACAATAGTTACTTTACCTGGTAATTAGTTACTTTTACAATAATGTAAATCAGCTATTAACTCAGTTTCTATTTGTGAGAAATAACTAGTAACTATAACTAATTACTTTTTAATAAAGTGCACTGCATTTGACACACACGACTCACAGAAAAGAAAAGACAGAAAGATGCGCACCAATATCAAGTTTCCTTTCACTCTTGAACAAACAATAACACAGAGATTATGCCTATTTTGTTGAGTTTTAAGAGTAGCCTTAAATGAGTTAAATAACAACTTTAAATGAACTTAAAGAGTTGTGAAAAAATGAGATATGCGTCTTGCCGCGTCTTGTTCGGCAGCGGCAGCTCTTAAAGTGACAGTAGCCTAATAAACCAGTTACTGTGATGTCTGTCATTAGTGTTCATCAAAGAACACAGGCAACAGAGACAATTGCTTTAATAAGGCTTATGTTTAATTTATAATTTATGCAGTAATTAATTTATAATTTATGTTTCCTGTTTGTGTCTCTTCATCCTCTCACTGTGAGCGTGTGTCTTGCAGGACAACGTGGTTTGTCTGTCTCCTCGGCTCGCTCAGAGTCTGGGCAACATGGGTCAGGTGTGCGTCTGCGTCCGGGTCACCAGCTCCATACACCTGATAGACCCCAACACCCTGCAGGGTGAGTTACTGCCCAACTATAAAGACAGGAAGACAGGAATAATACTTTTCTGTCAAGCATAATGGCCAGTTCTTTGACTGTAGAGGATGGAGTAACCGAGACGCTGTATTTATTGGCTTCCAGTTGCTGAGGTGGATGGAAACACATACTGGCGTCACCCGTTCAACAGCCTGTGCAGCCCGCGTCAGCTAGAAGAGTTCATCATCATGGACATCGACATTATCAGAGGCCAGAGGTTAGGAGCGGGCGCTGGTCTCACGTCCAATAAGGTAAGCTTGTGTAGATATCGGAGTGAGAATCTCCAACACACACCTGTCCAGTGCTTTCCTGCAGCAACTGCGGCCCATTCTCTGTTACTACAAGTTATCGATTCAGCTCAGTGAACTAAAAGTATTTCACATATAAAAACAACCATGATTTAGGGACTTGGGTTAGTGAATGGACTTAAAAATGCCTGAAGACGCAGTGATGTGTGTGTTTGCAGCACACGCTGGCTGAGGTTTGGGTTCAGAAGACGTCAGAGATGGACTCCAGTCATCAGTATCACTGCAGGACGTTCCTGGGTCACCTGCTGAACATCGGAGACCTGGTGATGGGGTCAGTTTACATGCTTCTCTTCACTGAACCGATACACAAAACATCCAGATACATTGATCGTAACACGCTTTTGTTTCTGTACCTCAGCTTTGATTTCGCCAATGCCAATATCAATGATGAGTTCCTCAATAAAATGAACCCTCACCATGTTCCTGATGTGGTAAGATCTTCATCATCACTCTTCATCACATGCACATGTGCTCTGCAGGGCCAGTACAAATACAGCAGCCTAAGAAAGTGTTTTAAACCGTTCTTAATGGCATTGATTAAATGAGACAACATCACTCTCAGGCATTTGGGGGTCAGAAAGAAATTAATACTTTAAATTAATCAAGTGACAATAGCTGCGTTTCCATTACAGATATCAACCACGTATGAGGAGTTTCTGGGTGTTTCTCCCTCCTATCTGCTTCGAGTTCTTGATCAAATCAAATTGTGGCATTTCTTTGTTGTTTAGAATGTAGTATTCTCGTAATACTTTTGTCTTTTATGAGTTTAATGAAGAACTCTCGTCTTCTGTCCAAATATACCGCACCCTCTTTAAAGAATGATCCACTTCTACATATGTCAGGTGACCTGTAAATGCGGAAAAAACTGTTTCCATTGCAGTTTTCGAAATAATCCTATTTTGAATTGCCTGAAAAACCATCTCATGTGAGCATAAAACTTTTTTGCGATTATATTTTGAGTTTTTGTGAAATTGACGTGTTTTTTAGCGTATTTCCAATTTGCAATTTTAATTTGCGCAATTTAAAGGGTAATGGAAACACAGCTAGTAAAGACATTTAAAATTATTTTTATTTCAAATAAATGCTGTTCTTTTTAACTTTTCTATTTATCAAAAAATCCTGGAAAATAAATTTCCACAATAATAGGAAGCAGCACAACTGTTTTCAACTTTGATAATAATTATAAATGATTCTTGAGCATCAAATCATCATATCAGAATGATTTCTGAAGGATCATGTGACACTGAAGACTGGAGTAATGATGCTGAAAATTCAGCTTTGATCACAGGATATAAATTATAGTTTATAATATATTCACATAGAAAACAGTTATTTTACATTGTAATAATATTTCACAATTTTTGCCATATTTTTGATCAAATAAATGCAGCACTGGTGAGCAGAAGTGAAACCTCGACTGTATGTGCTGAAAAATATTCAAAAAACTTCATCCTTGATATTTGAACATAACACATACCACTGATGCTTAAGATAAGGGACAAAACATGTTTGAGAAGTTAGTTTTTATTTATACATTATTTTTAAACGGATATATTTGTGGACTACGGTCTCAACTAATGATCCATGTAAGGGAACAGGTTTTTCTGAAAATGTTTTTTTTCTAAAAATGCACATTTATTCACTTCAGAACTAATTTGTTTCAAATTCCTTAATTCTCTAACCTTTTAATATTAAACGTATATAACCAATGTTCTTCGGTAAATCAGACATTATATCACGTAGTTCAGTTGATCTTTTAATATTTTAACACAATTTTGAAAGAAATGTCTTATTCTTTTTTTCATTCATTAACAAAAACCTTCACCTGACGGTGTCGACACATACTGACAAATACTGATGGTGTTGACACAGGTCCAGCTGGGGCAAAATATACTATATGTAAATAAACAACATTAGAAGAATTCCCCATATGCAAAATGCATATTAAATCACATTATATAGACTTGTTGAGAGCACTTATCAAGCATCAGACATTAAACCTGACGGAGCTGACAAAACAGATATTTTTCCACCTTAACCATGTGGTGTTCAGTGGAGCAATAAATGCCAATCAGAAATGCCAAGATTTATCCCACAACCATTTACACAAACTATTACACCAGGATGACGGAGTTGACATGTTAAAGCTGTGACCGCAGAGACTTCAACATTGTTTGTATAAAATATAAAAAAGTTTAAAACTTCCAGCACTGTGTGTCCTACTGTGAGATCATCAATGAGCAGGGCAAAGGAACGGGGTCCTCAGAGTTAAAGATGACCATGACATTGCCTGATTTATTCACAATTATAAAAAATCCTGATGGAGTTGATGCAAAGTGAGGACACAACTTTGATAGGCATTTTTAATGGAAAATATAATTCAAGACTTACTTTTTGTATTGTTTGATATAATACAGATCTCTTCCTTTCAATTTAAATGTATATTTTTGAATTTGTTGCATTTTTAAACACACTGTTTGGCAATTTTACATTGTGACCTCATGCTGGGGACAGGTTAAATTACATGTGTTTCCAAGTATAGAGCATGTATTTAAAATAATACAAACAAAATTATTTAAAAAATGAAAGCAATGAAAGTCCTGAGTATCCAGATTTCCTTTAGATGTAACATTAAGTATTTTCATTTTGATGAATTTATTTATTTTTAACATAAAGAGGGCTTTTGTGTATAGGACATGTTTTGTCCCTTATCTCAAGAATCAGTATACGTTAGGGCAGAATTTTTCAATCATTTTATCACTCTTTTACCCAAAGATCTACATCAACTCTTGTAATTCTTGAGCGTGATGTTGCTAGCAGGAGTGTTAACCGTGAGCTGCTGGTGTTCAGGTGCTGATCAAGAAGAGTTACGACCGCATGAGGAGAGCGAGGAACAGAGTGTGGAAGCTGAGGGAGCTGGAGCGCGAGAGAGACGCTGCCGACACCGACGACGAGAGGTCAGTGACGCCTGAACACATTTAATGAAGCTTTAATAAATCATGGTTGTAGTTGTTAAATGCTGATCTACTACAAAAGTTGACAAACTCTCTACAACAATACATGAAAATATTGCAGTGAGGAGAATTTAATTTGAATTGAACTTGGACACATTACAGTAATGAGAATGAGTTTTTCCTGTGGTGTTGAAATGATCAAGAATATTTATATGAGGTATAACAAAACTTCAAATATAATTGAAACGCCATGTTTGTGTCAGAATGGAAATCAATCATTATTCTTCCTGAATCAGCTTTTGTTGCCTGTTTGATGGTGATGATTGTTTTTATAGACAATACAATGAGTTCCTGGAGGACCTGGAGGAAGATGAGCTTCTGAGGAAGAACGTCAACATCTTCAGAGGTGATGAAACACACCAGCCCTGACCGTACATCTCTTGAATTCATATTCTCACTGTACTCTTATCAGAATCATGTTCCCTGTACAGATGCCTCAAAGATCCCTGTGGAAAGTGACACGGATGATGATGCCGCTCCCAGGATCTCTCTGGCCGAGATGTTGGAGGATCTGAGCCTGAATGACGCCACCGGTGGAGAGGGGGCCGATATGATGACTGATTCGTGAACTTATGAACTAGCATCAGGTGTCAGATGATTGTAAAGGATGAAAGTAGCCACACATACAGGATGAATTATCGAGGTCTTTACTCTGTGTCTTAAGAGAATTGTATTGCCTGATAAGCTGATGCAGATCCACAGAGAGAATAAAATATTTGAACCCAGCTGCTGTCTATATATGACAGGTGGTTGAACAAAAACAAAAATGCTGTCATTTACTTTGTCATTCAAAACCTAATGACTTCTTTTATGCTGCAAGAGAAAAGTAGATTGAATTCACCCTGTGAATATTCATTAAACAAAGTGACTGACTTAAACACACAAGATTGCCAAGAAAAAACAAATGCTTGCAATTTGATGACCATTTTCACTTGAACATTATCAAGTGCTGTAATGGGTTTTCATGATAACACAATATTTAGGGAATTGCACAGTAGTGGTAGGCAGTTTTATTTTTTTTTTACGTTATTCACTTTTCAATAGTCAGTACAAAATTACATGTTTCCCATTAGTAAACAAGACAAAGCCCAGCTTGAAAATGAAGGTTTTTGTTGTTTTCAACCATATATATATATATTTTCAGACTCAAGGTGGCATTGTTTATCCAAAGAAACATGGTAAAATCACTGCCGCATAGGTTTTACATAGCCAACATCTATATCAAATGAGTGTGTAAAGAGGAATCTGAAATGAAATCTAGCAGTTCAACTTGAGTTGGCAAATGCTGTACAAAATTGAGTGTTTCAGAGTTAAGACAAGGCTTCAAAATACAATCCTCAGGAGCTATAACATCTTCAACTTCTGTCACAGAAGAAGCCACAGAAACGGTTACTGGAGTCTTCTCCGACCACAGCGGAGTGAGCGTAGAAAGATTTTAACATTTCAACATGACACAGCTGGGTGAGTCTTTTCCACTCAGGAGTTGAAATCAGGTAATTTTGGTCAGAAAACTGGTGTACTACAGTATATGGACCTGGAAATTTTGTACAGAAAGGATAATTGGGAAGAGGCAACAGACCCAATTCTAATCACCTGGACAAAAAGCAAGAACCTGTTTCTATCAAACACTTCATTTTCTTTTGTTCAGAAATGTTCTTTAGCCATTTGACCAGCTAAGAATAGATGTTTTGGCTTGTCCTACATGTTTAATGCAATTCCTTTTATTTATTTTTCTGAGGCCAATAAAAATTGTTTTGTTAACCCCAAAACGACCAGATACTTCTACATGTGCAGTGATTAAGACAGTATTTTGAAGAGGTGTTGGCACAACTACCTGAATGCAGGCCTTACCCGAAGGTACTTCACCACCAGGAAGCCACAGATCCTCATCCTCAACAGTACAGCCCTTTGCTGCACTCAGGCTCCTCAGGGAACAATGTGGCAGAAAAGATTTCCTTCAGAGCAGGATCCTCCCACAACCAAATCCTGGTGAGAAACAGGAGGGGAAAGAAAAGTAAGACCAGGAACAAACATTTATTTTGTTGACCACAGTCAGTCTTAGATTCCGTATTTTGAGTTTTCATCTTAACATCTTAATAGGGGTGGGAATATTTTGAAATACTTGTTTTGATATGAATTTTGATTTGATATATGCATAGATTTGATTCTAAAGTTTTCTAGTTTTATTTTTAATTTAACTCTAAATTAAACTGAAAAAATAAAATATATGATTCATTTAATTGGGTGAGCAGCCTCCTAACGGAGCCACACAGGACAAACCCCACAAGGCTGCAGGCCAGACAACACCCCAGTCCGGGTTATGAGAGACTGCGAGTGTGCACACCAGCTCCCAGAGTTATTAACTCAACATCCTGCTCTCCCAAGCAAAGGTATCATGCTTTAAATCTGCCACAATTATCCTTGTTCCAGAGACCTTAGCCTGGATGACTGTCACCCTGTAGCACTAATTCAGATTGTCATGAATTGCTTTGAGAGGTTGATGATGGACCAAATAAAAAGGAAATTCGATAACAGCATTGACCCCCATCAGTATGAATACAGGGGGAATTGATCCTCTGCAGATGCCATCTCATATGTTGTACATCTGGCCCTCACTGTAACGTTCAGAGTGAGCAGGCAAAGGCGAGGATCTAAGTGCAAAAGAGAATATTCAATAAACAAACTAAAACAAGTCCAAAATAGGGAAACATAAGGAACCCCAAACACAGGAACATCCAAATACATGAAACTCCAAACATCGACTGACCAAGCACAAGAGTAACACAAGGGCTATACACAGGGGCAAACAAGCTTAACAAGATAATGAGGTGAGGTAACGAAACACAATTGGGGAAATCAAGGGGAAAACTACAAAGAACTGTATGTGAGAGTAAGTGGACCAGGAGACACAGGTTGAGCAGGGCACCAGGGCAGAGCGGGCAGCCAGGGTGGAGCAGGCAGAGCAGGTGGGCAGAGTAGGTGACCAGGGTGGAGCAGGCGGCCAGGGTGGAGCGGGCGAACAGAGTGGAGCAGGTGACCAGGGCAGAGCGGGTGGCCAGGGTCGAGCAGGCAGAGTGGGCGGGTGGCCAGGGTAGAGCAGGTGACCAGGGCAGAGCGGCGGCCAGGATGGAGCGGGCAAACAGGGTGGAGCAGGTGACCAGGGTGGATCAGGCTAACAGGGTGGAGCGGGTGACCAGGGTGGAGCAGGCTAACAGGGTGGAGCGGGTGACCAGGGTGGAGCAGGCTAACAGGGTGGAGCAGGTGACCAGGGTAGAGCGGGCGGTCAGGGTGGAGCAGACGAACAGGGCAGAGCGGGCGGCCAGGGTGGAGCAGGTGGAGCAGGCAGAGCGGGCGGGTGGAGCAGGCGAGCAGGGCGGGCGAACAGGGTGGAGCAGGCAGAGTAGGTGGCCAGTGTGAAGCAGGTGGCCAGAGTGGGCGGCCAGGGTGGAGCAGGCAAACAGGGTGGAGCAGGTGACCAGGGCGGAGCAGGCAGAGAGGGCAGCCAGGGTGGAGCAGGTGATCATGGTGGAGTGGGCAGCCAGAGCAGGTGACAAAGGCAGAGCGTGCAGCCAGTGTGGAGCAGGCAGAATAGGTGGCCAGTGAGAAGCAGGTGGCCAGAGCGAGTGGCCAGAGCGGGCGGCCAGGGTGGAGCAGGCAAACAGGGTGGAGCAGGTGACCAGGGCGGAGCAGGCAGAGAGGGCAGCCAGGGTGGAGCAGGTGATCATGGTGGAGTGGGCAGCCAGAGCAGGTGACAAAGGCAGAGCGTGCAGCCAGTGTGGAGCAGGCAGAATAGGTGGCCAGTGAGAAGCAGGTGGCCAGAGCGAGTGGCCAGAGCGGGCGGCCAGGGTGGAGCAGGCAAACAGGGTGGAGCAGGTGACCAGGGCGGAGCAGGCAGAGAGGGCAGCCAGGGTGGAGCAGGTGATCATGGTGGAGTGGGCAGCCAGAGCAGGTGACAAAGGCAGAGCGTGCAGCCAGTGTGGAGCAGGCAGAATAGGTGGCCAGTGAGAAGCAGGTGGCCAGAGCGAGTGGCCAGAGCGGGCGGCCAGGGTGGAGCAGGCAGAGTGGGCGGAAAGGGTGGAGCAGGTGACCAGGGTGGAGTGGGCAGCCAGAGCAGGTGACCAAGGCAGAGTGGGCGGCCAGGGTGGATCAGGCTAACAGGGTGGAGCGGGTGACCAGGGTGGAGCAGGCTAACAGGGTGGAGCGGGTGACCAGGGTGGAGCAGGCTAACAGGGTGGAGCAGGTGACCAGGGTAGAGCGGGCGGTCAGGGTGGAGCGGACGAACAGGGCAGAGCGGGCGGCCAGGGTGGAGCAGGAAGAGCGGGCGGGTGGAGCAGGCGAGCAGGGCGGGCGAACAGGGTGGAGCAGGCAGAGTAGGTGGCCAGTGTGAAGCAGGTGGCCAGAGTGGGCGGCCAGGGTGGAGCAGGCAAACAGGGTGGAGCAGGTGACCAGGGCGGAGCAGGCAGAGAGGGCAGCCAGGGTGGAGCAGGTGATCATGGTGGAGTGGGCAGCCAGAGCAGGTGACAAAGGCAGAGCGTGCAGCCAGTGTGGAGCAGGCAGAATAGGTGGCCAGTGAGAAGCAGGTGGCCAGAGCGAGTGGCCAGAGCGGGCGGCCAGGGTGGAGCAGGCAAACAGGGTGGAGCAGGTGACCAGGGCGGAGCAGGCAGAGAGGGCAGCCAGGGTGGAGCAGGTGATCATGGTGGAGTGGGCAGCCAGAGCAGGTGACAAAGGCAGAGCGTGCAGCCAGTGTGGAGCAGGCAGAATAGGTGGCCAGTGAGAAGCAGGTGGCCAGAGCGAGTGGCCAGAGCGGGCGGCCAGGGTGGAGCAGGCAGAGTGGGCGGAAAGGGTGGAGCAGGTGACCAGGGTGGAGTGGGCAGCCAGAGCAGGTGACCAAGGCAGAGTGGGCGGCCAGGGTGGAGCAGGTGACCAGGGCAGAGCGGGCAGCCAGGGTGGAGCAGGTGACCAGGGCAGAAAGGGAGGAGCAGGTATCCAGGGCAGAGTGGGCTGCCAGGGTGAAACAGGTGACCAGGACAGAGTTCAGTAATGGCCTCTGTGGTCATAACAGTGCATGAAGGGAGTTCAGGGAAGATCTCCGCGGTCATTTCCGGGCAAACAGAAAGTTAAGGGTCGGCCTTCGTGGCCATAACATAGCTGTCAGGTAACAGTGAATTCAGAAACTGTCTCCGTAGCCATAACAGAGGTGTCAGGGAAAACAGTTCAGAGGAGAATGCTGCCACCGCCTTGGGAGCTTGGGAGAAACAGGCGACGTGTGTGCAGCCCAAACAAAAATGGCAACTGCCATCACAGGGAGTGCAAAAGCTGCTGAGCTTGAGAGTGCTGAACTAGGCATGCCAACTGCTCGTGCTGTAGATGGATCCGCCACACTAGACATCAGTCTTGAACGCCTTGTGCCTGCCATTGTAGCTTCGGGTGTGGGGGACGTGCTTTAATGCAGCAAGGAAAGAGTTCAGGACAGAGTAGGAGAGCAGCAGTATGCAAACTGAGCAGCAGCTGCTATTAGTTTGGCTGATTGGTCAGGAGGTATTTAAAAAATTAACTTAAATTATACTCACCTTGTAACCATGTTTTTATTTACTCTAGCCTGGTGGAGACTGAGACACAGCCTAGAGACATAAAGGAGCAACTGTGTCTAAAGTGCTAGAAAAGAGAGAGTCCATAGTTTCTGTTGCAACATTAAGTTGCACTCCCCAGTTGACATTAGGAAACTGGTTACATCAAAGGGATGCCATGGGCCACATAACATGCAAAACATGCCACAGGAAAGACTAGACTCTATAGGATTGAATTCTCTCCCTTTAAACAATGGACAAACTTTTGTGTACATTCACCTGCGTTCTGTGTTCACTTCTTTGTGTTTGTTTCTGTTCTCGTGACCTAGTTTTCAAGTCTGTGTCTTTCTCATGCAGGTCACCTGTTGCTAATTAATTAGCTCATTAGTTCCCTCATTTGTTCTATTTATATATTCGCTGTTTGATTCAGTTCTTTGTCAGGTCTCGTCATTGTTAGTGGATGTGTTTGCGTGTTCTCCTTGTGTTTCTCTGACATGGATTTATTAAAGACCGTGATTCTGAATTCTCCTGCGTCGTGAGCTCTTAATAGCATCCACAGCGCGACACAGCCTCTAATACTGATAGTACTGTAAGAAAGTTATTTTCCACGGCCAGGATAAGAACGATTGATAGATGATTACACTGAATGTTAGCTGGATGAACAGATGATTGTAATCATACCAACAGATGATAATTAATCATAATCAATTATATATATTTCCCTTTAAGCTGATTGTGACATTTTATTCTAAATGATCTTTGTTTTTGGTAATTCAGGGAACAGATACACGTCTTTGTAGTGGGATGTGTGTGGAACTGATTTATGTGACTTCTGTGACGTCTGTTTGCTCACCTCTGAAGACGTTGACAGCTGTGACTCAGCTGCAGTGAAGCATGTTCTCATGTCAGATATGGATTTTTATTAACCAGGTTTTAGTTTATTGTGGTCGGATAATGCCACTCCCTACACATTCAAATTCCTTCTCTGCAGGACATAATGAATTGTCGAGATTTATCTTATGCAACAAACACCTTTGTTTGATGGATTTTACAGGGTTATTTATCACACTGAGAACATGTAATTGATAACTATTACATCTGTTCACCAGTCTGCTACAATCTGAAAGTTTGTAGCTTAATTTTTTAGCTTCTGGATTACTGTATGAAAGATGAGAATGATGAAGCACCTCAGATGAGTCTAAAATTTAATTCATCAAATGGAAAACAAAATTTAGTTATATACAGATAAATCTACCTGGTGGCCTTAAAGCACCTATTTGTTATTCTGGTCTGCTCCAAACCCTTCAGTGTTTTACTCATTAAACACATTCTTTCAAAGGTTTGCCTTGAGTCAACACTGAACGAGGAACAGAGTGGGTGGGAATGCTGTGTTTTTATTCCCTGTAGACGGTCAGATGAATAGAGTTCAGGGCACGTCTGAATTCAGCTCATTGTAATTTCATTTACAACAGGAAAGAACAGTACATTAGTGTTTGGGTCTGTTTAATCAAGTAGGGTTTATATTTGTTTAAAATCGTTCAGTGCAGCTGCTAATAATTTTTCAGATGAAAATAGCCTGTTCTCAGAGTCTTAGCAGTCGGCATCATTCGTCCTTCCGTGGCGGGGTTCTTCTTCTTGGAAAAGAAGGATGGCTCCTTGCTTCCCTTCATCAATTATCAAGGGCTCAGTGACATAACCTTTAAGAAGAGCTACCCCTGCCCCCTTTGAATATTAAGTGTTATGGTTCTGGCTGACAATGTTTTTTTGCTTGTCTGCAGCCACCAGACTGCTTTCGAAAAGTTACAGTCCCATATTACCTTTGCTCCTATCCTTGCTATGCCTGATCTGGTTTGACCGTTCATGGTAGAGAAGGATATCAGAGCGGTTCTTTCTGAAAATCCCCTCATGATTATAAGCACTCCTTCAATGGGGCCATTCCTCCAGACTGACCTGCCATCTGGGACCCCAGTCTCATTTCTGGAGGAAAATCTGTTGGTAGATTGGTGCTAGTCTGTCATCAGGATTCCACCCATAGCCCAACAACCAGATTGAGGATGCGAACCAGGATCTCAAGGGAATGGTCCAATGCTTGACCTCCTATAAGCCCTCTTCTTGGAGTTGGTGTAGGTTGAGTATGCTAAGAACTCCCTGCCAGTGTTGGTGACTAGGCTGTCTTTATACATGTGCAACCTTTGCAAGCAGCTATCACTCTGTAGCCCAAGACTGGTCACCCAATGAAGCTTAACAGGGTTGAGCTGGGTCAGTATCTGGATAGATCCTGGGAAAACTAGTTTGCTGCTGGAAGAGGTGTTAGCGAGGCACACCCTGTGGTCTGTGTGGGTCCTAACACCTTGGTACTGTTAACGGTGCCCTAGAATCAAAAATTGAATTTACCTCGGCATAGTTGAATAACAAGAGTTCAGTACATGGAAATGACATACATTGAGTTTCAAACTTCATTGTTTCCTCCTTCTTATATAAATCTCATCTCAAATCTCAACATAACACAGACTGTTACGTAACAGTCGGGATCATTAATATGTACGCCCCCAATATTTGCATATGCCAGCTCATGTTCAAGGCATTACACAAGGGCAGCCAGTATTAACGTCTGGATCTGTGCACAGCTGAATCATCAGACTAGGTAAGCAAGCAAGAACAACAGCGAAAAATGGCAGATGGAGCGATAATAACTGACATGATCCATGATAACATGATATTTTTAGTGATATTTGTAAATTGTCTTTCTAAATGTTTTGTTAGCATGTTGCTAATGTACTGTTAAATGTGGTTAAAGTTACCATCGTTTATTACTGTATTCACGGAGACAAGAGCCGTCGCTATTTTCATTTTTAAACACTTGCAGTCTGTATAATTCATAAACACAACTTCATTCTTTATAAATCTCTCCAACAGTGTGTAATGTTAGCTTTAGCCACGGAGCACTATCAAACTCATTCAGAATCAAATGTAAACATCCAAATAAATACAATACTCACATGATCCGATGTATGCATGCAGTATGCATGATGAACATCTTGTAAAGATCCCTTTGAGGGTTATATTAGCTGTGTGAACTTTGTTTATGTACTGTATTATAGTCGAGAGCTCGGGAGGGCACGGAGTGCGAGATTTAAAGGGGCCGCAGCCTGAATCGGTGCATAGTTAATGATGCCCCAAAATAGGCAGTTAAAAAAAGTAATTAAAAAAAATCTATGGGGTATTTTGAGCTGAAACTTCACAGACACATTCAGGGACACCTTAGACTTATATTACATCTTTTGAAAAGACGTTCTACGGCACCTTTAAAAAAAAAGCATCATCCTTCGAATGAGATGTTAAACCGAGGTCCTGACTGTCTGTGGTCATTAAAAATCCCAGGATGTCTTTTGGAAAGAGAAGGGGTGTAGCCCCGGCATCCTTGCCAAACTTGTCCATTAGCCTCTGTCCATCATCATGGCCTCCTAATCATCCCCATATACTGATTGGTTTCCTCTCCACCAATCAGCTGGTGTGTGGTGGGCGTTCTGGCACAATATCGGCCCTGTTTACACCTGGTATTAAGATGCATTTTGGTAGATCAGATCACATGTAGACAACGCTAAATACAGGTGTAAACAGGGTGTAAAAAGTTTTGAGCTTGTCCACTTTTCAAGCAGAAATCAGGACAGAAGTGGTTGAATGTGGACAAAAGAGACCGATTAAAACACCACGTGCCGTTATCACACATCTGATTTTGCTTTTGTCATTTTGGGTTTTAAAGTGTAGACTGATGTGAAATAATGTAAGCATTTTAGCATATGGTTACAACATAACAAAATATGAAAAATGAAAGCGGTCTGAATGCACTATATGTCCAAGCACAGTGAGAAAGAATTATATTCAGCAAACATAGGCTGTTCTCTGTGTTATTTCATTAGTCATTTAACAATGTGAAGCCTAGAACAAACACTATTATCCTGGATAACAATATAGGCTGTTAATGTCTCCCTGCTGAGGGATGTGGCAGCGCCCACCGTCTCCATCTGATTCGTCAGCGACTATATAAATTGCAATATAAAATGCTCAGTGAGATGCCATAATCAGATCATAAGGTCATAAAGTCATAAGCAACACATGCAATGTTCAGGTTGCTAGTCTTGTGTTGAGGGCTGAAATCATCAGTTAACAATTCACTAAAATAGTCTTTCAGTCTTGTTCAGGTCAATTTATTTGTATAGCACTTTTCACAACACTGTTTATATTGTTAATGTATATCTCAATGCCAAACATTGAGCAGTTTGGAGCTGGGCGATAGGATAATTTTACATTTGATGACAATTTGCTATTAGTATATTTTGCTTTATGTATATGTATACGGACAAAGTTGGATATATGTATAATTGTTGTTAAAGTTAGTAGTCTATTTTGCAGTGATAATGCATTATAACGTACATTATGAATAACTTTAGTAATGCATTATCCATAAAGGCTTTAAGTAAAGTGTTACCATTATTGTATTATTATCTATCATCGTTTTGTTATTAATCATGCTTTTTGTGAAAGCTTACATGTGTTATGACACCAGCTCTGTTAGAAAAAGACTATTGCAACATCCTAGAAGAAACGCAGATGCAGGTGTAGAAGTAGAGAAGTGAAGAAGGAAAGAACAGTTAAAGAGAAGAGAGAAAACTGATTAGTAGTAATAGTCATTCTCTGCTGCCTGTCCTCAAACGTTACCAGTAATTCATCCTCAGTTTAACACAAAGGTGTTGGTGGATATATGATATTTGCTGATTCACACAGTGAAGATCTCGCTGCAAAAAGAAAAGCGTGTCCTAGAATGCCTTGGAGAGAGTTCAGATCCGGCTGTCAGGTGTGCTGGAGTCTTTAGAAAGCCAGGTGGGAAAACCGGATTGTTGGAGTGATATTAGATAAGCCTTCAGGGCACCCATAACGTTAGACTTGGAAAACCAGTTTGGCTCCTTCCATGCTTTACTATTATAAATATATATAAACAAATGCCCCCTTTTTTGCCAAGGAAGTTTTACATCGTAAAAGTATTACAGGGACGGATATTTTGTGAAATTTGTTTATTCCTGAAAAATACATACTGATATAAAATGTGTCACTCAACACTATTTCATTGTCATTATTTCAGAGACATGTTAAGACATCACATTGACACAATACAGTTAAGAATACAAAAACGTCACTTAAAGTTAACTAGTGAACATATAGTATCAAAATAAGACACAAATTAAGTAAAAATGTATTTTGGTAACTGAAGGCATAATTAGGCATAATTTTTCTGTGCTAGATTTAAGGATAAGTAGGTGGGATGAATTTAAACATGGTAATATGTGTTTTTAAGCAGAGCTGAGAGAACAACATTCTTATGTGCTGCTGAAAACATTAACCGCTCACACTTTATATTATAGGATTAGTTCACTTTCAAATAAAATTTTCCTGATAATTTACTCACCCCCATTTCATCCAATATTGTGATACGGAAAAAAACCTAAACTGGCGCCGCGTTCATTCCGTAAGTAGAATAGGGAAGGCGTAGGACATACAGCGTAAACTTTCTGAAGAATACGGAAAATGGAAGCACGTGCGAGGTGATCATTTGTGTTTATAAAGCATATACAAATGCGAAAATAACCAATCGTTCCGCTAGATAAGACCCTTATTCCTCGTCTGGTGTCGTTTAAAGCCCTTTGAAGCTGCACTGAAACTGACATTTGGACCTTCAACTGTTTGGAGGCCAGTGAAGTCCACTATATGGAGAAAAATCCTGGAATGATTTCATCAAAAACCTTCATTTCTTTTCCACTGAAGAAAGACATGAACATCTTGGATGACATGAGGGTGAGTAAATTATCAGGAAATTTTATTTGAAAGTGAACTAATCCTTTAAGGCCCCATTGACACTAACAATCTCCATCTACACAACATGGCCGAAAACACATGACTGATCATGCACACTGGGCATGAGCGTACAAGTGTAAACAGTTGCCTCTTGTGCATGTAGGCAGCTGCGGTATTAAAAAACTGCAGAGTTAAAGGGTTAGTTCACCCAAAAATGAAAATTCAGTCATTAATTACTCTCCCTCATGTCGTTCCACACCTGTAAGACCTTCATTAATCTTCAGAACACAAATTAAGATATTTTTGATGAAATCCGATGGCTCAGTGAGGCCTCTATTGACAGCAAGATAATTAACACTTTCAGATGCACAGAAAGATAGTTCATGTGACTACAGTGGTTCAACTTTAATGTTATGAAGCGACAAGAATACTTTTTGTGCGCCAAAAAACAAAATAACGATAGGGCGATTTCAAAACACTGCTTTAGGAAGCTTTGAAGCTTTACGAATCTTTTGTTTTGAATTCAGAGTGCCTAAGTCACGTGATTTCAGTAAATGAGGCTTTGTTACATCATAATTGTTTCTAAATTTCAATGGTTCACCACTGGGGGGCGTGACTTTGGCAGTTTGATACATGCTCTGAACCACTGATTTGAAACAAAAGATTCTTAAAACTACATGAAGCAGTGTTTTGAAATCACTAGATATTGTTGAATAAAGTTGTTTTTTTTGGCACACAGAAAGTATTCTCGTCGCTTCATAACATTAAGGTTGAACCACTGCAGTCACATGATCTGTTTTAAATATGTCTTTAGTTGCTTTCTGTGCATCTGAAAGTGTTAATTATCTTGCTGTCAATAGAGGCCTCACTGAGTCATCGGATTTCATCAAAAATATCTTAATTTGTGTTCTGAAGATTAACAAAGGTCTTACGGGTGTGGAACGACATGAGGGTGAATAATAAATGACATTATTTTCATTTTTGGGTGAACTAACCCTTTAACTGCACAATAGCTTCTAAAAATGACAACAAAGCCAGCAAAGATTGCAGTTCAGTCTCCATGTTATTGTTTACACGTTCGTCAAGGATATTCGGAGTGAATGTGAGCAGCCATGCCATCGTTTTCAAAAGTCTCCATTATCCAGGCGTAACTGTAGCAAAACTTTTGTTTTTTAAATCTAAAACGCACTAGTGTAAACGGGGCCTAAGTGTCTTTCACTACTATGTACTAACATTTAAATGGATCATCTGATATGTTGCACTCATTTTTACAATACCTGCATGAAGTTACAGCTGTAATTAATTTCTGTAATTACATCTACTGTTGACCTTCCCTTAAACCTTAACCCTTAAACTTACCAAACATGTCCTAACCTTAATACGTGTTTTGCAATACATCAACACAATAAGCACATTTTACCTAACATTTTTTTTTTTTACCTCAGTACATAGTAGTTAAAGACACCTAATATAAACTGTAACTTATTAACCAAAAGTATTTAATAAATGATCGTTCAAGTGCCTATAAATGTGTGAATGCCGGTTATTCCAGACCTGCGGGCCACAGATTCCATGCAAACATTAATGTGCATATCATGCATTTCTGCATCAGCGGCAGAGACTGTAGAAATGATGGAAGACAATCCCACCACCAGAGCAAAGGACTGATCAACACAAGAGTGCACTAATGCCCTCCACTGATTCCTGATCAAGTGCATTTAAAAATAAACCTGCATATACCTTCATGTAAAGCATTCACATTGCATAGGTGATTACAAAATTTTCAGAATATAAAATATGCAATAATAAATGTTTTTTTTTGGGGGGGGGTTGGGGGATTCAACAACATTTAATTTGCACTGGGGCAAATAATCTCAGTCCAATCAGGGACGCCAAATATAGAGTCAAAATGATGATTTCCATATTATATCATAAACATTAATCGCAAAGTAGGGCCAAAGTGTCCTTATGTGGCGGGTGATATCATGCAAAGCCTCAGTACTGGCAATCCATCCAAAACTTTGCATACATTATTCTCATGACGGGGCAGGAGTCCAGGAATCCGATACGGAAGACTCGAAGGCGTTGAACATGGCTTTAGCCAACACCTTCTCATTTCATCTGGCTTGTTTGTTCCTGAGTAGAAAAATAAACAAGAGTGACACAGCAGATCAATGAAAAGGTCTTTCCTTCATCTTTGGTTCATGAGGGCCACTGTGCTCTCCGGTTGCCCTCGCACCAGCTCAAAGAAGAACTCCAGCGCCAGCCGCACGTGAATCGGCACAAACACATAGGAGGTGTAAATGACCATGGCCACCATAGTAAAGAGGACCGTGTTGAAGATGGACTGTTCCCACGGCTCCAGCACATAGATGCCTGTGATCAGCAGGTACTGGTAGTACAACCAGCCCATATACTCTCTCATACTCTTCATATCCATGCGGAGGGCCACACAGCCTCGCTATGAGCTGCTGGGGGAAGACAACAGGGTGAGGTGCTTCCTTACACACTGACGGAGCACAATGGACACACAACAACAGATCAAATGATGCATGATAATGCTGGCCTGTGTCTTTAAAGGGCCTATCAAATAACGCCACAGGAATGTATGGCTCCGCGGCGCTGGATTTGGTGACGTGTGTATTCCATTGTTAATTTTTGGGACTGTAATGTGATACTATTGATAACAATTTCATCATGTGAAACCAAATAAACATGAATGATACACACTGGCGTTTTAATAACTACCTCTGTGATTCTCATGTCCAGTAATGACAGCTGGGCAGATGTGAGCATGAGATCTGACAGATATGGGCCGTTCTGCAGAACTGATGCAAACTGCTGTCCCACAACCAAAAATATCTATTAATATCTAAAATTATCTAAAAAACACATTTAGAAGTATTCAGATTTTAGATGTTTATTAAGATTCTACTATTATCTATTGAATCCAACAATATTTAAAACATCAGTAAGCTTAATATATAAAAAATCATAATTTATTGGGTACTTTCAATTTAGAGGTGGCTGTCCCAAACCCCTACATTTTTTTGAAAATGATACTGAAATTATTTTTGCATTTTTTTTCATTGTTGTTTTTAAAAATATATTTTTGTTTTTTGTTTTTAAAGTGAAGTTTAAAAATATATATATTTTTAAATCATGAAACTTTATGTAAAAAAAAAAGTGTCCCGCATGTTCATGTCACTACCGAAACAGTGTGTGTTTGAGTCCATTGTCTGAGACTGATGTTAAAGGGTTAGTTCACCCAAAAAATGAAAATTGTGTCATTAATGACTCACTCTCATGTCGTTCCAAACCCGTAAGACCTTCATTCATCTTCAGAACACATCAGTGGGTCAGTTAGAATTTTTTGAAGCATCAAAAATAACAAAAACTACGACTTTATTCAGCATTTTCTTCTCTTCCGGAATCCTTTCAATTGAATTGATTCCATTGAATTGATTCCATTGAATTGATTCTATTGAACTGATTCCATTGAATCCTTTCATCTGTTGGCGTTGGTAATGCACTTTTACGTCGCCGTGGTTGTTTTTGGCGATTAGGACATCCGCGACATGCACACTTACGCACCATTTAAAAAAATATAGCAATACCAAAATACAAACAATGTAGAATAGCTTGAATACAGCGTGCGTCTCCCTCAGACTGTAAACGAAGCTCGGGCGCACCGGATAACACGTCAGCAGCGTCTTACATCAGCAGCGTCACTGCGGAGTCGTGAACCACACTCCGGAGCAGAAGGGGGCGGTAATGCACCAATAAGCTGGATGCCAACCGCCGTAAAACAGGAAAGAAGAAGATGCGGAGTCGTGAATGCAGATTGACAACAGAAGAGAATACAATGCTGAATAAAGTCGCAGTTTTTGTTATTTTTGGACCAAAATGTATTTTCGATGCTTCAAAATGTCGCGGATGTCCTAATCGCCAAAAACAACCACGGCGACGTAAAAGTGCATTACCAACGCCAACAGATGAAAGGATTCAATGGAATCAATTCAATGGAATCAGTTCAATGGAATCAGTTCAATGGAATCAATTCAATGGAATCAGTTCAATGGAATCAATTCAATGGAATCAGTTCAATGGAATCAGTTCAATGGAATCAATTCAATGGAAAGGATTCCGGAAGAGAATTCAATGCTGAATAAAGTCGTAGTTTTTGTTATTTTTGGACCAAAATGTATTTTCGATGCTTCAAAAACTTCTAACTGACCCACTGATGTCACATGTACTACTTTGATGATGTTTTTATCACCTTTCTGGACATGGACAGTATACCGTACATACATTTTAATTGGAGGGACAGAAAGCTCTCGGACTAAATCTAAAATATCTTAAACTGTGTTCCGAAGATGAACGGAGGTCTTACGGGTGTGGATCAACATGAGGGTGAGTCAATAATGACATAATTTTCATTTTTGGGTGAACTAACACTTTAACACACTTCTACATTTCTGATCAGGAAATATTCCTCTCATCGCCTCTCTTTTATAGTAGATAGATCATCATTCTTAAATTAAGTTAAATGTGTTCAAAAGTCTTAAAATCTGTGTGCAACTTTAAGGAACTGCCAAACACCTTTTTCTGCAATTAAACAAACTTTTTTGGGTGCTATTCCATAAAATTTAGTTTTTACGTGTGTTCAACTGTTCAGAACTGTGCTAGTAATAAATAAAATATCTAAAATTATCTAAAAAACACATTTAGAAGTATTCAGATTTTAGATGTTTATTAAGATTCTACTATTATCTATTGAATCCAACAATATTTAAAACATCAGTAAGCTTAATATATAAAAAATCATAATTTATTGGGTACTTTCAATTTAGAGGTGGCTGTCCCAAACCCCTACATTTTTTTGAAAATGATACTGAAATTATTTTTGCATTTTTTTTCATTGTTGTTTTTAAAAATATATTTTTGTTTTTTGTTTTTAAAGTGAAGTTTAAAAATATATATATTTTTAAATCATGAAACTTTATGTAAAAAAAAAAGTGTCCCGCATGTTCATGTCACTACCGAAACAGTGTGTGTTTGAGTCCATTGTCTGAGACTGATGTTAAAGGGTTAGTTCACCCAAAAAATGAAAATTGTGTCATTAATGACTCACTCTCATGTCGTTCCAAACCCGTAAGACCTTCGTTCATCTTCAGAACACATCAGTGGGTCAGTTAGAATTTTTTGAAGCATCAAAAATAACAAAAACTACGACTTTATTCAGCATTTTCTTCTCTTCCGGAATCCTTTCAATTGAATTGATTCCATTGAATTGATTCCATTGAATTGATTCTATTGAACTGATTCCATTGAATCCTTTCATCTGTTGCCGTTGGTAATGCACTTTTACGTCGCCGTGGTTGTTTTTGGCGATTAGGACATCCGCGACATGCACACTTACGCACCATTTAAAAAAATATAGCAATACCAAAATACAAACAATGTAGAATAGCTTGAATACAGCGTGCGTCTCCCTCAGACTGGAAACGAAGCTCGGGCGCACCGGATAACACGTCAGCAGCGTCTTACATCAGCAGCGTCACTGCGGAGTCGTGAACCACACTCCGGAGCAGAAGGGGGCGGTAATGCACCAATAAGCTGGATGCCAACCGCCGTAAAACAGGAAAGAAGAAGATGCGGAGTCGTGAATGCAGATTGACAACAGAAGAGAATACAATGCTGAATAAAGTCGCAGTTTTTGTTATTTTTGGACCAAAATGTATTTTCGATGCTTCAAAATGTCGCGGATGTCCTAATCGCCAAAAACAACCACGGCGACGTAAAAGTGCATTACCAACGCCGACAGATGAAAGGATTCAATGGAATCAATTCAATGGAATCAATTCAATGGAATCAATTCAATGGAATCAGTTCAATGGAATCAGTTCAATGGAATCAATTCAATGGAAAGGATTCCGGAAGAGAATTCAATGCTGAATAAAGTCGTAGTTTTTGTTATTTTTGGACCAAAATGTATTTTCGATGCTTCAAAAACTTCTAACTGATGTCACATGTACTACTTTGATGATGTTTTTATCACCTTTCTGGACATGGACAGTATACCGTACATACATTTTAATTGGAGGGACAGAAAGCTCTCGGACTAAATCTAAAATATCTTAAACTGTGTTCCGAAGATGAACGGAGGTCTTACGGGTGTGGATCAACATGAGGGTGAGTCAATAATGACATAATTTTCATTTTTGGGTGAACTAACACTTTAACACACTTCTACATTTCTGATCAGGAAATATTCCTCTCATCGCCTCTCTTTTATAGTAGATAGATCATCATTCTTAAATTAAGTTAAATGTGTTCAAAAGTCTTAAAATCTGTGTGCAACTTTAAGGAACTGCCAAACACCTTTTTCTGCAATTAAACAAACTTTTTTGGGTGCTATTCCATAAAATTTAGTTTTTACGTGTGTTCAACTGTTCAGAACTGTGCTAGTAATAAATAAAATATCTAAAATTATCTAAAATCTAAAAATATCTAAAATATCTAAAATTGTCACTACCGAAACAGTCACAACCGAAACATGTCCTCATTGTTTCAGTAGTGACAAAAGGGAACATATAATCATTTTTTGGGTGGAAATAAACAAAATTTTACTACAGTCATGTAAATCATTAGTATATAGTATTAGTATTTGTAATGTGATGTGTCACTACCAACACATTACTGTCACTACCGAAACATGGGATGTTTTGTCAGAAATAAAGTATAAGATGTTATTATAGTGTTTGGTTCAATGTTTATTCAAACTAATAAATACTTCACTTTGAAATCAGTTTGATAAACTTTATGAGTTTTACAAAGAAAGATTGGATTCAAAATACAACAAATCTCAGAAATTACACTTGAAATATTGTTACAATTGTTATTGATTTACCTGTGAAAACTTTTTTTAAAAAGATAGCAAAAAAATATATTTACAAGGTAGATGTGAACAAAATCTTAATAAATCTTCTTATTAAATGATTTATTATTGTGTTTCGGTAGTGACAAATTTGAGGGGAGGAAAAATATTCCAGAACTTACAATATTTCCCAACTCTGAATTTGAACCAATTCTGTAGAATGGCCCTTATATTATTTAAATCAGTCTTTTGTGTTACCATATTAAATCATCAGAAGTTTATTGTTCCCTGGCAGTATTCACATCAGGGGTCACCTGACCTCTGTAAGGGAAACTGTGCGTGAAGAGAGTGCTATAGGATGAAACGAACCATGCTTCAGTGTGCTGAGTGATAATGTGAAGCTCAAGGGCAAGTAAAGGTAAACTCCAGCATGTGAAGCAGTAATGCCCCGAGGGAACAATCTGGAGCACGTCCCGCACACAGGTTCAACACGACTGATCGCTCACTAACTCGTGTCAGCAGCATGGAAAACATTCACACTCCTGCTCATAACATGGAAACTAATACAACAACTGGGTTGCCTTAAAATGTTATCATTATGGTCAATTATTAATCGCATAAAAAGACTATATAGTCTCACTGTATAAAGTGAAAGATTACAAATAACACCATGATTTTATTTTTTTACTCAGATCTATTCAGTCATATTCAGTCTTAAATAAAAGATGTTATTAGGATACCTGGTAAATCAATTTACAGGACTAGTATGCATGCATATTGAATATAATAAGTTTCATCTACAGTGTGAAGCCAAGATGACACAAAGAAACCATAAACAAAACTGACATTCCTTAACAACAGTCATCTGATGAGAACAATAACAGTAATGTCAACTTTAAAGCCATATCCAGGCAACAGCAGAAACATTAAACATCATTTCATCTGGACCCTTTTGATGCACTGCTTTTTACCAAAAAATGTGAACGCGCACACGTGTAATAACAGTTCAAACGTGCACGAGAGGAAAATACTCGCAACATTATCGTGTTAAGACTTATCTACGCCGTTATTAAACTTCTCTTTCAGACATAATCACTCTGTGTCATAGTTGTTGTTGCTGTGACTTGTAGCAATAGTTGTAATAATAGTTAATAACGCGTAATAACAGCATTAGAGTTTGTTTTCAAAAGCTGGATCATAAATGTGTTGTCAGGTGTGATGAGAGTCATGTAAAGTCACTCACCTCGGCGTAACGCTGCAGTGAGGAGTGTGTGTGTGTGTGTGTGTGTGTGTGATGATGATGTGACGGTCTCTGCAAAGCTGCTCTGCCAGTTAAACACACGCACCACTCCCACTTATCGTATTTACTCTCACCTGTGTGTGTGTGAGAGAGAGAGGGAGTGTAAAGGACTAGAATGGCAAACGCATTGTAATGCTGCTTGTCTTTTCCTCTCTCTCTCTCTCTCTCTCTCTCTCTGCGGTAATGATGCTGCAGCCGCAGTACGGTACTCTGTGACGTCACCTGCCGCATGGATGCTTTACAGCAGTAGGGCATCATATTCTAGTCACTAAGTCCCTAATGCTTATTAGTTTAATAAAACACTATTGAATTTTATGGAGAATTTCTGTACAGTGGGATTAAGGATGAGGATGTTTACACATTAACATGACTTTTCCTGGTCCAGCAATGTTTGAATGGAGTATGTTAATTGGTTATGGTTAATTAAAAACAGCAACAATAATTTATTGTAAATAAAGCTTTCTGCCATTAAACAGTGTTGTGTTTAAGTAGAGTTTGAACATCTCAAGTAATACCCCTTCAGACTGCTGCTTGTGAATTATAAACACTTCCCTCTAGTGGTGAAATTGAAGGCATCAGGGCTCTGAATTGCCAATTCCACATTTTCTGTGATATTCACAAATGACATCAAGAGTTTGCTACTACATGGATCTTTCTCAGGAAGTGTAATCTGTGTACCGTGTTCCTCATGACTATCAGACTAACAGAATATAAAGTAATGGTTTGATCTTTCTGACAGCACTGTTAAGGGATGGACATTTCTGACCACATGATTTAAACAGAATGGTTTATTTTACAGTTGACTTATAATGACAGAAATCAGAAATCAAAGTAGATATTTGACCTATAGCCTACTTGTGCTCCATCTTTTGATCAAGATATTTAAAGCTGCTGTAGGTAACATATTTGTTAAACCCAGGGGCGTAGGAGCGATTTTGAACCTGGGGGGGACAGTAAATGCCGGGGGGGGGATCCGGGAAATTCCCCGTTATAATCATTCATATATATATATATATATATATATATATATATATATATATATATGATTATATATAACATTATAATCATATATATATATATATATATATATATATATATATATATATAAGCACTTAAATGCTAATTTCTAATGACTTTTGGGAACGGATTGCAGTGTTTCCCACAGGATTTTGTGAGACTGTGGTGGGTAGACATCGGTTCCTCTAGGGGGGTCCGGGGGCATGCCCCCGAAGGAAAATTTTGTACATTTTAAATTTAAATGCATAAATCTGGTGTATTCTGAGAGCAAAATTATGTGACTAGATCAATAAAGAAATTTGTTCTCTTGTAAACAATTTTGTGCTCTAAAAGTAGGCTAATTTATTTATTGGTGATGGTTGGGCACATTAGTCATGTACACAACATATAGTAGGCTAAATGATAGTTCATAAGTGGTCAAACATGTAGAGTACACATTTAAACCATTAAAAATATGTAGCAAAAGAGGTTACCTTTGTTGAATTAATTTATTTGTGGGAGCCTGTATCTTTGATTTGTTAACCAATCCAGAATGCACTAAACACAACATCTCATTATAGAGAAAAATAACAAATGAATACAAATATATTCATAAGCTGACCAATAAATAAATAAGTAAACTAGGCGAGTATATAATTCAGCAGCAAAAAATATTCTAGCCTAAAAACTTTGCACAGTAATTTTATAAATCCAAATGTTAATAAAAAGTTTAAAATTACTATTTGTATTATGAAATTAGATTTATATGTAAATAATTATATGTATTTAATGTAACATTAAAAGACGCTTATTTTAAATGTATTGTGCAGCTTTTTAATGGGGCAACAAGATAGATACGACAGAACAAAATAGGCTATTAATAATCTTTCAGTGTGCAAAACCATGATAATATGAAACGCTTCAAAACAACAGCAAAAAACCGCTAATGCACATCCCGGGTGCAGAATGATGCGCTTGAAGCAATATTGAGTCAGAGCGCGCAGTTGTGCTGCGCATTGAAAACTTCACGGTACAAAGAGAATCCCTGTGTACATCTGACTGTATCTAACAGTTTATTAATCATATGTTTCTTTCATTTTTAAATTCCAGTTATTGTGCGTGTGACACGAATTCATAGTCCTTGTGTTGTGCGATCTAACAGACATCCTGTAGCCAGTATGATGATTGACATCGTTCAGAAACAGCAATAAACTCCAGCAAGATAAAGTCATTTTATGCAAATCCACAGCCCTTTATCTACATATCAAGTATTATAATGGGAATATATCATATTGGAGAGTTTTACCGTTTTACCTGACTGTCGTTACCGAACGCGACGCGCTGTGTGAGTGCTGCATGATTGACAGCTGTAGCGGAGGGAAGACGAGTTTCTGACCGTGAACTTATCGATGTATATTTCTTCTGTCCCTCACATGAAGCCATGGAATGGCTTCAGATGACTTTGAATATAGTGCACGAAAACTTAATTGGTGCTAGTCTACTTATTTTGCTCTCTGTCTCCCACTTTTGCTATATAAAAGAGCGCAATTTACGGTGCGTGCGTGTGTGTGTAACCATAGCGACAAAAAACGACCAACTTTCGGAACCTGCACTTAAGCCTATAATTTCGTTTTTTAAAAATTTAATTATGCATTTAAAAGTTGCAGAATGGATTAATTTGGAGACTCTGAAATCGGCAGAGATAGGCAGGCAATGCAAAACAAAATCTGACATTGGGAAATAGTGAGGGGGACAAAACTTAGATTTTGAAATGTGGGGGGGACGTGATCTCACCCCTCCCATGCACAGCGCCAGCGCATACAGGCTTCAAGATTACCGGTGTGCCGCAGCTTTGCTTATGGCGGAAAAACAATCCAAACTGCCAATTCCTCGAGTGGCACCTGCTCATAAAATAAAGACGGGTAAACGGAAAAAGACAGATGACGATGATAAAAATGCCAAAAAGAAAGAATTAGATAGAGCCCGAAATAAAACGAGGGTAAATATCGGAGCGGCTTTTCCGAGGTGGAGGGAGCTACGTGTCCTGAACGGATTAAAAACCGATGCAGAGTCAGCCACATTTCTGCTTGACAAGTAAGTATCCCTGCTTGATTTGTTTAATTTTTTAAGAACTACACAACTAAGATAATTTCAAAACAGGACTGACAAATTATGTATGGCATGGTTTCTTGTAGATTTCAGGGTGGTCCTTTGCATATAACATCGTTTTATTTCGCCATAAGCAAAGCTGCGGCACACCGGTAATCTTGAATTTGACGCCTGTACACTGTGCATGAGAGGAGTGTGATCAGTGCCCAAGGAAGTCGACCGGAAGTTGAAGTCGGCCGCGTGCCGCCATCTTGTAGCAGAACTTCACTTGCGTTAGCATCCCATTGACTCCCATTCATTTTGGCGTCACTTTGACAGCAAATAACTTTACATCTGAGGCGTTTAAAGACTCAATTTGTCCATTATTTATTTCTAAAGATACACGACAATGTATAAAGGGCTCCATTACCTTCTATGTTACATTATGGCCCCGTAGAAACAGTTTTTGTAAAAATAGGCTAACGATTGCGTCATAACCACTCGACTCTCTGTCGCACAGTAGAGAAATTACCGTAGAGACAGGAGGAAAAGCTCGCAGGCAATAGTATGCATTAACTTAATATGGCGTACTGGCGTTACATTTTAAAATACTATACAAAATAATTAATCAGAATACTTACTCCTGCTCACTCACGCCAAAGAACTCCCCGCTCAAGCTCGCCGTCTCTGCAAGATTAACGATGGCAGTTTGCACGCACAGCTACTAGAAGATTTACATCTGTCAGACAGGTTGCTGACGTCATCAAGCTTAGTTTGAGTCTGCGCGTCAGAAACGGAAGTGCTAAAAATCGCTAAAAATGGGCTTCACTTGTCTCAATTGAGTTCCAATGGGGTCGCTGTGTCCATTTCTTTTACTGTCTATGAGTGTGATCAGCGCGCACGCGAGCTTGATTGATTGACACTGCTAAGACACTCCTCCTGGCTCTGATTGGTTGTTTCTTACCGGGAGCGGTGTATTTCTGCAAATGGCAATAGGACCACTGGGAGGAGCTAGAGGAGCTTGATTTTTTCACAGATTATCTGTCTCATATTCTACTGTCAGGACATAATGTCAGGTTTAACAAATATGTAAAAAATATTTTTTTACAAAAGTTACCTACGGCAGCTTTAAGGTATAAAGGTACTAATCTATCTATCTATCTATCTATCTATCTATCTATCTATCTATCTATAATAAAATAAAAATAATAATTGTAATTACAGTACAGTGACAATGAATGAAGAACTCACTATTTGTATATAGCCTATTATAGTAGGTACTTATTTAGGAATTCATTTTTATATTTGAAATATACCTTTAAGTTTATTTTAACTCTTTACCTTTAACTGTACTTTAACTCTTTCCCCGGCAGCATTTTTTTTAAAGTTGCCAGTCAGTGCCAGATATTTTTTTATCATTTTGACAAAACGTTCATAGCCCTCAGAATATTTTGTTGTATGAGTGTCTGAACATGCAATATATCAAAAGACAGAACAGAGCCTCTGATTTTAAACAAACATTTTATTCCAGCTTCATGCATTCTTTGGTAACATTTTATAATACATATACAGAAATAAAGTGCTTGCATATCATTTTAAAACTATTAGTTTATAATGAATTCATAGTTTATATGTTGCAGTCTCAGCATTGTCAGTAGTACTTAAAGGATTAGTTCACTTTTAAATAAACTTTTGCTGATAATTTACTCACACCCATGTCATCCAAGATGTCCATGTCTTTCTTCAGTCGAAAAGAAATTAAGGTTTTTGATGTAAACAATTTGGGATTTTTCTCCATATCATTCATTTCAATGGGCACCAAACAGTTGAAGGTCCAAATGGCAGCTTCAGTGCAGCTTCAAAGGGCTTTAAACGACACCAGACGATACCAGACGATGAATAAGGGTCTTATCTAGCGAAACGATCGGTCATTTAAAAAAAAAATTAAAAAGTTTAAGTTTTATAAGCACAAATGCTGGCTTTGCTCTTTTCTCCGATGCGCGTTCGTGACGTCACGTAATACGCAATTACGTTGAAAAAGTCACGGTTGACGTAGGCGTAGCAACCACAGTTTCATTCGCTCAGGATTGTGTATAGGAAATCTCTGAAAAGTCACAAATTTCTGTCCTGACAAAAATTTTCTTTTAGGCTTTCTAATATTAAAACACCCAGGATACGCACACCTTTCAAGCGTAAGTTTAAAATATTCTAACTGACCGACAGAGTGAGTTTTTTTAAGGCGACCCTTATTTTAGAAAGTTTACCCTTATTGTTTCCATGGCGACGCGTGCGCGTCACGAGCGCTGAACGTAGCCACAATAACACTGTATGAGAGATGGATCACTATTATTTTGTTTTTCCTTTTTTATTTAAAATATTCGCAAACTTGCTTACATGTCTTCAACTATATGATATTCCGATTCTCAAATATGTGTGATTGAGTGTGTTTTGTCGTTTAAAAACCTTTATAAATGATCTTTATCTTGATCTATAACGCGAGATGGGCGCCGCCATCTTAGTTTGCACTGCAGTTCACAGAGTTCTGTCAGTCTGATTTACAGCAGGTGAATACATCAGTTTCTCCTGAAATATATGCAAGTAAGTGGCTGGTGAACTGGAAGAATAAGAGAGTAAACTTTATAGTTACTTAGACCCATTATGTGTGTCTGATATGAATAAATGTCGGCAAATTATATTTGAATTCACTGTTTATTGATGCTTCCACTGACGTCTGATATCAGTGTGTATTTTATAAACTCCAAATGTATTGTTTAATGGTGCTTATGCGTATTTAAATGTCTGAAACCTTAAAAGAAACATTATGTGGCTGAAAACACTGCATAGCTGTGATGACAAGAGAGCGCGCGTCCGTCTCGCAGCCAGAGCGCGAAAGCACAGTTTGAATCTAGCAGTTATGTGACGTCGCTGAACATTCTAAATCCCATATGTGGAACCGTACGCCCATGGGCACAGAAATAAACATCCCATATGTGGGAACCGGGTGTGTCTCATACGTTCTGAAAAGTGAAGCCACGGGCTCTTTGATCGCCCCCTGGAGGCTGGATGCAGTACAGGTCATAAACCCCGCCCTCTCAATGCAGTCGAATGAGACTTCAGTGAAAACTTAAAAATAAATTCTGCTTCAAATAAAACTTTCTGAAAGATGGTTTTGGTCATTTAAGGTAGTTGTTATCACGCTGATATATATTCAATTGTTCGTTTTTGTGATGATTTAGATTTTAGCTAGCAATTTGATGCTATAAAAACGGGGCGTGTCGTCATGATTCGAAGTTGATTGACAGCTTGTCTGAGGACTGTCGGAGCTTCGAGGGGAGATTGAAGATGTATAACTAACTATTAATTTTCGATTTCTTTGTTATTTAACACCAACAAAATGAGTTGTTCAGCAGTAAACTGTACTAACCGACCTACAGGATCTGACGGATCACTGAACTTTTTTTCTGTAACATTAAATGTGGGCGTTATAAGCTAATTAATAAATGTTATTAGTTAAGATAACACACCTAATGTTAACCATGTGGGGAAAAAGCAGGTGATCGTTATCTGGCAGTTACTTATTATTTTTATGGGTATAAAATAATAATTATCAGGACAAAACTAATGATAGCTTACTCTAATTACAGCAATCGATCTCCTGTAACGTTAGTTGAACTTGATTTAAAATGGCAGGACCGTTTCTATTATTGCTCTAGAAACAGAATAGCCTATTATTTTATAGGTAGAATTTTAAATTACGTATAATTTATATAGTCTATTTAAAATACATGAATGATGACGCAGTCGTCTGGGCGGAAGTTTGATATCGCGACTCCGCCTCCGGCTCCACTGACGATTCCTTCTGCGCATGCCCAGGCTCCAAACTTTTTTTTTTGACGTATTGCGTAACGTGTCAGCGCCCATTCATCAGCCCATTTTGGCTTCAGTTCAATACAATGGAAGGAAGCGGCGTCGCGTCGTCCATCTTTTTTTACAGTCTATGGTGGGAACGTACCGCTCAAAGGGTTAAACAATAAACTGACACAAAGACATTTGAATATGTGTATACGATCCTCCTTCCGCACATTTGTAATGTAAACACTGACTCGATACTTCCGCCTACGTCAACCGTGACCTTTTCAACGTAATTGCGTATTACGTGACGTCACGAATGCGCATCGGAGAAAAGAGCAGGGCCAGCATTTGTGCTTATAAAACTTTAACTTTTTTTTTTTTTTTTTTTTTAAATGACCAATCGTTTCGCTAGATAAGACCCTTATTCATCGTCTGGTGTCGTTTAAAGCCCTTTGAAGCTGCACTGAAACTGTAATTTGGACCTTCAACCGTTTGGTGCCCATTGAATGATATGGAGAAAAATCCTAGAATGTTGACATCAAAAACCTTCATTTCTTTTCGACTGAAGAAAGAAAGACATGGACATCTTGGATGACATGGGGGTGAGTAAATTATCAGCAAAAGTTTATTTAAAAGTGGAGTAATCCTTTAAAGTGCAAAAATAATATATAAATATAAAACTATAAGTGTGGTTTTAAGTTCACTTAAAGAAAAAGTGCACTTGCAGTATAAAACTACAAATCTAGTAGTTTACTGAGAGTATACTTCAAAGTGTACTTTCATAAACTAAAAAAAGTAAACTATCAGTCTATCTATATGTTCACTTGTAGTTAGAGATATTTTTATTTCTGATTGATTTAACTGCTTTTGTTTACCCTATTCAAATTCAAATCAAATTCAAATCAGTTCCAAACTTACTGAGACACGATTAAAGTGGACCTATAATGCCCCTTTTCACAAGATCTCTGGTGTCTCCAGAATGTGTGTGTGAAGTTTCAGGTCAAAATACCCCACAGATCATTTATTATAACTTGTCAAATTTGAGCAAAAACACGCCGTTTTTGTGTGTGTCCCTTTAAATGCAAATGAGCTGCTGCTCCAGAAGAGGGCGGAGCTTTAACAGTTCAACAACAACAAAGCTGGAGAATCTCACGCAGCCAAAATGAGGATTGTCAGTAACGGTGTTCAGCCTTACATTGTTCAAACCGGAGTCGACACTGATGGAGAGACTCAGGAAGAAGTTACAACTTTTAGACGTTTCTGAATGGTTAGTGGATAAATTGATGTAGTTGCTGTGGAGTTGATTCAACTCATCCACTAGCATGTGTCGTCATGTTCATCTTTTGATCTTGCCATGATCAACTTCAGGCTATCCAAGCTAACAAGACCCTAAATAGTGTTCAGTGCTCATCTGTGCAGCAGTGACAGAACAGTTAGCATGCTTTGCTCCAACTTTTGCCATGGCGTTACACATTTATAATTGTGGGTATTCACTGCAGAAACGGCCTTTGAAAAGCACATAATGTCGAGGAAGAGCAGTGTGCCTGAGGTGTGAAAATATGATTTCCCCACAGTTCAGACGGAACCTTTTCAAATGAAAGGATACAAAACTGTTATTATCCCCCATAGTACTAGATTAAATGTCTGAGCCTACATGAGAATGAATGAAAAAAGCGAGAAAGAGGGAGGAAATGGGAGGGAATGGGAAGGACGAGCAGGTGAATAGACTGCACAGTGTTCTGTGGGCCTGGGTCAGGTTTCTGGGTCAGTTCTGGTAACACCACTGCCCGGCACTTTGTTCAGGTTCAGTCTGGGTGACTGTGAAGCACTGGGCCAGAACCGTAGTACACACCCCCTGCTCTCGCCTAAAATCCGTGCGTATCCGTGAGCGAGAGACACACAGACACAGATCTGCTATCTCCACGCTCCTCAGTGTTTTGAGCTCAATCGGAAGGAAACAGCTGAAGCCGCGGGACACGAGTCAAGCCTGCTGTCTGGTAAACACACTTACTGATGCCTTTCTCTGACTTGATCTCAGCTCTGTCTGAGGGTGCAGTGGTGATGTTCAGTTTCCTACAGTTATCTTTCTTACATTTTAAATTAAAATGCATTTTCTGGTAGTTCTGCTGTTTTATACATCTAGCAAATTTAGATCTAGGTGCATTTAATGTGAAGACTGCAAATGTCAATTTCCAAGAGCTTTAGCCAAAATGTCATTTTTTATGTGTTTGGGTATTTTGTGTACATGTATTTTTATCATGTGTTTAACCAGGGCATTCTAAAGTCAATCTTTATATTGAGTGATATTTGGGTAAATAATTATTGTAGTTGCTTTTATGACTTCATATTTATTGAAATTGTACATGCAATATATATATATTTTTTCTTTTATCACAGGACTTTTTAAAATGTTCTATAGAGAAACAAACAAAAAAACATATTTTGATATTTCGACATTTAGTTCAATTGTTTGTTGTCTTTCTTTTTGTCCATTGTTGTTTATTTTTTCCTTGCTTTTTACATAACCCTGTGAATCGAAAAGTCTTCCAGTCTGTCTTGGGAATTTGAAGAGAAAAAAGTGAGTGGGTGAATAGTCCAAAAGCCTCTCTATTGCTGACAAGGTCATAGTGATCTCCATTAAAGGCTTACCAGCAGAGCACAGCCTTAACCGTTACCAAAGACACCTCCAGCTCAGGTGACACTTCAGCCTCCGTGCTCTTCAGATCCCCTTAAACTGGAGCAAACGTGCTTTACAGATATACCATGCATTCATGACACGATGCCTTGATAAAATGAATGTCCGTCTCTTGATATGCAATTTTAAACCTCTCGATGTAAGGATCATTTGAACTCAAAACCATCTATTTCTGTCCGCTCTGTTGCTCCTGATTGTGGAGTAGTGCACCAGGGGCTCTGGGGTTGTATTGCGATACGGGCTCCGTGTCCTATGGTTTACCCTGTCTCGCTCCCATAAGGCTTTTCAGGAATGGGGGGGTTGGCGGCCCAGGGCCTGTGTTCAGCAGAGCCTCTCTTTGCATGGGTTGGGGTAAAGCGAGCACTATGGTTGGGTTTGTGTTGAATGGTGGAGTGACACCAGCAGGTCAAGGTGGAGTATTACCCTCCTGAAGCCGGCCTTCCTCTCACGTTTCAGATGGGTATCGGCCCCTTGCCTTGCTGTGCTGTGCATACCTTAGTCTATAGCCTATGCTCCAGTCTGAAACATAAGAGTGACTGAATTCTCCTTATGCCTTTTTCCAGCTTCATCGATTCCAGAGGTTCTTGGATATGATGATAGAGGTGTAGGCTCCAAAAAGCTATCTTTCTTTACAACAAATGACAATAGCATTGATATTTTTATAAAATGCAAATACATCCAGACATATTTAAATGTCCATATACTTTGTTGGGACCACTGTATTTAAAGGGGCTATATGTAGAGTTCAGAAACCCTTGTTATTAGTGACACCGGTGGCCGTTTAGTGAACTGAAGCAGCAACTTATTGCTCATGCTCTAATTTATAAAGCATGCATACGCACAGATTAGATCTTAGATTGTGCGTATGCTTGAATCCAGGCCAATGCTCATATGCTCACAACAGGGAAAATGTGACGTGAATTTTCCTTGTCGGACTACTGCAGGTTTTTGGAAATCTAAACTATTCTTGCAGTTTGCCATTCTAAAATAAAGGATTTGGACATTGACTGGTGATCTTTTATATGTAAATGATATTAATTAGGCGTCTCTTCAAGGCGGAAATTCAGCCACACAAAAGTTCAAGATCATTTGCAATTTATAGATTTCACATCTGAAAGAGAGGTGTACGTGTGTTTGCTGTGCATACGTTTATTGAATCATGCGTATGCACATTTGAGAAATGATTGCAAGATTAAATTTAGGACGGTTTCTGTGCAACATTTTATAAATGAGGCCCAAGAGACTGAACTGATTCAAGGCCCCGATTTACTCACAGCGAAGCTCTTTTTTGTTATTTGCTTAAAAATGAGAATAAGTTGGAAATACTGTTGCAGCGATATACTGTTAACGAACATCCAGACACTGTCTATGCTGCTGAGAGCAATGTTTAGATGAATATGAAAATATGTGCTGCATGTAACAAAATAAACACACAACAAAAATGAGAAAACAGCCGTTCAGAAATCATCTGATCATAGTGATGTGGATATGTTTGCACCAACTCTGCAATTCACCGCCATCATGTCGACAGATGAGGTCATTAAAATTACACTGTTATGATAGTTTGATTATAAAGTATATTTGAGACTATAGACTAAATAGATCTAGCTATGTGAAGCCCGAAGTATAGTTCACTTTTTACATGAATTTCGTCATCAGAAGAGTACACATACTGTATGCACACCACCAGATTTTTGTAACCGTGTGTACTTGTACGAGCAGCATTTTATTTTTTTTTGTAGTAATTAGTTTATCCACAAGGTGGCAGCCATGCCCTGGGGGTGTCAATTCACAAGGTAGTCAAAGAAAAACTGCATAAACAGAACAGACCTGAACACATGAACAGAACACATGCGAGCTACAGATGCCTACATAGACGAGAGATTGTGTGAAGAGGTTAGAAAGTTCCCTCATTTGTACAACTCTAGCATGAAAGAATACAAAGGTGTTTACATGGGTTGTAACTCATGGTAAGAGACTGCTCAAAACTGCTCATGTGTCAAATGCCTGTGTATGCATAGTATACTTTCCAAGGCTGTGCGTTCGAATGTGCACGTACTCTAGCGTATGCATAAAAAATGAAGTATAGCCAGGGCTTGAGCCTACAGTTTGAATTAATACCTTTTCTTTGCATGAAACATTGGCATTACAGTACAGAATGGATCTTACAGTATTATCCTGAACATTGTATAAGCATTCGTTTAATGTCACTTGCGTAAACGAGCACCGATTTGCCTCAGTTTTCAGGCATTTGTCAGCGATTTCGCAAAATTTGTCTTTGACGGTTGTGCTGCATCTTGCATGTAAGACACCGTGCTAAATTTTAAAAAGCCGTCTCTGTGAACGACCCCCTAACACATCACACACACATTCACAGAACTAAGCTGGTCATGGTCGCTGGGTGCCAGTAGCCTTCATTTTACCTCAAAAAGCAGCTTCAATGGATAAGCCATTTCCCATCAGAAAACAGTTGATGCTGAAGTGAGCTCCTGAGATTATCGGTGCTCTTTTGGACAAAAGCTTTTTTGGATTGACACCAAACAGATTGGAATGAGACTCTGATTTCCTGACTGAGTCTGTTATATTCAGCTGGCAGGTTCTGGACTCAACGAATGCTGCAGAAATCTACAATCAAACATCACCTGTAATAGTCACAAACTGTTCCGTTACAAAGACTGAGAATGAAAACATGGCAAGTTTTGATCCAAGTAGCGGGTTTGATAAATCAGTCTCTGAGGTGTTGTTATATTTCTATGAAAGCTATGTGCTTGGCACCTGTCCATCCATTAGTGCCAGAGAGTTGCAGGAGAAATTCTCCCTAGATCATGTGTCACATTGCCCCCGAGTCCAGCCGTCCAGCTGAAAGACTAGTATTTTTTTTTTTTTTGTCCCTGTTTGCTGTTGGTTAGAAGGCTTGATTCATGAGGGTCCAGTATTCTATGTCACAAAAGCACCACACACTAGACATAAAGAAACGTTGCCACTGTAGTGAGGTAGACAGTCGTATAGAACCTGCTACAGAAGCCTGACACCATCTTTACCATCTTCTCATGGCCTCCTGCTCAACACTTCAAATGAACTTAATCATACTGATCATGTGTGGGAGAATAAAATGCATATATGCATACAAGTACACGCTGCATGTGTTTTGCACAGAAGCTCTCCAGGAGCAGTGTTGTCTATCTCTGGTCTAGACTTAAACTGAGAGAGTGTGTCTCGAACAATGCTAGAAAGGCAATTCCAGAGCCAGAGAGTAAAAGGATCTACCCCCTTTTGTGGATTTTGATATTCTAGATACTGACAGCAGTCCAGAACTGTGACCGCAACAAAGAAGATGAATTATATGGCAAATTTCTATTTCAGGGAACACAGATGAGTAAATGGCATTTGTGTAATGTTTTTTAAAATAAACTATGCTCTGTTTAGCCCAGATTACACACAAGTTAACATCACCAATTGGGTATTTTAATATCTGAGATACATAAAGACAAGATATAGAAAGAAGGCATATAGAAGGCATGGTTCATGCAAAAATGAAAATTCTGTCAATACACAAAATGGTATTGTTCTAAAGCTGTATGATGTTTTTTTTTCTGAACACAAAAGGAGCACACGTACTTTGCAGATACGTAACCTAGTTTTCAAGGTTAGGTTTTGGATTTTTGTTTCAGTATCAGCTAACTAAAATACTGATGTTCCATAAATTGAAATTAAGCGCCTTATTTTAACAATCTAAGAGCATGGTCTGAAGCTCATGGTGCAGGTGCAGTTAGTTAGGCGTCCTGTGTGTGTAATAAGCAGAGTGTATGGCCGTTGTTAAATAACAAAAAAATACTGCGCCATTGACTTTAGAGCAGGTTTCACTTGGTCAATGGTGCAGTCGTTTTCAGTTCCTCAAAATAGCAACACGCCAACAATGCACCTGAACACACCTCGTTTTCAGACCAGCACGCCCATGGGCGAACAGATGGGCGCGAGTGCATTTGCTATTTAAACAATGTGGCACTGGACGTGAAAATGATAACTGCGTCAGGATGAAACTAACAAAAAACACTTGTGTCATGCCTGGCGTCTCATTGCCCTGGGTGTATGATAGGGCCCTTAGTGTACAGTTTCTTTTTTAGGCCTAATTTTGTTTTCAGATGACTAAAGCTCACTCAAAAATAAAAATTCTGTCATTAACTCAGGCTCAAGTCGATTCAAACCTGTATGACTTTCTTTCTTCTGTGGAATGCAAAAGAAAATTGAAGAGTGTTTCAGCTTTTGTTTATGCAGTGAAAGTCATTGGGGCCCAGAGGTTTCAAGCTTCAAAATGGGCATAAAGGTAGTGTAAAAGGGATATAAACAACTCCAGTGGTGAACAGACTGAAATTTAAGAAGATATTCTCTCTCACATCATATCAAAACATCGACCAACTCATGTATACAGTCAAATTCTTATATGGTGACACAAACCTTAATTGTTCTTGCACATCACTTGACTTAAAGGGTTAGTTCACCCAAAAATGAAAATAAATGTCATTAATTACTCACCCTCATGTCGTTCCACACCCGTAAGACCTTCGTTCATCTTCAGAACACAAATTAAGATATTTTATTGAAATCTGAGAGGATTCTATCCCTCCATTGACAGAACGGTAGGAAAGACATGGAAAGTAAACCATGTGACCCCAGTGGTTTAACCTCAGTTTTATGAAGCGATGCAAAGCTCGTGTGCGTTGTGTTGACACGCGAGTCTGAACACAACATACATGGATTGTAATGCTTGCCAAAACGCGCGTTGCAGAACAATATTTTCGTAAGTAAAGTGCTAAATTATGTTTTTTTTCGGGCAAACAAAGCAGTCGCATCGCTTCATAAAATTGAAGTTAAACCATTGGAGTCGCATGGAGTACTTTAATTATGTCTTTCCTACCGTTCTTTTCTACCGTTCTGAATGTGGTAGTTGTGTTGGATCTCTATGGAGGGACAGAAACCTCTTGGACTTCATCAAAAAGATCTTCATTTGTGTTCTGAAGATGAACGAAGATCTTACGGGTTTGTAACAACATGAGAGTGAGTAATTAATGACAGAAATTTAATTTTTGGGTGAACTAACCCTTTAACCTCATGACAAGCAGCAGTTATGTTTAATGTTAGTGATGTGTTGCCATTATCACAGTAGTTCTCAAACTGGGGGGTGTGGAGTTATAAACTAGGGCAAGGCTAAGGAAAAGTATACAGTCAGCAGATTGTCATGCAAAAGAAACCTCTTCAGGATCATACAAGTCCCCACTGCGAAATTATCCTTCCTATTATGCAGCTACTTGGAACATAAGTAAATCAAAGAACACTAAATATTAATTTAGACTTGAGCTGTCAGTTGTAGTGGTTGTTGTCATGGAATTACAGACTGCTAGATGGCGCAATTTGAAGAATCTGAATTGAGTATTGCAGGTCCAGTGTAAAAATATGAATGAATGATGCATGGTTCTGCACTAAACATGGACAAGTTTGTGAAAGGACTGCCAATGTTAGTGAATCGAGAGTACGTTCTGCTTTCAGCATTGGCCTATATCCCAGCAAGTCTTTTCCTCCTTCGGGATTTCCAGTTCGCTTCGACAAGATCTTCTACAATGGAGAAAACCATTATGGCATTAGGTAAATGTAAAGCAGACAATAAAACTACTTAAAACTACATCAGAGACAAAAGCAAATATGCGATGCTGTCTACACTGGATGTGGCGTGACACAAGACAATAAACTGATGCCCTATTCTCACTTACGCAACTTCTGACACAAATGACAATTGGATTTGCAGCTTTTGCTTTGTTGCGTCCAGTAGACAGCCTCAATCTGTTGCGGCACAGCCATTGCATCCGGTGTAGACACAGTGATTTAAAGACAAGAAAATTCAGTTTCAGTTGTAGTACTGTATTGATTACAATGTTTCAAATAAATCCTATAGGATTTTGCAAGCAAGGTCATGTCTGAGAGTGTCTTTATGTAGGGTGTGGGTGCATGTAGGTGGGGGAAAAATATTTTTCTCTATAAAAGGGTTACAAAAGAAAATGTAATACAAATGCATCAGTCATTGCCTTGGTAACATAACGATTTACTGATGACATGAGATGTAAACAGCGACTGTGTTATGGAGGATGATCAGATATTTCTGAATGGTTAGTGGATAAATTTATGTAGTTGCTGTGGAGTTGATTCAACTCATCCACTAGCATGTGCCGTCATGTTCATCTTTTGTGTTGAATTGACCCTCGTTTGTGAAGCGGTCCGGCTTAAAATGACGACATGACAACAACACTCTACTACAACAACTCTTCCTCTTCTCTAAAGCCCCGCCCCCTTTGTTGTGTGTTCTCAGGGGCGGGGTTTATGTAAATTTTAGGGTTTGTGATGTCACTAACCCAGGAAGAAGCTTGTTGTAGTCCCTACCAGCCATTTGTTGTAGCCCTTAAAAAGCGATTTCTGTAAAGAAATGCAGATGTTGTTTATGCTCAAAGAGCAACATTACACACTAACTAAAGTTAAATCAACCACCCCTTTAACGTTTTAACCAATTACAAGGTGTTTGGTCCAATTAGACCCAACATATGATTCTGTGATTATTCACATTTCTCTTCTTTCTCTACAGACAGAAAATGGGGATGTTCTGTGTACACACTGTCTTCATAATTGTAATAGCACTGACCTTTATAACCTTGTGTGACACAATCAAGCCCACTCAGAGGCCAAAGTACCAGTACACCAAGAAACCCCCTAGAGAGGTGGTCCAAACTACTGCATATGCAGGCAAGCCTACAGTCACAGCACGGATTGTGGACTACACCAAAACAAGAGAGCGCTTCCCTGCATACATCACAGAGAGCACTACACTTCCTGCTGACAACTATATAGACTACCCTACAGATACCACCGCATCTCCAACAACAGCAAAAGACAATTACACACTAGACTATAATGAATGCTACTTCAACTTCTGCGAGTGCTGCCCTCCAGAGAAAGGCCCACAAGGGTTCAAAGGAGACATAGGACTGCCAGGTCAGCAAAGTGAAGTCATCCCTATACATTTATTTAACTAAATAATGTGTTTTTTACTATAGATGTGGTGGGGGAAAACCTGGGTTCTGTAATTTTGTTTAATGCTGTATTGTAGGCATACCTGGGGAAAAGGGAGCACCTGGACCCAAAGGTCTACCAGGTCCAATAGGGCCAAAGGGCATTCCAGGATCTAAAGGGGATAAAGGTAAGTTCTTGAGCAGTAGATTACATAATGACATTATCCTTATTCAGTCATCAGATTGACATTCAGACATTCCCATTGTAATGCATCAGGAGAGAAAGGTGATCAAGGAAACACAGGACTCTCGGGATCTCCAGGCATCCAGGGAAAGGCTGGAATGAAAGGTGAACATGATTATCTATTAGGTCCCGCTGGAAATATAAATGTTAGAGCAAAAACATGAATATAAGAACTCAATATTTTTACTCAACAGGTGAGATGGGTATTAAAGGTGAGAAGGGTGCAGCTGGCCTGCCAGGATTCAAAGGTTCTAAAGGGGAAAAAGGAGATCCAAATCTGAATGTGTCAAAGGGTGATATGGGAGAGACAGGCAAAGATGGACCACCAGGACCCCAAGGCATGACTGGTGAAAAGGGTGAAAAAGGTGATAGAGGGGAGTGTGGTTTACTTGGTGAGAGGGGCCAGAAAGGTGAGGCAGGTGACCCTGGACCACCAGGTGTGCGTGGAGACCCTGGTCCATCTGGGCAACACGGTATGCATGGAACTCCAGGCATCGCTGGAGAACGTGGGGAACCGGGAATTCCTGGAGCAAAGGGTGAGCCAGGAGCACGTGGGCCACCAGGAAACAAAGGTATTAGAGGTCTGAGGGGAATAAAGGGTGACCGTGGCCCCCAAGGGAAACGTGGAGACCGAGGCCTACGGGGAATGAAGGGTGCTATGGGTCAAAGTGAATCGAGAGTACGTTCTGCTTTCAGCGTTGGCCTATATCCCAGCAAGTCTTTTCCTCCTTCGGGATTTCCAGTTCGCTTCGACAAGATCTTCTACAATGGAGAAAACCATTATGACATCATCACAAGCAAATTCAACTGCACCTACTCAGGAGTTTATGTGTTCTCCTACCAGATCACAGTGAGAAACAAGCCACTTCGTGCTTCTTTGGTGGTGAATGGGGTGCGTAAGGTACGTTCGAGAGACACTCTACAAGGTCAAGACATTGACCAGGCATCCAATCTAGTGGTCCTGAAGCTGGATGTCGGAGACCAGGTTTGGGTAGAGACGCTGAGAGACTGGAATGGTGTCTACTCTAGCAGCGAGGATGACAGCACCTTCTCTGGGTTCTTGCTCTACCCTGACTAACGCCCTCTCTCCATGTATAAACCAGGGCTAGATCTTGAACTGAACTTTACATGATATGGACATGAGAGGAATTAGGCTTAGTGTTGTTATCATAGAGAGAAGGAAGTGTACTGTTTAAATGAGCATCAGCCTACACTATTGATTTCATTGTGTTAACCATGCCAGATAGGCTAATTTGATTTCAAAATTAAATCTTATTTTGGGGAAAGAACACCTAAAATACATCAAATTGTCATATGTGTTGTAAGAGCACTGTGCAACTCTTTTTGTACTGACTGTTTTGGACATTCAGTATATGTTAAAACTTTCTTTTCAGAAAATAATTGTTTTTATGAGGTGATTAGTCTTCTTAGACAATTATTTTATCTCTTGGTGTACAGTCTTTATGTACCGATCAGAGATCAGGCATTTTGACAACAGAAAGTGTGACTGAATGATCCTGTACATCAATGAGCCTCTAAGAAAGGGCATATTGATTATTCCACCCAACATTTTCAATGGAGGCATCATTCCTTAAACATTTGGTTACTCATAGGGTCAACAAAATAAACACAAATTGTAACATCAAATCATATGTAATATATTGTATGGAACTTAAATCGCAATGTAGGCTTTGGGTTGTTGGGTTTCTGAGCACATAATAATAAAATCAAGCAAGGAATATCACTTTGATTAAGGCTTCACTTTCCTCACAACAAACTGAAAATGCGCAAAGTCTTTCGATTCTGAATCTTACTTGAATGCATCATCATCAGAAACCTATGTTATGGTTCCATAAGACTTCCTCAGTTAAAATTATGGTTTTCTGAACACAGAGACAGAAATGAATTTTTATTCTTGCGTTTGGCATGTCCTCAGTTTAAGTCCTGTTCCAAAGCCTAATGGGATATTTAATGCAGAGTTTTGCCATGGCTCAGCATCCTGTTTCCCAACAGGTTTCTCTTCCCAGTGTGTAGTTTATGTGTTGGAGAATGAGCCAAGTGTTGTTTTTCATGCAGTAGTATTCCATAATAAGGCCTTTCCCTTCTACATGCAGCTGGGTGTTACATATGACCTGCCCAGGCACAATCTCCAACTGGGGAGTGTTCAACTTATCTTGTATAAAACATTTGACACATGGTTAATATTGCAAATTGAGACGTTTTGTGTTATGAATTATGTTAAAAACAGAAATGAGAAATATAAGACATATTTTAATTAAATCCAAGCACTGAATCTCAGACCCATTCTTATAAAGGAGAAGCACTGTTGCTACAGGACTGTTTTGAATGTGTCACGCCAGTATGACTGTATGTTCTATTACTGAAGGTGCGGCTGGTGTCTGGAAGAACACCCATCCTCCTGGAAGAGAAAAGGCCAGCATAACAAAGGAATTTAGCTTTTAGCATGTTCAGGAAACTCAGAAGAAAAATAGACAGGTGTGGCTACTTGTGTGCAGCATCTCACCCTCATGAACACTGGGATAACTGTCCAAAGGTAAGAAGCTGGTTATGCACCATTTGTGACTGTCAGCACTATGTGAAAAATCTCCTCACACTATTTCATTAGAAACCCAAGTAAAGAAATAGTTGACCCAAAACTGAAATTCTGTCTGTTTTGAAATATTCTTGGAGCTAGTTTCTTTTGTATACTTTCACAGTATGCCAAAAAAGTTTCTGTTTTAGGGTTTGAGGGAATAAATTAAGTCAATCAGGTTTGGAACAACATGAGGGCAAGCAAAGGATGACATTTTTTATTTTAGGAAGATCTAACACTTTTTTGAGCTGTGAACAGATATGTATAGGCTGCACATCATTGAAAACACTAAAGGTACTCATTAATTTTAAAAGTTAAAATTAGTTATTTTTGCATTTTTCAGAGCGATTTCTAACTTCCAGTTTGAAAAGCTAAGTCGCAGCAACGTCACAAAATCTGACGTCATCGTGTACCACCGGCAAGATCCAGAGTGCTGATTGGCTCCAGTATGGGCTGCTCGAACATGCTGACGTCAACAGTTTCTACATTTATGCATGACTTAAAGCTCATTCAATCCAATCACTGCGCTGTAGTATGCATAAGATTATAACTGCAGTATTATGCATGAGGAAGTATCACTTCTCTCGCCTCGGCCTCATTCAGAGACGTATCGTTGGTGCTTGTTTCCTCAGTGCTACAACACAATGTGTTTTCCTGAGACGCGACCAGAGCAGAGGTTTGTGTGCATCTGGATTGTTTTGCTGTAATCTACCAGCACAAATGGAAAATATGTTTGCGTGAGATCGCATTACAGCGGAGAATTGTGCTGTTTATTCACCTCTGTCTGCTCTAGCTGTGTTCAAACACGCGAGCCGTAGGCTGTTTCCCTCAGCACAGCAGCACATGAGTGTTGTTTTGTATTTTGCCCGCGATGATATAGATCTTATAATTGAGCGCCAACAAACTAAAGAGAGAAAAATAAAACAGCACAAAAGCAAGCTTATTTTGTATGAGGGTGTGAACTCTCCAGGTCTAAGATCCTATTTCATACAAATTCCAAATTGCTAGTTAGTCTGAGTACTTAAGGAAAGATTGCAATAAATATAAAAATTGCAAATGGCATCAGAGTGCATATTCTTCAATTCACAAAGTTCAAAATCACAGAAACAGTCACTATCAGTTGGATTAACTGCTGATGACGTTTACATTAAATTCCACTGAAATGAAAACTAGAACTTCCTGAGTCCTCCATGTTCAATTTAGAATTAAAACCTTGTTTGCACACTCCTGACTTTTACTCCAAAACATTTACGGAGACAAACAAACACGATAACAAAAAGAGAGAAGCAGATCAATCAGACCACGCTGACCTGGGGTGAAGAGAGAACAAAAAAAATCTGTTGTGCTCAGTACGGTTGAGCTTTGATGTGCTCCATGTATGTGTGTTGATCAACGTTTATATGTGAAGAATCTTCTAAAGCAATTGTTGACTTGGATTAAACTGTTTGATTCATATGGATTATGTTTACAATATCTTTATGAACTTTTTTTGTGCGTCACCATTTTAGTTGCATGCAATTTCAGTGAAGGTACAGAAATCTTTCAGTTTCAGTTTCATTAGTTTTTCACAATTGCTAAGAGACATTTCTTGAAACCTTCACCCATTTTCTCACAATATTAACTACATTCACAAAACCCGACTCTTCTGGCAAAATCAAACATGCTTTCAAAACACTACAGATCGTTCATTAGACGCTACAGCAGAAAAAAGTAATTATATACAGTGAACAAATATTGCAGTTGCATGAAAAAGTATTGCAATCTTAGTAAGGTGCATATATTGTATACTGTAAATATGTACTGCTAGTATTGAATTTTTCTATATTCAGCACTTGCATACTGTAAAAATACAGTAGTCTAACTGCAAAAGCCCAAAAGATTAAAAAAAAACCTCCAAATGAAAAGTTACATGTTACAGTACACTCAAAAAAAGTTGTGCAACTGCAAAATCAAGGTCAGTGAGAGATTTATTCTGCCTCAGCATCACGTCTTCATGTTGGGTCCGACCTCAGGACTGTCTACATCACAGGTAATGATGGGGAAAAACCCTCTGGTGTGCTGGTAAATCACAGGAAGTTCTTGTAGCGGTGAAGATGGTGTGCAAGCGCAGGTGTCTGAGCAGAAATCCTGTCGCTTGTGAGTGCACAGCTCTTCGTAGCAGTTGAATATTGTAGAAATATTATTATATGGCATATTTAACTCAGTAAGGCGAGTCACATGACTTCTCCCCTGCTTTCTCAACACTCAGACAGAAAGAGTGGATCCGCATAGCCATGTACAGAACAGATTATAGTTGTAAATAAAATAAAAGTTTAGGTTTACACACGTTCTTTCTTGTTTGTTGTTTTTTCTGTCAAAATACTGGGAAACATTTTAAATTATCCATCAATGACTTTAAAAACTCAGCAAATGATAATCAATCCGTCCTTCAAAAACAAATAAATGCCTTCAAGGCAATACATTTGACATTTTATAGATGAGCATAGTCTAATCCATACTGCTATGCTGTCTGATATTCATTTTAATTCGTTAGATTCTTTAATTTGTATGTGCAGTATTTTTCAGATGTGTCTATTAATATAGTAATAAGTTTGTTGTGTACATTTACAGGAAAAGATCAATCCTGCGATGTTAAAGCACTTTTCAGTGTGTGGCAGTGTGTTCAGTGTGTGAAAGTGGCTAATGTCGTCTTTCTTGTATGTATTGCTTTATCCCACATTTTAGCCAATCCGATCACAGGTGGACAGCACTATATACAGGTGTAAACAAGACCTAAAATGTTTTGAGCTTGTCCACTTTCAACCACTTTCAGAGGAGGTCAAAAACAGAGTCCATTGAATTCGCAGTGTAAACACTCGTGTGGTCTAATGTGTTTGAACAGCTGCAGAGGACACTAAAACAAGGGTTTGATAACCATCTCAAATACACCTATTTTGTGTTTGCAAACAGCGATGACATTTTTTTGTGGGTGGAGCCTACCTGCTGGCATAAAATGACAGTTCTGCAGTAGCATTCTGTGGAAGCCACGGAAAAAAAGAATAAAAAATTGAGTTTATATCTCACAATTCTTAGAAACAGAATTGTGAGATAGAATTCTTTGGAAACACACATGTAGCAATTTTCATTTTGAAATGTAAAATGCAAAATGGCAATGCATTTCTGTATTTAAATTTACATTTTCCATACCATATGTGCTCTACTTCATCTGCCAGTTTATGCCTCGCTCTTTATATCTCTGCTGCTGCCATGTTTGCAACACCTGGCCCCGCCTTAACGCAATGATTGACAGGTTGGGGCGGGGACGTGATCGGCTCGGAATGCATTTTCAATTCCACATTGAATTTTGCTACATTCATTGCCGGACATTTAATGAAAATGCAATCGCAAGTGTCTTAACTGTGAGTGTAAAAGCAATTAAGAAAGATAACGTTTAAATGATCATTTTGATACAATTTTTGCTTGAACTTGTTAAACATATATAATCATTTTTGTAATACATTTTCATTTAAATTTCGCAACTCATAATACATTAAAATATACGTTTAAATTATATGTTAAAATTAGTGTAGGAAATAGCAAATGCAAATTATATTATTAAATTTGAATTATCATTTTGCTCCAAACATTGCACATATGGTATGGAAAATGTAAATTTAAATAGAGAAATGCATTGCCTTTTTACATATTACATTTCAAATTGCTACACATGTGCTTCCATAGAACTGTGAAATAAACTCACAATTGCAAATTATAAAGTCATAACTGGGAGATATTAACATGCGAATGCAAAAAAAAAAGATTTTGAGATAAAAGTCAGAATTGTGAGATAAAAATATTATAGGCTATGTTTAAAAGTTATCTGTGTAAAATGTTATAGGTTTAAATATTATTTCATGCTGTAATTGCTATGAACTTCATATATAAATATTATGTAGACTTACTGTTTACATCAAATTCCTGCTTTAATAGTAGATTAATGACAGGTTTCATTAGTCCAGTCTGTGACTTGCAACATAAACGTCTTCAAAGAACATCTTCAATGACAGTATTTTATAAAAATGAAGACTATATTTTTGCATTTTGATTCTGACATCCAGAGGAATAACAAAACATTCTGTTAAAATGTGGATTTTCCTCCACTTGCTACCGCTATTTTTCTGCTGCAAGTGACGTAACTGTGACGTCTGCTCCAATTTTTTCAATCTGTCTGATATCAAACTAAGGTGAAGATCAGATATTACAGCTACTCCACTAAAATAAATAAAGAAATGGTGCTCTTTCTGTAGTTATTTCCCCCTTTTTCATTTGAATTGATTTGTGTGTAAATGGGGCTGAAGATCAAACTAGACAAGTGTTTTCTGTTCCTTCAGTAGCTCATTTTATTTATCATTTTTAAATAACATATTTCTGGTTTCATACCTAGATCATTTAGATAACTAAATGAGGTTACAATCTGTCCATAATGGGACACTACATACCACAGCAAAACTGTAACTCTGCATGCATAATTAATATTCTTCATATAATAAAGGGGCAAACAGTAGCTTTAAAAAAGTCATTGCTTAACTCTCTAAATAAAATAAAATGTGTTTTATTTTCCATTCTGTAACAGCATTTCTGGAAAGATAAATATACAGAAAATAAATATTTGATTTTTTTTTTTTTTTTAAGTAATTTGTAATGTTGATTAAATCCATGTTCACTAAAGCGCTGGTGTCTATTAAACCACACCTGGGACTCGAGCTTTGCCTGTAGCAGAATTACTCTTCATCACAGCATGCTGTAACCAATCCTAGCATGACAGCAACCATAGGAAATATTACATTACAGCAGGTTTTGAGTGACAGGGCTGATATATAACCCTAAGCCACACCGGTTCTGCCCTTGAGTTTAATTCTCTGTTCAAATGACCAGTAATGCCAATAATAATGGCCAGGAAACTTGAGAAGCAGAGGAAAAACTTAAATTAATGATATATGCTAATAAGTTATGTATTCTAATACTTCAGTGGCTTGCATAAAGCAGTTAAAACAGTGCAAAAAAACTATGGTTATTTATGATTCATACCCTCCATCTGTCTAATTTCACACTCCAGAAGAGAATCTAAATATCTATATCAAAACATTCCCAGAGTAAACAAAATAATAAGAAATATAAATTATGAAGAAATTAAACTTATTTTCTGGGACTATTACGTTTTTTTTTTGGCATTGTAACATTATTTTCAAAACAGTTATTTATTCTCATTCTCATCACTGAATGATTTTTTTTTTACATTTATATTTACACAAATTAAAAGCAGTACAGCAGAAACCACCCTGATTTATAAATACTTCATAATGTCAAGTAATATATTTTTTCACAATGACACAAAAAATCGTAATGGTCATAAAACTATACTTAAAATTCTCAAATTCTTTTCTTTGTACTTTGGAGTAAAACATAAGCCAAACCTGACTGCCGATCACCGCATAGAGAACCGAAGTTCGAACGCTTGAGCGTCGTGATGCGGATCCAGACACCATCACTACCCTGCGGGGACGAGTCGCCCGTTACTGTCAGTCTGCGGCCGGTTCAGATGGGAGCTAGCTAGCAAACTTCTGCGGCTGTAACGGAGGAGGCAGGCTGTCGCTGCCAATGTTGTCCGAGTCGATGGTGAAGGTGGCAGAGGTGCGTGTCCGTACAGGAGCCGCTTCCAAAATGCCCAGCACAGAGAGTTCCTGCCCTTCCTTCCATTCGATGAGGTCAGCCTCCAGAGCTTGAGGCTCCTCTGCTCTCCGCTCCTGTCGAACCCCCGACGGCAGGTCCTTCCTCTTGTCCGGCGGCGGGACGCTCGTGCTGCTCGCTACAGCTCTAGAGCCGCTCAGGGAGCTGTGGCCGGAGGAAGCGGCCTTGGGGCCCAATGGAGACGCCGCACCAGACATGTAGAGCTCAAAGTCCTCCTGGCTCAGGTTCAGCGACTGCGCATCCAGCTTCTCGATGAACGCCACGGCACAGCACTGCAACAGGAACAAGTGTGGAGATGAGCGGCCCGACTCAAGAACCAATCGAGGTTTGTTCACACTCAGGGCCTGATATCAACACTCAAGAGCCAAATAAGAGTAAAAAGTGTAGGGCTGCAACTAACGATTATTTTGATAATTGATTAGTTTGCCAATTATTTCTTCGATTAATCGGAACTTCTGTGGGGTATGAAGGAAAAGTAATAACTATTAGTGCAACTAATTACTTTTGCCAGAAAGTAATAAATAAAGTAATAACAACTAGTAACAAGTAATAAATTACATTTTTTGAGTAACTAACCCAACACTGATTATAAATATACAACCCGAATTCCGGAAATATTGGGACGTTTTTTAAATTTGAATAAAATTAAAACTAAAAGACTTTCAAATCACATGAGCCGATATTTTATTTACAATAGAACATAGATAACATAACAAATGTTTTAACTGAGAAATTTTACCATTTTATGCACAAAATGAGCTCATTTCAAATTTGATGCCTGCTACGGGTCTCAGAATAGTTGGGACGGGGGCATGTTTACCATGCTGTAGCATCTCCTCTTCTTTTCAAAACAGTTTGAAGGCGTCTGGGCATCGAGGTTATGAGTTTCTGGAGTATTGGTGTTGGAATTTGGTCCCATTCTTGCCTGATATAGGTTTCCAGTTGCTGAAGAGTTTGTGGTCATCTTTGACGTATTTTTCTCTATAGGTGAAAGATCTGGACTGCAGGCAGGCCAATTCAGCACCCAGACTCTTTTACGATGAAGCCATGCTGTTGTAATAGCTGCAGTATGTGGTTTTGCATTGTCCTGCTGAAATACACAAGGCCTTCCCTGAAATAGACGTCATCTGGAGGGGAGCATATGTTGCTCTAAAACCTTTATATACCTTTCAGCATTCATAGTGCCTTCCAAAACATGCAAGCTGCTCATACCGTATGCACTTATGCACCCCAAACCATCAGAGATGCTGGCTTTTGAACTGAACGTTGATAACACGCTGGAAGGTCTCCCTCCTCTTTAGCCCGGAGGAAACGGCGTCTGTGATTTACAACAAGAATGTCAAATTTTGACTCGTCTGAACACTTTTCCACTTTGAAACAGTCCATTTTAAATGAGCCTTGACCCACAGGACACGACAGCGCTTCTGGACCATGTTCACATATGGCTTCCTTTTTGCTTTGGTTGGCATCTGCAGATGGCACGGCGGATTGTGTTTACCGACAGTGGTTTAGTTGGCATCTGCAGATGGTATGGCGGATTGTGTTTACCGACAGTGGTTTAGTTGGCATCTGCAGATGGTATGGCGGATTGTGTTTACCGACAGTGGTTTAGTTAGCATCTGCAGATGGTATGGCGGATTGTGTTTACCGACAATGGTTTAGTTGGCATCTGTAGATGGCACGGCGGATTGTTTTTATCGACAGTGGTTTAGTTGGCATCTGCAGATGGCACGGCGGATTGTGTTTACCGACAGTGGTTTAGTTGGCATCTGCAGATGGCACGGCGGATTGGGTTTACAGACAGTGGTTTAGTTGGCATCTGCAGATGGCACGGCGGATTGTGTTTACCGACAGTGGTTTAGTTGGCATCTGCAGATGGCACGGCGGATTGTGTTTACCGACAGTGGTTTAGTTGGCATCTGCAGATGGCACGGCGGATTGTGTTTACCGACAGTGGTTTAGTTGGCATCTGCAGATGGCACGGCGGATTGTGTTTACCGACAGTGGTTTAGTTGGCATCTGCAGATGGCACGGCGGATTGTGTTTACCGACAGTGGTTTAGTTGGCATCTGCAGATGGCACGGCGGATTGTGTTTACAGACAGTGGTTTAGTTGGCATCTGCAGATGGCACAGCGGATTGTGTTTACTGACAGTGGTTTAGTTAGCATCTGCAGATGGCACGGTGGCTTGTGTTTCCCGACAGTGGTTTAGTTGGCATCTGCAGATGGCACGGTGGCTTGTGTTTCCCGACAGTGGTTTAGTTGGCATCTGCAGATGGCACGGCGGATTGTGTTTACCGACAGTGGTTTATTGGCATCTGCAGATGGCACGGCGGATTGTTTACCGACAGTGGTTTCTGGAAGTATTCCTGGGCCCATTTAGTAATGTCATTGACACAGTCATGCCGATGAGTGATGCAGTGTCATCTGAGGGCCCGAAGACCACGGGCATCCAATAAAGGTCTTCGGCCTTGTCCCTTACACACAGAGATTTCTCCAGTTTCTCTGAATCTTTTGATGATGTTATGCACTGTAGATGATGAGATTTGCAAAGCCTTTGCAATTTGATGTTGAGGAACATTGTTTTTAAAGTATTCCACAATCTTTTTACTCACTCTTTCACAGCTCTTCCCATCTTTACTTCTGAGAGACTCTGCCTCTCTAAGACATCCCTTTTATAGCTAATCATGTTACAGACCTGATATCAATTAACTTAATTAGTTGATAGATGTTCTCCCAGCTGAATCTTTTCAAAATGTCTTGCTTTTTCAGCCATTTGTTGCCCCCGTGCCAACTATTCTGAGACCTGTAGCAGGCATCAAATTTGAAATGAGCTCATTTAGTGGATAAAAGTGTAAAATTTCTCAGTTTAAACATTTGTTATGTTATCTATGTGTTCTATTGTGAATAAAATATTGGCTCATGTGATTTGAAAGTCTTTTAGTTTTCATTTTCTTCAAATTTAAAAAACGTCCCAACATTTCTGTAATTCGGGTTGTACTTAATTACCCTGAAAACACCAGAGAATGCTTGAAGAACTCAAACCATATATTACTGTCACAATCATGTGTTTATTAGTCATGTTTAATCAATCAAAATGTTTCGCTCTCTTGTGTATTAAGCTACAGTGATAGTGTGATGCCCATAGGGATTTCCTGGAACGACGTGCATTATATTTCTTCTGTGGGGCATATTTGGAGTTTCTTCGCAAGAGCGCCCTCTGGCTTTCAGATGGAGCAGCATTTATCCATACTTCACTGACAAGCTGAATAAATAAAAAATAAATAAATAACACAACCCCACCCAACACCCCCGCCAAATCGTGTGCGGTAAACACATTAAGTTGTGTCTTAAGTGAATGTAAACAGTCGAGAAAGACAACGCATGTGTAACAGTGTATTTGATCTGTGCATTAGATCTTAAAGTGACAGCAGCCTAATATTCCTGTTGCTCTCTGTTTTTAATGTTAATCAAATGAAAAGGACAAAGAAAAAAAAAAAAAAAAAATCACTCACTGCTCTTGACTGAATAACTTTTGAAACTTTTTTTGAAAGAATTAATCTATGTGCAATTTATACAGTAAAGACTATCCAGTGTTATCTTACATTTGATTACTTTATTCTTTGTCTCTACCTGAAAACTACTGTTACTTGTCTTTAATAATGTTTTAAATTTATATTAGTTAGGCTAGTAGTTTTAGATGTGGTTAGAATTGTGAATTTTCACTGGTATCTAAAATTTTGGTCATAACAGGCTGTTTTTTAATGGCCGGTTAAAAATATTTATCAGTGCAGCTTCAAAGAGCTGTACATCATCCCAGACGAGGAATAAGAGTCTTATCTAGAGAAACCATCGACCATTTTCTAAAAAAAAGTAATTATATACTTTTAACAACAAATGCTTGTCTTGCACCACGCATTACATAATCACGTTGGAAAGGTCACAGTAGGTGGAAGTACCGGGATAGGGTGAAAAACTACAAAATCGTCCGATCGTTGTTTTACCTTTTTCTGTAAAGGTCATTTGACTTAGTCTTTGTACGTTCACTTTGTAAACACTGAATCGGTACTTCCACCTACGTCATGCGTGACCTTTCCAACATTATTATGTAATGCGTGAGTGTGGGAGTTTTATGGATTTATTCCAGACTCCTGTGAATCATATAGTTCACACAATCTGAAAGTATTTTGTGTCTTAACCAATAACACACCAAAAGCCTGAGGTGGATGAAGTCTTACTAGGTTAGTGAAGTAATATCCGTCCTCTCCACTCATGAGGCGGCTGGGGTTGCAGTAGCGGGTGATGTACTGGATGTTGGAGTGTAATCGGGGCGGATTGGCCTTCAGCACTATATAGACGAGAGTGGGCAGGAAGTCGTCTGCTGAGGCGGCAGCTTTCTTACTGCCCTGGATGGCAGTCATGATGTGTTTACTACACCTGGTGACGCACGCCAGCTTCTCCTTAGGAACCTTTTTAGAGTCCAAGTCAATCAGATCTATTCAGGCAAAAAAAAGAAAAAGAAAACACAGTAACACTTTAGAATGGGGGGAACACATTCACTATTACCTATGACTTCTGCCTCAATAAACGCTTAATTTACTGCTTATTAATAGTTAGTAAGGTAGTTGTTGTAGTGGTTAAGTTCAGGCACTGGGTAGGATTTAGGGGTGTGGAATATGGTCACGCAGAATAAGTCATTAATTTGTCCTTCATAAGTACTAATAAACAGCCAATATGCAGCTAGTTAAAATCGATAATTGTTCCCCATACTGAAGTGTTACCGATTAAACATTATAAAATTGGCAACATTTACTTAAAAGTGGCATCATGAAAATCTGACATTTTCCATGCTATAATCAGGTCCCAAGTGCATCTACCAACACAGAAAATGTGAAAAAGGACAAGTAACTCTGTTTTGTTAAGCCTTTCTCTGCAAGCATGTGACAAAGCGAGCCGCTCAGATTTCGCTCCCCTAGTGACATAGGAAGGGGATCTTATTATAATATTACCACGCCTTATTCTGCACATTTCCACCCACTGCAGCACCATTTTGTTTGTGACAACGGTGTACCAGTTCGAGCAAAGCATGTTAACTGTTGCATGAACTTTTAAAGGAACAAAATGCATGTTTTTGTAATCTTTTATCAAAGTGCAATGCATTTCTCTGCCTTTTAGATCTGATTTACAAATGCTTCTTTGAAATGTAGTTGATATTTGTAATGTATATCTCTCAAAGCACGATCTTGCAAAACGGCACAGACTTCTGACAGAAGCAGCTCAATCTGGAAACTGATCGATGCGAACACTATTTTCTTCAAACATCTTCCACAGAAGAAAGAAAGTCATACAGGTTTGGAAGCTTCAAATGTGTCTCACCAAATCCGATCTGTCTGTGTTATAAAGCGGGTTTTACCCTAAATCTGCATGTCTGTACCTGTTATGGCTCTCTCCACACTGTCCGATACTTTAGGGATCTGCTCGTCCACTGGGACACACAGCATCTCAATGGACACCCAGTGCAAAGCCCTGAAACACACACACACACATGACAGTGTTACACTGCCATTACTCTTCACATCTCAACCGTACAGATGCTTCCAGCACACCTGATTCTCTTCTGGACGACCAGGTCCTTCTTCTCGTCGTCTGTGTGCTCCGGGCAGAAGAGCTGCTCGTACAGACGGCCCATCACATAGCGCTCCACCTCCTCCATCACAGTCTCCATCACATCTGGAGAGCCTGACGCACAATTACACACAGCTGTCAGAGAACCGCCAAAACCACCAGTGTGCATGTGAATATATAGAGCAGGGGCGGCAGTGTCGGTCACGCATCAATAGCGAGAGACGGGTTACAGGTGTGTGTTTTATTTAGATAGAGTCTCTCACACCTGCTGCATGACCATCTACTTCATTCTTCATACATCACACGGCCTGTTTTATTAAAGGGAACCTATTATGCAAAACTCACTTTTATGAGGTGTTTGAATACAGGTGTGTGTAAACAACCAGCCTATAATGGTAAAAATCCACCTACTCCTTTTTTTAATCCTCATAAATCATAAGCAGTGTTTCAGAGTAAGCTGTTCGCAGTTTCTGAGCAATGTGACGTCACATTGGAACATGCCCCGCCCATGACTAATGACAGACTCCGCCCTATTAGCTTAGCCCCTCCCCCAGTAAGCTGCACACAGTCTCCTCGCCAGATCATTTAACAGCAGCAATTAACTAAGAAATTCATTCTCATTAAAGCTACTAAAGTTATTCAGTCAAGAGCAGTGAGTGATTTTCTGCTTTTCTTTTGTTGTTTGGTTCATATTAACAGCAGTAGGTGCTGTATATTACTCTGCTGTCACTTTAATACACAGATCTAATATACTTTGTGTGTTTTTGATAGTTTACGTGCAATAAGACGTGCAAGTTTGATACTCACAGGATGCGCCGTCTAACAGACAGCTTTCAGTGTGTGCGCTCAGAAAACCATATATCAGAAGTATAGACTTTAAACGCATGCAAATAATAAACTTTCATGATGATGAAGAACTGCAGTGTCACATGAGAGTGATCACGATAGAGATGATAATCAAAAACAGACAGATGTTTTAGTTTGTGGCAGAGTATCCAATGCACAGGTTGTACAAGCTCCGCCCTCTACTGGAAAGGGGGTGGGGAGCAGCAGCTCATTTGCATTTAAAAGACACATGCACGAAAACTGCATGTTTTTCCACTCAAAAATGGGTATTACAACAAGCTATAATAAATGATCTGTGGGGTATTTTGAGCTGAAACTTCACACACACATTCTGGAGACACCAGAGACTGATATTACACCTTGTGAAAACGGGCATAATAGGTCACTATTAAGTGTTATAGTGTTGAGATCTGCACAAGTAAACAAAAGTGTTCAGTCCAAATAAACCAGACTCCTTCACATTTCACACACAAATCACACTGACAACGATGTGCTACATCATTCACACACACACACACAGTGAGGGAGGTTTGTAGGATCAAACAGGAACGTTATTTAAAGTCTAATGTAAAAACTGGGAAAATGGAATAATCATGTTTGTGACGGATCATGTTATGCTGGATTTTGCATGTCGCACCTTTAAAGTTGGTCTGAAGGTATTCGGACATGTTTTGATAGAAATCCTGCACAGAGTCTGAGAGATCGTCACAGACAGCAACCTACAACACACACACAAAACAAGCAGACATAAAGGTGAATAAAAACTATAAGCTATAAAATGATCCATATGGTCTTCAACTGTAAAGTGTAAAGCTGGACGTCTGGATGTTTTTGACCTTTTTGCGAGCGATATTCTCAGTGAAGGCGTGGCACTGTTTGAAGATCTCATATCCAGGTCTCTGGAAGGTCTTGAGGAAGTCGATGAAGTGCTGCGTGACGTGGTCAGTCTCTGCGCTGGGCTGTCGGCTGAGGGACGAGCTCTGGCTCACGGACGTCTGTGAAGATCCTGCATCTGTGAACAACAGACGGACGCTCATGTGTACGAAATGTGAATTCAGAACGTTTCAACTGGAGTCGATTTGATTCTCACTGATTCGATTCTGCATTCTGTAAGTGGATTATTTAAACGATTGCCCTAATGTGTGTTAGTCAGGCTGTGAATTACACAGCAACCTTCATGGGGTCAGAGAGTGAGGGCAAAACAAACAAACAAAACAGTGATTTGTTAAATCCATCGTCTGTCCAACAACATGACTGCGTGTTTTGAGTTCATATTTTTCTGCTTGTCTGTACAAGGTAAGCTATGTTTTAATAATGTGTGTACTGAATTTGGTGCTTCAATATCACTTTCTTAAGCCACGTTAAGCATCTTGATAACTGCTTGATTATGGTGCCATTGTCTGTTTTATCAGGCAATTTTTTTAGACAAATGTGTGTGGATCATGCAAGGCTAACCCGGCGAAATGAAAGTCTCAAAATCCAATTGAATCAAATAGAATCGACTCAGAAACGAGTCAATAAATGCATGCATGTCACAAATGCAGATCTTACTCGTTGCACGCACAAATTCTGACCTACAGTAATACAAAATGGAAGTTTTGCCATGTCTCTATTTGTAGAAAATGCTGCACATTCATGTAGTTCTGGATTTTGCACACACAAGTTGTAAAGTATTAGCTTAAATGTAGTAATGCACATTTGTGAATTTGTCAAATAAATTAGTTGTGCACACATTAATAATTAGCACCAGGCTTATTCACTGGTATTTGTTTGTCTGTGGGATGTGAAATACTTGAAAACAGAGAAAAGAAAGTCTCAAAATCCAAATTAATCAAATGAGATTGACTTGGAAAAGAATTTATTTAGCTCAAAGGAACACTAATCTCTACAACGGTAACTTTAAATAACACATCTTCAGAAATATGAATTAATATTAGCATATTGGCGTAACATATTTAGCAAACGATCCAGTGCGTATTTGTGTTTGCGCTCTGAAGAACGACAAGACTTGCGTGTTTTTGCAGTGTTGAGCAATGTAGCCAATCACAAACACATCTGTTGATTTCTTGAACACAATGGCCAATCAGAAGCGCTGAACAAAAACTCTGGTGAGTGGATTTATGAGTTCTCTCACTGGCAAATATCCCCTCATTATAACAAACAATCATGTAAACAAGAGATTCGTTGTGCAGTCAGTTTCATTTATTGTTACTGAACTCCTTGAGATCGCGATGAACTAAGATGAGTGAGATTTTTAGTGATTATAAAGGGAGCTTTCTGTCATGCCAAACCGGCGTACATAATCTGTTAAAATTGACAATGGTTTGTGAACGCAGATGCTTTATTAAAGGGTTAGTTCACCCAAAAATGAAAATAATGTCATTAATTACTCACCCTCATGCCGTTTCACACCCGTAAGACCTTCGTTCATCTTCAGAACACAAATTAAGATATTTTTGATGAAATCTGCATAGCCAGCAATGACATTTCCTCTCTCAAGATCCATTAATGTACTAAAAACATATTTAAATCAGTTCATGTGAGTACAGTGGTTTAATATTAATATTATAAAGCCACGAGAATATTTTTTCGAGGAAATGTCATTGCTGTCTATAGAGGAGTCATTGGATTTCATCAACAATATCTTAATTTGTGTTCTGAAGATGAACGAAGGTCTTATGGGTGTGGAACGACATGAGGGTGAATAATAAATGACAGAATTTTAGTTTTTGGGTGAACTAACCCTTTAACATAATAATTTATCAGCAGTGTTGATGTTGAGATGTGTAGGTTCTGCGGTGACAAGCAGCTTAAAACTCTTTCAAGGAAATCGATTTAAATGTGTTTTTAAATGGGAATCGCATCTCCTCACCTTGGAGTTGGTTCACCCTTCGCCTATGATCAGAAAATAATCCTATTTAACGCATTATTGCACAAAACAGAACTTGAAACATTATTAGGCTATATTTATAAATGACTAGTATCACTCGGAGACCCTCCGCCTTCAACTATTGTAATGGTGAGGACACTCAGAGCCTTTGTTACACATCAATATGCTACATTTAGCATGTATCGTTTTATTATTTTGTTGTTCAAGGAATTTAAAAGCTTTTGTGCCTCATAATTGCAAAGTATATAGGCATAATGCAAAAGGGTTTCATTTTTGGTGTAATTTGGTCTAATCAGGATCGATAATCCTGTGTTTTGGTGTTAATATAGTACTTCTATTTCATTAATAATAAATACAGGATGTGTGTCCCCTATGAAAACGAAATGCCCTCCCCTTCCATATGTTCTGTCGAAACCATGAATTCATATCATTCTGAATTTTTGGCATTTGTTTGAGGAAAGTAAAACATATCTGTAACATTCATCAAGTTCATGGATCATTATGAGTCTAATTTCAGCCCATACTCCCATTTTCCTAAGTGTTATGTCTAGTAAAAGAAATGTAAACATTTCAAAGTGATGAATGTTAAAACACATGAGATTTTGGAAGTGTAGACTTTCTGTAAAGTCCATTACATCTCCTGTCCTGACCACGTAAAGCTGCTAAACTTTCTAAAGAAGTGCTTTGATGAAACATATTCCATTAAATGTCCATGAATTGTTAATGTCCAGTGTAAACTCATGGTCGTACCTCTCCGCGCGGGTGTTTTGGGAGCGGGTGTGAAGAGCCTCTTCACCATGGGAACGCTGTTCGTCCTGGAGGATGCGGGTCGAGATTGCGCCCCCTCCTGACTGCTGGCATAGGCGGCTTCCTCCTCTCTCTGTAACCTGACAGACACACAGCAGCTGAGCACAGTCAACAGAGCCGAACGGACGCAGACGATGAGCCCTCACCACCGCTCACCTCTCGGCCAGGGCCCGGTCCTCCTCGATCTGCTTGGCTCTCGTACACTGGTTCTGCTCTCGCCAGCATTTGGAGCAGTGGCCCTGCCAGACGGCGTTACCATAGAAACCGCATCCCTTCTTACACATGAGGTCAGACTGCTGGACGCTGAAGCCCCTGCGCACCGCCTGAGAGTTCATCACGCTTCACTGAAACACACACACACACACACACACACACACAAGTCACATCAAGACATCACACACACACACACACACACACACACACACACACACACACACACACACACAGGGCGCTGCCATTCATTCCAATCAGATGAGAGTAATGCTATGACTTTCTCATTTGTTTTCATCATAATATATTAAAGCAGAATTCATTATTCAGAACCACAGAGTACCATGATATTATGAACATAACACCATCTCTGTACCATGGTAAAAACACAGTATGATTAAACAACAAGAAAGCTCCTCCAGAAAACTCTCGTGTATTTCCAGTGAAATAAACAACACTGAATCAACAGAAATATCAAGTTCACGTTTAACAGCTGACAGCTCATAGCGAGATCTTCACAAGTGTTATTATAACAGCAATAATAATGTTCTGTCTTACGTGTGAAGCTTGTAGAGCAGGTGTGAAAACTGAAAATATATATTTGACACTTTCCAGCGAGCTTAACAGAGCACGAATAACCCGTTTCTGCTCGTCATTGATGATTTGATCAAATTTAGTTGTGTTGTTGACGGAAATCCCTTTACCACCGGAAGCGACGTCAGCTTATGCGGCGCTTTATCTGCGCGCCAGTCGTCAAAATAAAAGTCCAGAATAAAATAAAAGTCCATCTAATCATATGTTATACGGATATATCTGGATCATTCTAAAAATGAAGTTCTTGTAATTAGATTATATTACATTTTAAAACACTCGTAATCAGACTACAGTTATTTTTCTATTGATTATAAAATGTTATTCTCACAATAGCAGTAAATTATTCAGAATTCTTTGATTATCTTTGTTATTTTCATTTCTACTAAAGCCTGCTTCTCTGAAAGGCTTTTGTCTTTCACATACATTAAAATTTCATATTTACATGCAATGCAAAGATTTCCCAACTGTTTTGTTAGTTGAACTTCTTTCACCTGACATATTTATTTGCAGTAACCCCTGTGATTTTAAGTTAATAAATTAGGTTAATAATAAAATTAAGTCAATAATAATCCTAATACAATGAAGTTCGTGGTTCTCTGATGTCAGTCACATTTATTAATTTAAATTTTTATGATTTAATTAATAGCTTTTCATGAAACTCACAAACCCGCTGTAGTTTCATCATGAACCCCAGACGCCAAGGCTGGTGTCTCCCCAAACTCCTAAGTATACCAATGATATTAATTTAAAATACAGCTGACTATATAATGTGTAAGAAAACAAATGAGTGCATAATAAAACCCTTTTTAATGTAATTTCTTACACTTGAATAACTGTTAATTAATAAATATAATAGCCTATTAAGTGAATAATTGATTGTGAATACATGCAGGGTAAGTGCAAATGGGTAAACTAAGCTATCAGGCTAATCGGGTATCTGTATCACAGGATTTTGGTCCATCCTTAATTATCTTTAATACACTCTGTTAACTTTAGAAATTCGGAAGCTTAGGAAACTAATTCCATGTTTTCTAATAATATCTCAAAGGAAGAGCATGAAAACAGCAGAGGGCCTAAAACTGAGCCTTGAGGCACTCCATACTTCACTGCTGTGAGGTTAAAGGCTTCCTCATGTACACAGACAACATGTTAACGGCCAGACCGGTAGGATCTAAACCATCTTAATGCCTGAAATATTATGTAATGCAATTTTATGATTTTTGTAATCTATAAAAGAGTATGTCATGATCTTTAGTGTTGAATGCACAAGTCTCTGTTATGACAGGGCCTAAACCTGACTGAAGTTCTTCATGCATGATTAATTCTTCATATCTGTAAGGACTTTCTGTGAGCAATATCTGATATTATATTCACCCAAAAATGAAAATTCTGTCATTTATTACTCACCCTCATGTCGTTCCACACCCGTAAGACCTTCATTCATCTTCAGAACACAAATTAAGATATTTTTGATGAAATCCGATGTCTCAGTGAGGCCTCCATAGGGAGCAATGACATTTCCTCTCTCAAGATCCATTAATGTACTAAAAACATATTTAAATCAGTTCATGTGAGTACAGTGGTTCAATATTAATATTATAAAGTGACGATAATATTTTTGGAGCGCCAAAAAAACAAAATAATGACTTATAGTGATGGCCGATTTCAAAACACTGCTTCAGGAAGCTTCGGAGCACAAATGAATCAGTGTGTCGAATCAGCGGTTTGGATCGCCAAAGTCACGTGACTTCAGTGGTTTGACACGCGATCTGAATCATGATTCAACACAAAAGATTCATAACGCTCCGATGCTTCCTGAAGCAGTGTTTTAATCGGCCATCACTATATGTCATTATTTTGTTTTTTTGGCGCACCAAAATTATTCTCGTCACTTTATAATATTAATGTTGAACCACTGTACTCTCGAAGAAGAATGTGTAGAACGAAAGTACTGATGTGATTGAATGCAATAAATGAGTTACGTTAACTCCTGATAGTCTTCTTATAAAAGTATCTTGCATTTATAATGTAGTTTACCACATAAATCAAATGTATAAATGCCTTTTGATTCATGCTCAAGTAGCTTACTATGTGTACAGTTTATTCAGATACTCATTCACCTGTAAAAGCAGTCAATCAGCGAGGCAGATTAGGTCTTCACTGAAGGTTCGTATCCTCCACTGCAGAAGCAGCTATAGGTGTTTTCCGGGTCCGAGGGGAGAAGCTCAGTTTTCCCAATGTTCTCTGGCTTCTGTGGTCCAGATGGGCTTCAGTTCCAGCTCATTATATTATGAGGTCAGAAAGCAACCAATGCAAAATACATACAGTACATTCATTAGTGACTCTTTTCAGAGAAGGGGTGACGAAAATCAAGACAGCAAACAGATCGAAAATTCAAAAGTTTATTTCACCCTTTTAAAAGGAAAAAAAGTGCATTAAAGAAATAAATAAAATGTAAAACCACAATATACAACTTCAAATTTAGCTTGATCCCTCAGATGTCATTGGTGTGTGATGGAGTGTAAGAGGCATCGGTCAATAAACTGAACATCAGTACTGTACACACATCACAAAATATACATTCATATTAGAGAAATTATGGAATCAATCTAGTTACTGAAATTTGAATTGTAAATCCTGAATATATAGTCATAAAACTTAATTTATAACGATACATTTGATTATAAATGCTGAATACATAATTATACATCACATTATCAATATTATAATGCCTTGAAAGATAACACACACAAAAAAAATGGACTACCTTTAATCATAAAAGGTCAGAGATTTGTAAGCTACTTGTCTTTAAAATGAACATCAACATGTTTATGTCATAAGTGCATTCACTCATTCAGGTTTGTGCTGAGGAGCCGAGACCGTTTCCCAGACATGCGGAAGGGCTCATCCCTATGCCCTAATCCCTACAAAGGGAGCTTCGAAGGGATGAAAAGTGTAGGGGTCAAAAAAACTCTTTTTTTGGAACGCACTTCTGCGTCATCTTAACAAGACAATCAAGGAGGAGTAGATTGTGTAAGCTGCGCCTTTAGTTTAACGTTAGTTTATTTATTTATTTAGGTTTATTGCACCATATATTGTGTCTATGTATTAGAAACATTTGAATGCACTGATAAAGGGAGCTGTAAAATATTTTTGTTTAAGTACAATGTCATTTTGACCATTATAATGTACCAAATATAACTCGTATAAATATTACAGTAGTATAGAAAAATACTATACATGCATTTATAGGTAAAATCGAACTCCTAACCTCCTGTACCCATTCTGTGACGTCAAACAACTTCCCTGTGCAAAGGATCATGGGGGCCCGAAAGTGTCCATCAGTTGTACCCTTCGAAATCCTTCATTACGAAGAGTCCTTTGAAGTGGCCAGTTTTGAGCACTTCGTTTTGGACCCTTCAACATGGCGGCCATGATTGTTTTCACTCCAAAGTGCCCTACAGAGGGCGATATATCCCGTTTGGAACGCACCGTTAGTGTTGTGGCAGGAGGGACACAATGGCCCTGTCCCAAATGGCACCTAAACACTCAAGTCTGCACTTTCGTGGTGTAACTCTGCTTTGACTGTCGGGAGGAAGTCTGCCACAGAGCTCGCTTCAGTGCGGCTCAACAAAAGTGTCCGAAACCTCCCCTGTGTCTCAATCAGCTCCCTAGTTCAGTAGTCAGGGCACTGACCAGGGAGTCGGCCATTTTAAGGGCTGTCTCAATCGCAGAATCCTTCCAGGGCACTGAAACGTTCGCTCCCTGAAAAGTCCCACAATGCACCGTGAAAACCAGGGAGCATCGATGCCAGTGCCCAAGGAAGTCGACCGGAAGTTGAAGTCGGCCGCGTGCCGCCATCTTGTAGCAGAACTTCACTTGCGTTAGCCATCCCATTGACTCCCATTCATTTTGGCGTCACTTTGACAGCGAATAACTTTACATCTGAGGCGTTTAAAGACTCAATTTGTCCATTATTTATTTCTAAAGATACACGACAATGTATAAAGGGCTCCATTACCTTCTATGTTACATTATGGCCCCATAGAAACAGTTTTTGTAAAAATAGGCTAACGATTGCGTCATAACCACTCGACTCTCTGTCGCACAGTAGAGAAATTACCGTACAGACAGGAGGAGAAGCTCGCAGGCAATAGTATGCATTAACTTAATATGGCGTACTGGCGTTACATTTTAAAATACTATACAAAATAATTAATCAGAATACTTACTCCTGCTCACTCACGCCAAAGAACTCCCCGCTCAAGCTCGCCGTCTCTGCAAGATTAACGATGGCAGTTTGCACGCACAGCTACTAGAAGATTTACATCTGTCAGACAGGTTGCTGACGTCATCAAGCTTAGTTTGAGTCTGCGCGTCAGAAACGGAAGTGCTAAAAATCGCTAAAAATGGGCTTCACTTGTCTCAATTGAGTTCCAATGGGGTCGCTGTGTCCATTTCTTTTACTGTCTATGATCGATGCTCACTATGCTCCCTTAATGAAGTTCTGAAGCGCGAAACTTGAATCACGTGAGCCAACTCACTACACATAACGATACGCGATAGATGTTTTTAAAAATACAAACCGTTATTTTATTATATTTCAGCATAAACATACATTGCTAGACAGGTAATAAACAATCTAGCTAACATTTATAATTTATTCACGGCTGGTTACTGTTGCACGTATAAGTAACAAGCAAATAATTAATCATAATGTACTTTAAATAACATTACAAGTAATGTCAGAAAATATCAGCTCTGTTGTTGTTCATAAATACCAGTAGTGATGTTGTACAATGAGGACGTTGTCACGTTGCCGGAAATAGAGTCATAAGTGTCCCAATGTGTAGTGAACCAGCATCTTTTACTGTCCTTATCAGTGCCCGAATTCGTGTACACGATATACTGATTCACGAGCTCGGGAGCGAGGGAACTGATTGAGACACACCCCTGGACATTATCGAGTGCACTCATTCAATCCCACTGCACCACAATAACTGATGTATGCTCTATGACTAGAGAATAACCATAATGCACTGTGAAAGTCATGCGCTGAATAGAAATAATTTCAACAAAAAGAAAAAAAGGAAGAAAAAACTCAGAAGCTTGAACACGTGATGCGCTAGAACAGACCTCATTGGTTCTTGCAAATCACATGCACATTTGAACTTCTTTTCTTTTTAATTAATGACCTGAAGGTGCATAGCGCCACCTAGTGCATGACACCTGCAGCTGACTTAAAATAAACAATCAGTCTTACCAATCAGTTAAAAAAATGTTTAATCGGCCTAATACCAATCCTTGAGATGGGATCGGGACATCCCTTATATCGTTAGCGTTAGGGAATTCAGCATGTGTTCCAGATTAATGAGCAAGTGACATCAGTAGGATTTCAGTATAATAAACATTCAGATTTTAGGAGATTGTTTGTTTTATTTCCCCATATCTTTAACTGGTATCAGGTTTGTTAAAAGAACATGTCTGTGTGGTGTTTTTAATATGCTTTAAGACAAACCATGTGCAAATTCATCAGTCAACACTATTGCTGAGTATTTTCTCCTTAAAACCGCAGTGAAAAAAGTATCCTTGAAAAAAGTACAGTGAAAAAAGTCACAAACTAGCTTGTAATCAATCATGACAATGTGTGGGCAGGGGAATCTCGAAAGAAGCCAGATTATCCTGGTATATTTTTCTGTTGATATGAAAATTGCATAGATTTAGCAATATAGCGGGTGTATGATGTATATTACGATGTCTTTCTCCACTGACGTTCTGAGTTGTTCGAAGTGTTTGTAAGGATGATGATTGTTAGAAGACAGCTGTCTGACTCTGAGATGAAGAACAGGAACATGGTTTGTTAGCAACAATGCTGTAAAGAGCGATACCATTGTGAGTGTTTACCTCAGTAAGTTGACCGAGTGGATCTCTGAGCTGGCGTGAGCGAGTGGAGGCGGGGCTAATTCGCATATTCATTGATCCGAGTATATTAAATGAGGCAAGGGTGTAGAGTTACATTCAAGCTATTTTAAGGCTTAAAGAATTCATTCACAGGAAAGAAAACATTTAAATATGTCATTTTGGTGATCAAAGATGAGTTTTAAGGGATAAAATTACTGACTACAGGGGGACTTTTAATAGTTTGTCAGGTCTTCTTAAGTAAATGCAAACCCTAGTCGAAGAGGCTGTTCCACATTATTAAGCAAGTCACAGTTCTCTTGCAATATGGGGAGGAAGAAAGATCTTACTGAAGATGAAAAGCATGAAATTGTGCAATGTCTTGCAAAAGGCATGAAAAACAAAAAAACAAAATATTATATAAAGAATAGAGATTATCAAGCTGTCAAAAGATTTGTGAGTGATTTAGAGCACAGAAAGACTCGGTCAGATAAAGGTCATTTATGAAATTAATTATGAAATTAATTGAGGGCATCTATAAAAAAACAAATCTGAATGAGTGGTGCGAGCCCAAATCTCACTGGTCTTTTCTGAAGTATCAGAGGTGTTTGAGGCTCTCAAGTGCGACCCCTAGTGTCACTACATCGACACAACGTCGAAGATTATACTTTATTTATACTTTATTTCTGAAAAATGCAACAATTACAAGTTATTTTTCACAGAATAAAACAAACACAAATCTTTCTTTGCATTTCAAAGACTAGTGGTTTATTAATGATAACTGGACATCTTTCTGTTTGTCATTGTGGATTGAGAGAATATGTTTCCTTCACAAGTCCTCAAAGTATCACAGTGACAGGCAACACATTGAGTTTTGTTCAGGGACACCTGTGCTTTTAACTTTGTATTTTAAAAAAATGTTTTCAACTATCAGATCTTGTAGTGTGTTCCAGCTATAACACATTGCAGAACCAGTGTCTTTATTATCCGGTCCAAACACATCGTGCTCGGTGTGTGTCATTCAGGCCAACACACCACCAATGATGAAAGCAACTATGACTGCAAGCAGCACACAAGAGATAATAATCATGATTTTCTTCTGTATTTGGAAGGTCAAGAAAATAATGGTGTTCCAGGCAGCATGAAAAGTAGAAAAGAAAAGTTACTGTAAAGACCCAGGCAGATATTTCATTGCATATTTAAAGATTCGTGGAGAGCAGTTTGAGTTTAATGTTGGGGTTTTTGATTCATTTATGACAGATAATGGGACATCATCACACAGCTTATATGCTGATGTAATGCAGTTATAATATGTGCTGACTAATGTCAGAGATTAGAGAAAGCAGCAGCTGCTCTCCACGACGGCATCGTTTTGAATGTAAGGAGTGTAGCAAGTGTGTGACACTGTTGATCCATCATCCCAGCTCTCTTCCCAATGGATTACAAACACGCCACAACACACTTAATGCATGCGGAGCAGACACAGTGATATGAAACACAACACAAACAGAGGTTGGGAGATAAATAGTGCCTATAAACAGTATTCACCCTCAGTAGTATGTATGGAGCACCAAAAACATCTCTGGGGAAAGCAAGCGATTATTATTTATTATATAAAAAGCTAAAGTGAGATCGTTACTAACCTTGAAGACGACAGCAGTGGGCAGATGTGCAGCGATAAAGAGAGCTACACACTCACACAGAATCACTGCACGTGATTGATATGGCTATAATTACTGTAATAAATGATTCCCAGAAAGTGAATACTTTTTCTAGGCACTGTACACCGTATCCCATCTCACAGTCCAGCTTTTTTCACCTTATTACACACTCAATCTGTACGTTATTTCCCAGCATGTCTGTGTCTTTGTTTTTAACAAAATCTCTTGAAACTATTGGCTATATCACAAATAAGAGAAGATGAAAACAGATGGTCCTGAGTTTCTGCCTGTCAGTAATGTCTGAGCACTACACAGGTGAGGTGTCTTGGTTAGGTCAATCCAATGGCTAGAGAGATGATGAGGATGAGAAGGCAGACGGACACACAGCTGCCTATCAGGATCAACTTCTGTGGAGGACATGGACAGAAAGCAGAGGTCACTTTGTGATATCTTAGTGCTGAAGGGATTAAAAATCTTAGAGATGAGATGAGACATTAGTTGAAATCAGGTTTTAATGCGCACTCTATGAACACTGAGCTTGAGATCTACAAGATTAGACGGTAACACTTTAGAATACTGATCCTTCATTAATGAATAACTACACAGGAACAAATGAGTAATGCATTATTAACACTCTAGTAACTACTATTAACTAACAAGTAACTCTGATGAATGAATTAGTAAGTAATAGTGCTCAGTTGAAGGTGGTAGTTCACTATTAACTAATCAGTAACTACAGTTTTTTTCATACCTCCCAGAGAACTACTAAGAACTACTATATACAGGTTCGTAATTAATGTGAATAATGCATAATGTATAATTAATTCTATAGTAAAGGCTTTGGTAACCCACTAGTAATGAGTGAAGTATTACCAAATACCTAAGAAGGAATTACTAATTATTTGGATCAGTATTCTAAAGTGAAAAACATGATAACTCTCTAGTAACTACTGAAGTCACTGTAAACTTTTGAGGTTTTTGTAAAGTATTGGATAGTAATAACTCAAGAGTTACTATATAACTCTAAAGTAACTACTACTTTTTTGGATCAGTATTCTAAAGTGAAGATCATAGTAACCCACTAGTAATTACTCAAGTGTTACTACATCCTTATAAAGGAACTACTATTTATTTGGATCAGTATTCTAAAGTGAAGATCATAGTAACCCACTAGTAATTACTTAAGTGTTACCAAATATATCATAAGGAATTACTGTACAAAAACATACAAAAACATCAAAAGTTTACAATGACTTCAGTAGTTACTAGAGAGTTATCATGTTTTTCACTTTAGAATACTGATCCAAATAATTAGTAATTCTTTATTAAGTATTTAGTAATACTTCACTCATTACTAGTGGTTTACCAAGGCCTTTACTTTAGAATGAATTATACATTATGCATCATTCATGTTAATTATGAACCTGTATATAGTAGTTCTTAGTAGTTCTCTTAGAGGTATGAAAAAACAGTAGTTACTGATTAGTTAATAGTGAACTACCACCTACAAATGAGCACTATTACTTACTAATTCATTCATCAGAGTTACTTGTTAGTTAATAGTAGTTACTAGAGTGTTAATAATGCATTATTCATTTGTTCCTGTGTAGTTATTCATTAATGAAGGATCAGTATTCTAAAGTGTTACCGATTAGACATTTATCAGACGCTTAGGCTCTGTTGTGGATCGAATCCTCCACCATGGTCTTGTCAGTCATCTCGTCATATAATCAGTGAACTCTGATTCCTGCTGCACTAGGTACAACTCTACATCTCTACATTCTTGTGTTGGATTAGCTGGATGGGACTGAAATTACCATTATCCAAATGAATTAAATGGTTTTTATTTCTATAAAAAGCAACACGACAGTGGAGGCGTAATGTAAATGTAGCAGTGGCATATTCTACCCTAATTTCACCCTCACGCTCCATCATGGAAAATCGCGAGACAGCTTTTTACCTCAATGAGAAATCTCATCTCACGAGATCCTGTCACACCCCTACCATTTACCATTCAGGTTTAGTTCACCCAGAAATGGAACTTTGGACATCAATTATTAAAGTTCTAAAAATCGTTCTAAATATAAAAGAATAGCAGAGTCCACACCACAGCTATAATGATAATGATACAGAGAAACAATATCGTTGGGATCACTTTCAGAACAATTTTTTCCTGCTGTTGAATGATAAAACACTGACAGTCAATCAGAATCCGTTCTAATCGAAGGGCTTGTGCATTTAAAATGGCGGACGACATTGCGGAGAAATTAATCACTGAGGTCCAGAAAAATCCAACACTGTTTGACAAGTCGAACCCTCTTTTCAAGGATACTTTAAAGAAAATGGATATATGGAAATCAATCAGTCGTACCCTCTGAATAAATGGTGAGAAGTATTAACGATGAGATCATTATAGCAAACAGTGTAACACAATCACCTCCAGCACTAGTTTCGACATTTTCTTGCTTGCTTTGAAGTTGCAGTGAAAGACTAGCTGTTGTTTTTATTCCACTATATTGACTTCATCAGCTAAATTCCCTGTTAGATCATATCGATTACACTAGCTATTCACTCAAACATAGCATGCTGAGGACATCTGCTGGTTAAAGCCTGTAAATGCAACAAGAACAGCAAAAACATGTTGTACCATAGACTGTAAAAAAAGATGGACGCCGCGACGCCGCTTCCTTCCATTGTATTGAACTGAAGCCAAAACGTTACGCATAAACGTCAAAAAAAAAAAGGTTTGGAGCCTGGGCATGCGCAGAAGGAATCGTCAGTGGAGCCGGAGGCGGAGTCACGGTATCAAACTTCCGCCCAGACGACTGCGTCATCATTCATGTATTTTAAATAGACTATAATAAATTATACGTAATTTAAAATTCTACCTATAAAATAATAGGCTATTCTGTTTCTAGAGCAATAATATTTTTGAAACAGCAAATTCAGTAGATGAACTCAATATAATATGCCACTAGAAACAACTCTAAATCATCAGAAACGGTCCTGCCATTTTAAATAAAGGGTTAAACTAACGTTACAGGAGATCGATTGCTGTAGACAGTGCTCTATAATTAATTAGAGTAAGGCTATCATTAGTTTCGTCCTGCTAATTATTATTTTATACCCATAAAAATAATTATAACTGCCAGATAACGATCACCTGCTTTTTTCCCGTCATGGCGTTAGGCGTGTTATCTTAACTAATAACGTTTATTAATTAGCTTATGAAGTCCACATTTAACATTACCGAGAAAAGCTCAGATGATCCGTCAGGTCCTGTAGGTCGGTTAGTACAGTTTACTGCTGAACAACTCATTTTGTTGGTGTTAAATAACACAGAAATCGAAAATTAATAGTTAGTTATACATCTTCAATCTCCCCTCGAAGCTCCGACAGTCCTCAGACAAGCTGTCAATCAACTTCGAATCACGACGACACGCCCCGTTTCTATAGCACCAAATTGCTAGCTAAAATCTAAATTATCACAAAAACGAACAATTGAATATATATCAGCGTGATAACAACTACCTTAAATGACCAAAACCATCTTTCGGAAAGTTTTATTTGAAGCATAATTTATTTTTATGTTTTAACTTAAGTCTCATTCGACTGCATTGAGAGGGCGGGGTTTATGACCTGTACTGCATCCAGCCACCAGGGGGCGATCAAAGAGCCCGTCAGCTTCACTTTTCAGGACGTATGAGGCACACCCGTGTTGTACACACTTGGAAACAGCAGCGTGAGCTTAGAATAAACAGACCGTTATCGTTCGCTGGTGTGGACGCTAATATAGCTATCGTATCATTCTTGGTGTGAACGGACCTTAACTGTTCCTTCATATACACAGAAAATACTGCGATTTATGCATAAACACAATATGCAACTACCATCGTTCCGCAGGTAGTTTCCGTTCTTGACTGATGCTGCTGCTGGTTGGGCAGCATGTGATCTGGCAACTGATATGATGTCAGATGCAGGGGGCGTGGCTTCTGGCAGAGTTGAGCCCACCCCGGAAGGAGGGGCCTAGTCTAAATGTTGTGTTTACAAACAGTAACTGAAAATCCTCCACAATGCACCTTTAAACTCTTTCAGCAAGTTCAGACATGATAGGTCTGCATTTTTAAAGATATTCTGGCTTCAAATGTGGAAAATCTTGAGACCATCTTGCTGTACGTCATTCACTACAGGACCTGTCCTCTGCTTCTGTGAATCATCAGCTCCTGTCCAACAACCTCACTGATCTGGTCCCTTTGCTGGCTTGAGTCGCTCCGATCACCTTCAGCTCAACCTTGCAGATTAATTTTCCCCTGCATGTCATGGTAAACTGTGGTTGGTTGATTTTCATGTCGGACTGTCTTTTTGTGTATGTGAGGTGGCCAGAGAATGTAGAAGAAACTTTTATACTTGGTTTGTTCTTGTGCATTTGGAAAGCTTTTAAATGTATTAATGGAATAACATCTTACTGACCGATAAACAAATATCTGTGAGACACCTCAATGATTGACAATGTTGACAGCACACAGACAAAGCTTCTCATAACAGTATGAGGAGGGGGAATGGAAAAAGGCCGGAAGTGAGAGGGATGTGCAAACGCTCATGCAGGACGGATGGCAGGCACTGACGTATCTTTCACTCACCCTTCGTGTATTACTCTGGTACTTTACAGCCTTTGTGGTGTCTCGCACTGCGTCCTTAATGTAATCCACTGTACGCTCGACATTATACTCTATACGGTCTACCATCTCTCCCTGACCAGAACAGAAGATGGACGGCACCAGAGGAGGAGGAAAGAGAAAGAGAAAGTGATTTCAGAGGAGTTTAATGCATTGGTTGCTATATCTCACCGTCCTGCTAGTCTTCTGGACTTTGACAGCTGCTTTGGTTTCCTCTTTGGCCTTTTCCACATATTCCTGAGCATTGCAGACATTCTTCTCTATATTGTTTATTAACTCTCCCTAAAAGAAGACAGGGAAATATAGCTCACTAAACCACTGATTCATTTATCATTGAGAATATATTGGAGAGCAATGGCACACTGTTAAGTATATTTAGCACAAAAGTGCACAAAATAGGGTTTAAAAACCAAGGTGTCAAGGTTTTGCCCCATTAGACCCTGCTGGCAGATGCTGTAATTACATTTTTCTACAAACCAAATATTCCTCCAATGACTGCCAACCAAAAATATGCATAAACATCAAAAGGGCCATTGAAAGGAAGTGTTAAGTATTAAACTTCAAAGTAAATGTTATCTTTTATTTTATAATAGATTCTGCATTTTTGCAACCATGCTAACAGAATTTTGCACCTGCCCTGTAATCAGTATCCATGATTTATTTCAAACAATAAACATTTATAAAATTTAGAAAATTAACAGTTTATTAAACTAGGCAAAAATGGATAACACGACTGAAAGATAAAAGGGTTGCTGATTTTGACACTCAGTAGGGGCTAAAAATTTGGAACAATAAAAAAGTTAACTTTATTAAAGTTAACTTTGGTAGCCAGGTTAAATGATTGAGCTTGATCAATTCATTTCAATGTTGTAAAAGTTGACAGAATGAGATTTTTTTTTACAGACCTTTTATTCTCATCATGCTGTAGAAAGAGTCCAAACTGTCACTTCCAGTGTATAACAATTTAATGAAACTTTTGTAATAAAATTAATGCAGTAATGACTATTACAGTACAGTATTCACTGTCTTTCAAACCTTTGAATGAGGTTCACTGGCTGTCACGGTACCAAGCTGTAAATGCGTTTTTTGCAGACTTATAGTCTATTATCAGAGTACACAGCAAAATCCCCAGAGTTAAATCAACTCTGCTCAGAGTACATACGGTCCCTCTCTAAATGGTGTTAAAGTAACACTGAAGCAGAGTTAAATTTAATGATATAATTAAGCAATTACTTAAGTGATAATTGCGCATTAGTGATGAACACCTGCTATTAACAAGCAGAGTCACAGAAGAAATAAGAAAAAACAAGAACTACAAGTGACTTCAGTCACAGCCTTATTAATTGCTTAATTATCTCATTAACTTTAACTCTGCTTCAGTGTTACTTTAACACCATTTAGAGAGGGACCATATGTACTCTGAGCAGAGTTGATTTAACTCTGAGGATGCTGTGTACTGCACAAAAGAAGCAGACAAAGATTGCAAAATACTCTCTCAAAAAACTGACCAATCTGAAGTACAGAGTTAGTTGAAGTTGGAAGAACTAGCTCAGTAACCTTGTGTGTCCTTGCAGCGAAGCAATCTTAGCATCATAGATGCCCATTGCTTTGCCAGAGCTAAGATGGAAAAACTTTCATCTCAGTATCTCGGACAGCATGTTTATTGGAGCAACCGAGTGAATGAGCTGTTGGAAATAGTGTTGTTGTTTTGGCGGCCTGTTTTAATTTTAGTTTTAGTCTAGTCTTTGTGTCAAGTGGTCATTTTAGTTTTTATTAGTTTTAGTCACGTTCATACTCTTTTTAGTCTAGTCAAGTTTCAGTAGACTAAAAGTCTGAGCATTTTAGTCTTATTTTAGTCAGAATTACCCATGACTATTTTAGTCTTAGTTTTCGTTGACGAAAGCAACACTAGTTGGAAACAAGTGACTGTGAGGTAAATACAGTGGATATTATTCTGTTTGATTATAAAGTCTATTACCATCTTGATGCTTGTTTTTCTGAAGGTGAGCTTAAAGAATGTTCACTATAAACACTGGATTCAACAGTCGATTTTGATCATGGTACAGATGATGTAACAAGACAAGACTGCTAAAGAACGTATCTGCCAACATTATCAGCAATCAGCGTTGCAGACATTTGCTGAGATGGTAACTTGGGCACTAAAAAATGTCATTTTCGGGAAATTCCAAGCGTCTAGTGAGCTAATGAGAATCCAGTCTACAAAAGCAGGTCTACAACCACTGGATGCAATAAATGAAATAAATAACGACAGATGATAGTTTGGGTTCCGAGCAGTCAGAAGCCAAACCATCACTCCTTCAGCAGCTGTATTTGAAATCACAGCATGGTTGACTTTTTTTATATATAAACAAAAAGCAAGGTAACATCACACATATAATAGTGGTAAACTGTATCTGTACCAGATGCGAGCGGTGCATCACGAAGCATTAAAAAAAAGAAACCATTACAATCAGTGATTCTGTCTACACTTGATGCGGCCCGGCACGAGATAGTAAACAGATGCCCTGTAGTGTACCTGAGGTAAGACACACCGTCGCAAATCTTCCATCAACAGAACTAATAGATTTGGAAAGTTCGCTTTGATGTGTCCAGTGTATACAGCCTCAAGCTGTTGCCATGCAACCGTAAACAACAGTGTTATAAAATTACCCTAAATAATTAAAACATTGGAAATATGAGAAAAGTTGCTAGATTTACATTGCAATATGGAGATTTCGTCACCGTGTGAAAAGGGTTCATTGCATCAGCCAAATCCAGCAATACATATTTTAAGTAAATGTAAATTAGAAAGTACGTTGGAAATGCATGTCTACAAAGCCTTGTCTAGATTACCCAGGATAAGAAGTGCAATATATAATATTACAAAATATGCTTTTGCTACAAATCCAAATTAAGTGAGCTACTCAAATCTTCCAAGTAAAGTAACAAAGAAAAAAAAAGGATTTCTTTATATTACACTTACACTTCTTTATGTTACAGCCTCAATGATTCATTTTTATCAGTGTGAGCAGCTCTACTCTCACCTGGCTTTCTACCAGCATGGCCATATCCGTGAACATATCATGCAGCTCACGGATGTTGTTCTCCAATTTGATGATTTCACTGTGTCGCGTCTCAATCTCATTCATGGCCTGTTCAGTGATGTTGCAGTCCATGATGATCTGTAGTGAAAATGAAAGATATTAGAAAGTTGCAAGTTTTCCAACATAGTTTTCCACATGCTTCAATCACTGGCTGGTTTACTGAGCACAAAAATAACAACAACAAAAAGTTCAGTATGTGAAGGTGATTGAAAACTCATATCTCACAAAACATTAATTTTTGCAGCTCTAAAGACCCATCAAATGTGTTAGTGTCCTGTAAACTCAATTAATTAAATGACTGGTGTGGGTGAAGGTTTCCTGAGGGTCTTTTCAGGGCGCAAAGTTATCATGACCTAGAATTTAGGCTAGAATGCCAATCGATTATTGGTCATTTTAATAATTATTTACCTAGACATTTGATTATCCCATTTAACTATTTACTTTAGACTGTACTTGTAGATTATACTTCATATTCCAATGTTGCTCAGAATCTTGTAAACAGATCTCATGGTCACAAACTCATTAGTCTTGGTCATTCGTCAGAGGTGATTAACTTATACTATTTAGATGGGCGTTAATGCTTGCTCTTCTGTAAAAGTACTTAAGTTAGTCCCAATAGATCTGTACACATTTAAAGCAAGACTATCTCTAGCCAGAAGTCATGACCACTACCATAGATGCAAACCCAATTCTAAAAAAGTTGGGAAACTGTACAAATTGTGAATAAAAACGGAATGCAATAATTTACAAATCTCATAAACTTATATTTTATTCACAATAGAATATAAATAACATTTCAAATGTTGAAAGTGAGACATTTTGAAATGTCATGCCAAATATTGGCTCATTTTGGATTTCATGAGAGCTACACATTCCAAAAAAGTTGGGACAGGTAGCAATAAGAGGCCGGAAAAGTTAAATGTACATATAAGGAACAGCTGGAGGACCAATTTGCAACTTATTAGGTCAATTGGCAACATGATTGGGTATAAAAAGAGCCTCTCAGAGTGGCAGTGTCTCTCAGAAGTCAAGATGGGCAGAGGATCACCAATTCCCCCAATGCTGCGGCGAAAAATAGTGGAGCAATATCAGAAAGGAGTTTCTCTCTTTATGTGTTTCTCTGGAAAACTGTTCTGTGGTCAAAATTTGAAGTTCTTTTTGGAAAACTGTGACGCCATGTCATCCGGACTAAAGAGGACAAGGACAACCCAAGTTGTTATCAGCGCTCAGTTCAGAAGCCTGCATCTCTGATGGTATGGGGTTGCATGAGTGCATGTGGCATGGGCAGCTTACACATCTGGAAAGGCACCATCAATGCTGAAAGGTATATCCAAGTTCTAGAACAACATATGCTCCCATCCAGACGTCGTCTCTTTCAGGGAAGACCTTGCATTTTCCAACATGACAATGCCAGACCACATACTGCATCAATTACAACATCATGGCTGCGTAGAAGAAGGATCCGGGTACTGAAATGGCCAGCCTGCAGTCCAGATCTTTCACCCATAGAAAACATTTGGAGCATTATAAAGAGGAAGATGCGACAAAGAAGACCTAAGACAGTTGAGCAACTAGAAGCCTGTATTAGACAAGAATGGGACAACATTCCTATTCCTAAACTTCAGCAACTTGTCTCCTCAGTCCCCAGACGTTTGCAGACTGTTATAAAAAGAAGAGGGGATGCCACACAGTGGCCAATTACAAATGGAATGCACCATAAGATAAGAAAGACATCAACATGTTGAGGATACACCAGGACCAGGGTTGGGAACCACTGCTTTAGACTGAGAAACTTTAACTTTATAAAGAGTTTTATTACATATTTCTCTTTCTGTTTCTTTAAAGTTTAAAAAGTCACATATTTACTGTGCTAATATATTACTTTTAACAATGCTGTATCCACTCACCCCTGAAGAGAAGATGGGGTTGTCACTTTCTAACACACTCTCCAACTCTTCATTTGTTGTATTTCTTCCCGCTACACAGAAAAAAAACATGATATTAATAGCTTGCTTGTGCTATAGCACATAAAGCAGCATAGGTTTACATTTTTGTAAAATTATACAATGATGTAAAGTAATACAATGACACATACAACGTATATTCGATTTTTGCATTGAGAGATTTATTAACTCCTTTAGATAGAGATCGTAGACAACACAAACAACCATGATTGAGGTCTTCTTTGTCCTTTACTGGGTGTCGCTTCTCTCAGGACTACAGTATAACACAGGGGTTGATGAGTAAATGTAGTTCAATCATGACACCTCTCAAAATAGTTTTAGCATGTTAATGAATATGGAAATGTTAATGTATTTAGTCTTGGTAGATTGTGGGCCCTATCATACACCCAGCACAATGTGATGCCAGGCGCGACGCAAGTGTTTTTTTCTAGTTTAAGCCCAACACAGTTACCATTTTCATGTCCAGCGCCCACGTTGTTTAAGTAGCAAATGCACTCACAGCCTTCTGTTCACCCATGGGCGTGCTGATCTGAAAACAAGGTGTGTTCAGATGCATTGTTGGCGTGTTGCTATTTTGAGGCAACTGAAAACGACTGCACCATTGACCAACTGAAACTTGCTTTAAAGTCAATGGCGCAATATTTATTTATTTATTTTAGTTGTTATTTAAAGAGCTTGTTGGTAATATGTGCTTATAGGTGGGTGCACGCAGCTGTGAGCATGTAAGATATGCTGCTGCATAAATAGACATACATATAAATCCCCCGAAAAAGCAGTAACAAGAAGAATGACATTAAAATGCATGACTTTAACAAATTATATCACATTGCAAGCTGCTAGAGATGGATAAAACTACCCCCAGCAACCACCTGAGCAAGTATGCAGTCTATTTGGCTGATCAATCTGACTGAACATTACCAGATTAAACTCTAAAAACTAAAAATCAAGCGCATGCATAAATGAATTGTTCACAATATGATAGCATGCATTTAGAAATTAGGGTACATTTTCATTTCATGTCAATTTTTAAAAAAAAAATGTGTATTGTTATACACTCTAAGATATGTAAGCATCCCCTGGGGTCATATAAATTACCATCCATACGATAATGTAATTCTGCCATAGCAACATCAATCACTTGCATCTTATGCATTGTATTCCTTTATCCATTTATGGTATTCATTTACTAATTGTCTTCATTGCATTGATAATTGGTGAAATTCCTTAGCTGGTGCCCTGAGATAAGAAGTAAGAAGGGATCATCTGACACTCTCACATTCAAGTGACGTGTGACCAAAACTCACAACATAATTTGGTGCCTTGTTTGAAAATCACTCCTATGGGAACATCAAGCTAACCGTACTGTGAGGTCATGATCAGTGTTTCCACGCAAAGGTCAAATGACACAAAAATCACAAGAACGAATGGAGTAAATGTGTGTCTAAGTCTGTAATTATGGCTAATTACACAAAAAAAGATCTCCTGCTGAAACTGCTGCACTTTTGAAATGAGAATAGAGAATCACTAGCCTGAAACAGAGAGGTGACATACACCATTGTTCATCCCTGACAATCTGTAATTAGTAGCTCACCGAGTTAATAATGAACAGTGTGACGGGATCACAGATCTCAGATTTGATTACACGCTGAATACACTAAATACAGAGTGTGTGTCGAGTGTCGGGCAACGCAGCTGGCCAGTCTTACTACATTGTCCTGGACTGCAAACACAAGTGGTTTTTCACCCAAGCTGGCAGGATGATTATGGTTCCAGATTGAAGCCGATGACACAGAAAGGCCCAGCAGACAGATGGGGGTCAGCTGTGGAAAACTGTCGTGGAACAGATGTAAGTCGGTTATATCTATTAGGGGTGAGATGAGATCTTGTGCCATGAGATCTCGCAAGATTAATATGTGACAAGATTTCTCGTCGAGGTGAAAGGCTGTCTCGTGATATTGCCATGATGGACCGTGAGGGTGACATTAGGATAGAATATACCACCGCTTTTTATAAAAATAAAAAAACATTTAATTCAGTTGGAAAACAGTCGCTTCAGTCCCATCCAGCTCATCCAACACGAACTGAGTTCAAGTGATGAGAGTAAGTGACGAGACCGACTTGTAGAAAATGAACTCAGCACCACCGCTCCCTATTCACAGAGAACATGTGATAGTGAATGCAAAAGTAAAATGCGAGCGTGCATTCAAACGTGATTTCAATGTCCCAATTCAAAAGTGGCTCCCTGATGCATGCAAATATCTCCCAATATGAAAGCTATCTTCAGGCTGGGCTGTGTAGTTGTAACCATCTCAGCTCTCTATCATGCTTGAATAAAAATTTGGAAATGTTTTTGAGGAGGCACTTCCTCCCTTGCATTCTCAGAGAAAACAAACCAGGTGTGTGTGTGTGTGTGTGTGTTTACTCACTAATCTCCAGCTGTCTCTGTATCCGTCTTTTACAGCGTTCCCTGTAATCTGATTGTGTTGCATTATATTCAGACATCACCTCCACAAATTTACGTGACAAGGTGGAGTGCTGAAAAACAGAGACCTCTTGTAATAATGTACTCAAAACAACACGTATCTGCCAGTCATCAGTGAGTAGCAGACTGACGTGTTGGCATGGAGACTCTCACCTGTGTTTTCCGTATCCTCAGATCAGCTGACGGGTGTTCACTCTTTAATGCCTCCTCCTGCTCTATGGTCCGCTGGATATCTTTAAAAAAGAGTCATTTCTGTGGTTATTTATTTACTAACTCTAAATAAACAAGAACCAATGCATCAAATGGCACCACAATCGCTTCATCGCTTTATGGAACGATAGTGAATAAGAGTGAATGCTAATGATATGGTGATTTCTAATGGCAAAAAGCTCATTCATGTGCTCATGACTCAAGACTAGATTACTGTAATGCACTACTTGAAGAAT